>NW_008333528.1:228818-240431 GCF_000622305.1 Nannospalax galili
GAGTGTATTGCCTGCATGTATGTGAGTGCACCCGTGTCGTGCAAAGCCCACGGAGGTCAGAAGAGGGCTTCGGATTCCCCTGGAACTGGAGTTAAGGACGGTTGATAGCCACCATGTGGGTGCTGGGGATTGAACCAGGGTCCTCTGCAAGAGCAGTCAGTGCTCTTAACCACTGAGCTATCTCTCCAGTCTCAAGGCTGGAGTTCTTATGGTGGTGTTGTGAGGATCAAGTGACAGAGAATATTTACTCTTTTTTCAGGATTTAAATTGATATTTTGTACTGATACACAAAATATAAAGATTGTGTATATTTATCAGGGTAAAACTGTTTGCTCTCTCAAACATCCCTCAGTTCTCAGCTGAGCACTGTGGCACACACCTTTAGTTCCAGCACTCCGGAGGCAGAGGCAGGTGTATCTCTGAGTTCAAGGCCATCAAGGTCCAGGTCAGCTAGAGAAACACAGTGAGACTCTGTCTCAAAAACAAATAAATAAATCTTTATGCAGGAACAGAAAACATTCTTAAAGAATCATAACAGAGGGGGGCTGGAGAGATGGCTCACTCAGTATTTAAGAGCACTGGCTGCTCTTGCAGAGGACCCCAGTTCAATTCCCAGCACCCACATCGTGGCTAACAATTGTCCTTAACTCCAGTTCCAGGGGATCCAAAACCCTCTTCTGACCTCCACAGGCATTGCATGGCATGGATGCACTTACACACATTCAGGCAATACATTCATACACATAAAGATAAATTGTAAAATTTAGTTTAAAGAATAATAACAGCTATTTACCAGATTTAGGAAAAGAGCTGCCAATCTAGATACAGGAGGCATCTAGGATACTAAACAAAGCCATAAGTGTACCTCCTCCCTTTGTATTAGAGGTAAAGCATTAAATGCATTGAACAAAGAAAGCAGCAAGAGAAAGACACAAAGTCACAGATAAGGGCAGGCCCATCAGAACAACAGCTTACTTGCCTGAAACTTTAAAAGAAAGGTGGGCCTGGACAGATATTTCAAGTTCTGTGGAGGAAAAAATGCCAACCCAAATTGCTATACCCATAATGTGTACAAAAGGTGATGCTGCCAACAAGCATCCTAAAAGCAAACGGGTACTGGGATATCATTTAGGAAGTGATGATGCCAAGTCTCTGGGGAGCACAGAGGGCGTGGGGGGGAGTTGAAGAAGTCAGAGCAAATACCCTACTGATCACTAGGCATCAAAGTGTGGGGGGGTGACCTCCACCCTGCCTAGGGAAGGAGGCGCAGCCCAGCCCCCCTCCCCTCCCCCTCCAGGAGGTGCCAGCACCTCTGCCTCATCCCTCCCCATCCTTGTCACCCCAAGTCGGTCCTAGGCCACCAAGTCCCCCCTCCCAGGACGGGGGGTGGGCAGTGCAGCCCCAGGTAGGGCCTCCCCACCCCACAAACCCCAGTCAGGCTGCTGCCCAGAAGCCCGGCTGCAAGCCCCAGTCACGCCTCTGCCCAGAAGCCCTGTCCTGGGTTCAGAGGTCCAGCTTCCTGGGAGGACAGATGGAGGTGGTCCTCGAGGCCCAGACCCATGGCTGCGCCTGAGCTCCTACCCCCATCTGGCCCAACACTTACCCCAGAGGCCTCAGGGACAGCAAGGTGGCAGGCTGGGCTCTTTTCTGCACTCTCTCCCAGTGTCTCACATGTTGTTTGGTGGCAGTGGGAGCGTTGGCAGACCTCAGCAGCACTGCCTGAACTGGTTGTATTCCATGTTGGCTTCTGGCATCATCCAGCATCTATGGCGTCCAGGGGCCGTCGACGCTTGGGAACGTTCAGCGGTGGAGGTGGCATCAGCATCGGTGACGCTCGGGAACGTTTGGCTGTGGTGGGGTTGGTGGTGGCGCTCTGGAACATTTGGCGGTGCCCGGGAACTTTCAGCGGCGCTCAGGACTGTTTGGTGGTGGTGGTGGTGGCGGTAGCTGGGACTGGACTTTGCTGGGCAGAAACAGCAGCCGGTGGAGCATTGGCAACGGCTGGGCCTGAGCGACCCTCCGGAATGGGTGGCAGTGGTGGCACTAGGACTGGAACTCACTGGGCAGAAACAGCGGCGGGTGCAGCGTTGGCAGCAGCTGGGCCTGAGCCCCACGAGGAGGACGCGGCAGCATCAGGGTTGTGTCATGGAAACGCGGGACTGGGGGAATGGGAGTGGGAGGGAACAAAGTGGGTGTGGGCCGATCTGGGTCTGTGGCTCTGAGCCAGGATTTCAGGTGGGTCCACTGGAGGCAGCTGCACCACTGGGTTGGCATAGACGGGGAGAGGGGGCACGAGTGGAAGGACAGGAGGGGGAGAGGGAGGAGGGATGCTGGGTGGGGGTAATGAGGCCAGCAGAGACGACAGGGATGCGGCACAGCACTGGGGAACAACCCGAAGTCCCCACCGGCTGTGGCATCACAGCGGCCCAGCTATGACGCCCGAGGTGGGTGGGATCGGCTGGGCTGGGGAACCACCCTCCCCTCCCCCAAGGCTGCAGTGACCATACAGTGGGCTCTCTGCCCCATCCTCCTGTGGGACACACCTCTGGAGGAGGCTCAATAGTATCACCTGAGGTGGGGGGCGGGGGGGGCACTGCCTACAATGAACCAGTGAGGAGCTGGGGGTGTGGCTCAATGGTGGATCACCTACTTAGCATCCATCCATGAAGGGCTAAGGGCATGGTTAGTGGTGGAGTGCTTGCTTAGCATGAAAAAGGCCTGCGGTGTATAATAGCCCCGTGACATGACACAGCTGGAAAATTCTTGTCGCGTTAAAGAGTCTATAGCACACCCTCTTCCTCATGGGCTCATGAGGAGCAGGTGTAAGCACATTGCAGTGCCCTACTGACTTAAATCAAGTATGTGCATCTGGTCACTTCTAGCATTGATGGAGGTCTCCTCTGTCTGACACTGTGTTCCTTTGCCTAGCAGTTCCCACTTGTACATATGCAGTAATGTTCAGACACTATATGTGCATTTCTCATGGGGTTTCAAGGGCATCACATTTTCCTCTAGGTATTCTAGTCTCCCAAGATTCATTCAGCTCTACTCTTTTTTTCTCCCATTCAGCCTCCCCCTTTCCTCCCTAGACCCAGTACCCCCATTATCCTCCCCCCCCCCCCATAACATCCACCTCCCACCATCTTCCCTCTCCTTCTGGTTTATATTTTACCAGCTTACTTTGCATGGTCACATAGAATCTAAGAGGATAAAGGAAACATTTCCCCCCTGCTTCTTAGATATCTGGACTGAACTTATGACTTGACTCCATTGGCTGATTGATTGATTGATTTAGAGATAGGATCTCAGGTAGCCCAGGGGGACCTCAACTCTGCTATGTCTCTTAGGGTGACCTTGAACATTCTGATCCTCTTTACCTCCTGACTGCTGGAATTATAGGGTTTTACACCAAGCTAGGTTTATGTTGTGCTTGGCATGCACTCTATTAACTGAGCTCTATCACCATCCCCCTGTGGCCCATTATAGCTACCAGACTGTGGTAAATGGTCTGTACCTGGTTATAGGGGTGACTACCTTGGGAGTCCTCAGTCAGTCTGGAAGACAGGAAAGGCAGATTCAGGCAACTGCCTGCTTTTCAAGTAGTTTTCTTGCAGCACGACCACACTCATTTGTTCATATTGTCTGTAACTATCCTTGCTTGACAAGGGTGGAGTTCAGACATGATCTGTAAATACTGAAATATTTGGCACCTACTTATTTAATTTTCAGACAGGGATTTTCATGTATCTCAGGCTGGCCTCAAACTATGTAGTCAAGGATGCCTTGGACTCCTGATTCTCCTCCCTCCATCTCCAGAGAGCTGGGGTTATAGGTGTGGGCAACTATATCCAGTTTTGTGGTGCTGAGGATGGAATCCAGGACTTTGTGCATGGTAGGCAAGCACTGTACCAACTAAGTTACATTACAGCCGTACTTTACTTTTGTGGAAAACCTTGCCAACTCCTAATTTTAAAAGTCTGCCTCCAGCATGGAGAGGCCCAGAGACTACAGATAAGAGGATCCTCTCTCTTCCATGCCTAGTCCCCATGACTGTTGCTTCCACCCTGTTGCCATTTAACCATCAACAAGAGTGATCTGAGGAGGTCAGCAGAGCGTCCTACTGGTCAAGGTCACCTGCAGAAAACAGAAAGCGAATGGCAGTTTTGCAACTGTATGCTTTGAGTGTTTTTGTTACCCAGCAGCAGGCAACTGAGACCTAGTCCTTCTCCCACAAAAACCATCTTTTCACAGTCCTTGATGCCAGAAACTTCAAACCACAGATTCTCTGGTTCCTGACACTGTCCAGGAGCATGGCATAACTGATTGCTTTTTTCTAGAGAAAAGCAATCAGTTATTGTGAAACCACTATCAAACAAGGACTTGATTCCTTCATCTGGGATGTGCCGTCCATCACCCCCACCCTGCCCTCTACAATGATGTGATTATATTGCCTTCTAGGTTTGGCTCTTTCAGAGCAGTCTCCCAGGGCGGGAATCGTTCACCTTTTGTAATACAGAATGGTGCCCTGGGTGTTTTTTCAGACCAGCTGGGCTTAGCTCTGGATGCCCAAAGAATCTTTTTAAGGAAAGGTGCTTATTGTGAAAATAATTTCATTTTCCAGAGCACGTGGAGTTCTGTGAATATAATTCAGGGTTTAAATGGTTTTGTCTTTGGAAATTCACCAACTTTGTCATTCCTTGGGGACAAAAATCAGGACAAATTCTGTTTGCCACATTTCCTTACTACATTATAAGAGAAGGCTTAGAGTGCCCTCGTCCCTGCAGCAGACACTTCTGGACAGTTCTGTAGAGGCCACAGTTTCTGGGGGCCACCCTTCCCCTATTAATGAGTCATTTCCAGCCATCAAGGTGTGTGCGTGCCCTAGTGCCTGGAACTTGAAAGGCACCCTGAAGAGACTTTACTGGTGTAATATGGCAGATTATCAACTGGTCCACAGTCTCATGGTGTTACTGAAAGTGCAGACTGTTATGCTAGAGACATGTAGACACATGGCAAAGAGTGTGTTTTGGTCTGTTGGGGCTGCTAAGCCAGGATGGCTTAAGTTGGAGCAGCATGTGAAAAGTGGAATTGTATTATAGATCACAGTTCTGCAAGCTGAGGAGGTCAAGGGTTGAGATGCTGAAAACTCTCTGTTGGGAAGGGCCACTCCTGACTCAAAGATTTCACCTTCTCACTGTCCCCACATAGTAGACAGGGAAGAAGTTCTTCAGAGTCTTTCATGAGGACACAAATCCCATTCATAAGGTTCCATGTTCATGACCTCATGGCCTCTCAGTCTCCTAATACTGTCATACCAGGGGTTAAAATTTCAGCACACAGTCTGGAGAGATGGCTCAGTGGGTAAATACTTGCTGCACAAACATGAGGACCTGAGTTCAGAGTCCCAGCACCTGTACACTGGGCAAGGCAGTCTATAATCCCAGGAGTGGGGAGGCAGAGGTAGGCAGATCCCTAGGCTCACTAGTCAACCAGTTTAGCCAATTCAGTGAGCTCTGGATTCAGTGAGACACCTTGTCTCAAAAATAAGCTGGGTCTGATGGTACACACTTTAATCTCAGCACTTTAGAGGCAGAGGCAGACAGATTTCTATGAGTTTAAGACCAGCTTGATCTATATAGCAAGTTCTAGGCCAGCCAGGACTATAAAGTGAGAACTCTCTCTCAAAAAGTGGGGCGGGGGGGCACTGGAGAGAAGGCTGAGCTGTTAAGAACACTGGCTCTTGTAGAGGACAGGGTTTCAGTTCCCAGCACCCACATGGTGACTAACAACCGTCCATAACTCTAGTTCCAAAGGATTCAGTGCTTTCTTCTGACCTCTGTGGGCATTGCATAACATGGGTGCACTTACATACATGCAGGCAATATACTCATACATACAAAATAAAAATAGTAAAATATTTTTGAAAATAACACTTGAGGAAGATACCCAACACCAATCTCTGATCTCCATGCATGTACACATGGACACCTTCACAAGCACATACATGCATATATACTACACCACACACACACACACACACACACACACAAATACCTTCAGCACACAAATTTGGTAAAACCATTTTCAAACCATAGCAGGTGGCTTCAGAGAACTTAGTAATGTGGCCCACTGCTCTAGTTTAAAGACTCAGGATAACCTGAGGAGATGCTGAGACAGGCCCTGACTGGCAACCAGAAACAGGAGAGGGCCACCTTAGGAGGGCCTGGGGTACACTTCCCCACAAACTGACCAGACATGTGAGGTCTGCACAATGTCTCTAACTGGGAGCAGAGTCTTCCGTCCTCTGGTCAGACCTTGGGAAAGCTCACTGACTCAGTCAGTGAAGGAGAATACGACAGAGTCAGTTCTAAATTAGGCAGATAGGGAAGGAGGTCCAAGACTAGATTAGCACTGTTCCACTTACTTTTAATTTCATCCAAGATGGTTCACTTCCCAGTTCTTGTCCAGAGTTGGCCCTTTTGTCAGGCTTAGCCCCCAGACCCCAGCAGGCTCCCTCTGGAGGGAATTTCAAGCTTCCTGCCCTTGCTCTCCCCAGTCCGGCTGCTGCTTTGATATGAGTGGGCCAAGCAGCAACATGCATCCTGCCTTGTCCATTCCAAAGAGGGAAAGGGGAACCCAGTGCTGTCCCACCTCCTGCCCTATAGGATAGAATAGGCCAGACTCTCTAGAGGAATAGATGGTACAACTCTGGACTCCTTTCCTTGTGGGCAGGCTGTCTCTTTGCTGTGTGAAGTTGCTGTGAACTGTGACTGCAAACTTCTCGTCTTGTAATTCTGATGAAGAAAAGGATATGAGAACAGACACTAGGTGGCATTGTCTCCCCCAAAGGAGTGGCGGTGATGTGGGAAGGAACATTTTCTTCTTGTGTTCTTGAGGTTGTTTCTGAAGAATGATTAAGAGGGGTTGGAGAAATGGCTCAGCAGTTGAGAGCACTGGCTGCTCTTGCAGAGGACCTGGGTTCAATTCCAAGTAGCCATATGGTGACTAAAAACCATCCAAAACACCAGTTCCCTGCAATCCCATGCCCTCTTCTGACCTCTGTTGTTATTGCATGACAAGGATGCACTAACACACATGCAGGCAATATACTCATACACATAAAATTAAAATAAATAATTAAAAAAGAATGTGTAAGAGAAAAAAAATATAGTGCCAGACCGAGTATAGCAGGCAGGACAGGGCCTGCCCATGCACACTGCACTGCTCATTAAGCCATTCGCTCACTGTTCCAGAAGTTTCCACTTTGTACTCAGTACAAAATCTTCAACAGTCAGTGATGGGGTGGCTGCACCATGTTCTAAGGAATCAATGCTGTTTTGTGGATGGGTGCCAAACTTCCTGTCCAAGGGGTCTTGTTTACCAGGTCACTAAAGACAATTTCAGAATCATTTATGTCTGCTTTGTTTTGTCCAACCATGTGAGGTCACATTCCCACTGCCCTCCTCCCTTAAAAGCCATGACCTTCTTGCTCTCTGTTCTCTTGGACACAGGAATTAAGCTAAATACACCTAAATATATGATGGCTGCTGTCATGTCTTTGAGCTGCACTAGAAGGGCTGTCTCTGGTACCATGCTACCAGGGAAGACTTCCCTACCTTCTCCAAGCAATGCTCCTCCTAGGTATGAATCAGGAGCCCACAACAGTTTTCAGATTGGCATGTCTATCACAATAGCTTCAAATGCATGTGTTCACGTACATACATACACACATGGGGGGTGGGGGCATTAAGATAATCCCCTATGTGTATGTACCATACATTTACCTGTGTTTCTTGGATCATGTTTATGCAAGGATTTCCTTTTCAAAACTGTCAGAATGTATTTCCTATTTTACCACCACAAGATCCTGGCTGGCATCCCCAGCACTGTTTGCATAGCTGTCCTGTGTAGGCAGGGCCAGGGAGAAACCTCAACAGTGGCCTCTCAGGTAACAGAAAGCTTGTTGATGACTCAAAGCCTGCCTTTGCCAGCCCTTCTGCTCTAAAGAAATGGGGATAGGATGTTAGAAAGCATTTATTAGGCTGGGAGGGAACTCTGGTCCTGATCCAGCAGAAGACTGAGAATGGCAGAACCAGAAATTCCTAACTAACATTTTGTGCTTTGTGGTCATAGACACAGTTCACTGTTTCATTGTGACCACATCTAAACCTTGAAGGCTTTCATCTGTGTAACTATTTCATAGAAAGGACCCTAAACCTCAAATTACCTAAGTGATTGAATTTAGTCATGAGCAGAGCCAAACTAGAACCCATGGCTATCTCAGGCCAGTGTTCTTTTTTTTTTTTTAATTTGGGGTGTGGGTGTCTACATATAAGTGAATGCAACTCCTGGAGTTCAAGTTACAGGCAGTTGCAAGCCACCTGACATGGGTGCTAGGAATTGAACTAAGGTCCTCTAAAAGAGAAATTTTCACCTTTAACCATTGAAGCATCTCTCCAGCCCCAGGCCAGCACTCTTGAGCCTGAACCATGCCTGTGATATGGCCCAGGGAAAGCAACTCACCTCTGCAGCACAAAAGTGGTGGTGACCTTTCTAATGAAATATTACTCTGGGTGAAATGAATTGGGGATCTTAATATAATACTAATAGAGATATCCCTGTTGTTATATGCACTAAGCCAAGGAAAGGCTATGTGAGCACACAGCTTGGCAGCCAGAGAGAGCCTGACCATGCTGGTGCCCTGACCTCGGACTTCCAGCCACCAGAGCTTAGGAAATAGCTGTCTGTTGTTTATGTCCCTCCAGTCTATTGTATTTTGCAGTGGCCAACTAAGACAGTCTGATTTGAATCTGTGAGTTTTGTTTCTCCACCAGAATTCCTTCACCTACAATTTCCAAGTGCCTGGGTCTGATCCAATCTTCCAGATCTAATCCACCCTCTTATTGCAGCCTCTCACAGTTACTCAGGCAAGGAAGACCCTCTCCTCCTACAGTGCCTGGTCATTCCCAGGCTCCTCATATTACTGGTGTATAGACCTCATCTCCCTGAAAACCAAAGCCTGCTTCCCCCAGCATATTGTGCCTTCACTTGTTTGTTGGGAGAATGACTTTGTTCTCTTTTGTCCCTGTGGTACTAGCACATCTCTTGGTATAGGAAACATACAGTGAAAGTCTGATACAGTTAGCTCTGGTTGACGCCAAACCTTAGTGGGTAGTCAGGATCAGCAGCAAATTAAGGAGCCACCAAGTCCACTTGTCTATTCTATTTTAGATCACACACACCACCTGCATGCTCCCCACTCCCTTACCTGTAGTCCTTTTTTTCTAGCATCCATATCTTCCTGGCCCCCTCTACCCATTGCCAGGATTCAGCTTCCTTTACTTATTTGTTTTGCAGTTTTTTTTTTGTTTTGTTTTGAGACAGGGAGACCCTGTCAGCCCAGTTGGCCCAGAACTCAGTATGTAGACCAGGTTGACCTTGATCTCACAGAGATCCACCTGCATCTGCCTCCTGAGTGCTGGGATTAAAGACATACACATCCATCCAGCTTTTCTTTTTCTAAAGCTACAGCATCCGGAATCATTGCTAGTACCAAAAGAGTAGTCATCACAGTGCTCTCTCCCTCCCTCCAGTGTCCCCTCAATCAAGGATACTAAAGAAAACACCGGTGGGTCACGAGGGCATTTGGATAAAGATGCCTTTCCTCGGAGACTGTATAATTGTGCCTGACCTCTGCTTAGAAGACCAAAAGAGGAGCATGTGCTTCCCTGGTCCTATCTCCCAGAGCAGGGTCAAGAATGGCTCCAAAGAAGCCTTGAAGTGCTCCCTTGTTCTAATGTAGTCAGTTTCCATATTGTCTTTCTCTAATTCAAAATGTAAAAATCTAAATGTCAATGAGAAAGAATATATTTAAAGGTCAGCATTCTTGGCCATTCTTTCTTTATTGAGATGCATGGTAACACACTCCTTGTTCACTTTGTGAAGATTGAACTGTTCAGTTATTGTGCATGTGTCTAATACTTCAAAATTTTTCACTTTAAAAATTTGGCCACCTTAAAGCTCAGAGCAACTGAACAGTTTGCGAAGGGCTACTCAGCTCAATGATGAGTAGAGGCCAACACCCAGATCTCCTACTCTGATTAGTACCTATTTTATAATTGTACCCAAGGCCACTCTCAGTGTCTTGATATATTACATTTATTGATTCAATGGGGGGTATATCTGAGGACAACTTGGAGAAGCTGGTTCTCTCTTCCACTCTGTGGGTTCCAGGGATCCACTGAGGTTGTCACTCTTGGCAGCAGTCACCTTTACCAGAGCTCTGAGCCACTTCCCCAGCCTCTTCTTACTGTAAATGGTCCTAGAATCCCCATGGTTTTCTTAGAGCCCAATTCTGCATCTGAAAGTGAACAACATATTTCAAAGACAGTTTCTTGTCATTATTAAGGCCATAGCTGCTCCTGACTTGCTATCTCTAGCTGATGGCTGTTGCCACCAAGGAACCATGCATCCAGGCTACTCCATCTCACTGGTACAATTCTCTAGAGGAGGCTCTATATCCTTGTAGATGATTACTTTATGGAAATGTCCCATTTTCTTTCTAATGTTCCACTGTAAAAATCATATTTCCTGTTTATAATAGTGAAAGAGAAAGCAGGGTTCTGTGTAGGATTGTGCCTGTGCTGGCTTATATTCAGAACTCTCTGTCAAGAGTGTGATGGTGTGCAGTGGGTTGGGAGCCATAGAGCAAAGGACTTTTCCAAGCCTTCTTTGTTGTAGACCACAATTAGTTGTTTACAGTTTCTGAATTCCTCTCTATTAGAGGATTAATTAATGATCACAGGTCAACGATAAGCAAAAATATTTTCTTTTTGGCTTAGTTGTCACATTTCAGTCTCAGTTCTATTTTCTGAAAATGCATTTTGGCCTTGTATGCAGATCTATAAGTATGACTTTGAATGTTGTAATTAAGTTAAAATCTTAATAATATCTTAATATGTCTAACCATCATTTCAACACAGGGTTCTTCATATATTCTTAGAACCTTGGGATTAGATTAAATAGAAAATACTTTTTAAAGAATGTTAAGACTGTGATCTATTTTCATTTAGATTATTCATTCTTGCATTCAGCTGGTAATTTCTGAGTGTATATTCGATGGTACTGCTCTAGATGCTGAAACCGTAGCAATATATAAAATATAAAAACACTTCCAAGATCTTTCATTAAACAACAACCAAAAACAGATAAAATAAATAGCATGACAGGTAGTGGTAAGTGCTGAGGGGAAAGGGAAGAGGAGCCAGGGCTGCTTTGTGCCTAAGCAGAGGCCTCAACTAAGTTTGCATGTGTGCCAGCTCAGTTTCTTTGAAAACAACTTCAAAGATACAAGTGACAGCACTCAGGAGACTGAGGCAGGAGGACCAAGTGTGAGGCCAGCCTGCGTTACATAGTTAGACTCTAAAAAGACAAAACTATAAATGAGATCAGATTAAAGGGCATATATAGTTCCTATTGTATGTGTTATTGATCACAACTATTCTAAGCCATCCACATTTAACACACAAATTTTATAAGTGCTAAAGAAATTACTTACATTGCTTATTTTGGGATAGAATTATCAGACAAGTGAAGTTAAATCATTTTTCTATA
>NW_008333528.1:240851-244528 GCF_000622305.1 Nannospalax galili
GCTAACAACCATCTGTAACTCCAGTTCCAGGGAATTTGATGCCCTCTTCTGACTTCTGTGGGCATTGCATGACACAGGTGCACTTACATGCTCATATATATAAAATAAAAATAATGAAATTTTTTTTTTTAAAAAAAGGTAAAATCACCAGTGTGGTGTGGTACACGCCTTTAATCCCAGCACTTGGGAGGCAGAAGCAGGCAGATCTCTGTGAGTTCAAGGCCAACCTGGTCTACATAGTGAGTTCCAGGACAGCTGGGGCTACAGGGAAACCCTGTCTCAAAAAGACCAAAAAAAAAAGCAAAATCACCAAACTTTAAGGCCCAGATGCAGAATTACCTAAAAGGGCTGTTATATTCATACTTTTTAAAACTCTGGCCAGGCATAGTGGCACATCATAATACCAGCTTTCAGGAGGCTGAAGCAGGAAGATTGCCTGTTTGAGGCCAGTCAGGGCTACATAATAAGACTGTGGGGGTGGGGCTTAAATAGTAAATTTGGCTTCAGTTTTAGGTTTGTTGTATATAAGATAAAGTTGTAGTTTCCAAAGCAAGCAGCAACATGGTCTTTGGTAATATTCTTTTTGGAAAATTTAAGTCATCTCTTTGGTTTAAATTTATAAGACTCTGGACTATGTAGCGTCATTTTCTTCTGTTGAATTTGTACTCTAAAAATTCATGCAAGCGTGGTCTTGTGAATCAAAAGTACATTTACATTTGCCTCAGTTTTATTCAGGACACTGGCCTAAATACAGCTCTCTCTTCTCACACAGGATTTTGCACAGACTCCAGGTCAGGTAGATAACCAGTGTTACCATCCCAAAGGTATGTCTCTACTGAAACTAAATTTTATATGTATATTAGCTAAATGAATGGGTTTTCATTTTGTTTTCCAGAACTTCTAGGAAATTCATTTAGTATATCACCTGAAATGTTTCAGGCTCAGACACCCAGGTACTTTACTGAATAAAGCAATCATGTTTGTCATGAAGCACAGGTGCATCAGAATACGCAGAGAGCACAAAACACCTGTGTTCTTACCTCGTGTAAGCTATATTAGATGGTGAATAATTAACAACTATACAGAAGATAATCAGATTATTAACATTGGATACATTACTCACATAAATGCTGAAATCACAAACATTTGGTTCTATCCATGTTTATAATAAAGTTGTTAATGATACACCACCCCCCAAATTCAAGCACCTGAATTTTTTTATTGAAGACAATTTTACATGGAGGAAAAAAAATCTAATTAGCAGAGTTCTGTAACTAAAAGATTTGCAAGACTTTCTTTTCATTCCAGCTGAGGTGTTTCTTGTGAAGAAAGTTCCAGATTTAGAATTTTAAAATCGAATTCTATGTTGTTAAATATTCTCTTTCCCAGACTGTAATTGAGAAATACAGTTTGGTCTTTGTCTGGCTGGGACAGCAGCATCTCTGATTAATGAGACCCTACTTCAGTCTTTCCCCGTTCCTTCATGAGTCCGATAGTGCTTAAAGTAGTCTTTCAAAGCTTACATAGTGCCACATGCCTGAAATACCACCACCTGGGAGGTGGAAACAAGAGAATCTGGAGTTCAAGGTCACCCTTGCCCATATAGTGAGTTTGAAGCCAACCTGGCCTATATGAGAACCTATCTCAAAAAATCAAATGCAATACAGTGTATAATAGTGGTTGTTGAGAAGCCCTTACTTGGAGATGCCTTGGCTGTCACACAAAATAATTACCTACAGTGGGCAGGTGTTGGAAGGTACATAGAAAGAAATACAACAAGATGTTACAATATCATGAAAAAATGTGGGGTTTTGTTGACTCAGGTACTCAGAAAAGTAAACAGAAGGCTACGCAACTTCTCAGAAATTCAAGTCAACATCACAGTTGGCACCATTTGTCTAAGCCAGAGTTAGTGTGCAAGTTCAGTTCTGCCTGACTCAAGCACAACCTTTTTTTAAGCTACACTTGAAAGAAATCAGCACCATTTGTTATTATTTCTTACAATTGTTTAGATTTTGAACATATGAAAGTACTTAGAAGAATCTTCTAATGTATTTATTTTCAATTGAGTGGCAATATTTTTGCCAGTCAAAACTGTGTAGACATTCTTTCTTCTTACCCTTTCTTCTGCCCCCAAAAATATGAGTCACCATCTACTGAGTCTCTGGAAGGCCAAGTCCCAGACGCTGCCTCCATCTGCTTGTTGGGCTGAGGACTGGGAAAGTCTCAACCTTCTTTCTTCTCCCAGGAAACATCTTTGATTCCCATGCTGTGTCAGTTACAGCCACCTTTATTCACAGAACAGCAAAGTGGAAGTTGTTCTCCACTTCACCTGGGAGTCGACACTGTTAGTAACAATAATATGCTTATTTGAATAAGGAAAAGATTATGTCAGTGGCTAAGAGAGCTTGCTACTACTCTTGCAGAGCACCAAGTTTGGTTCCTAGAATCTCCAGGGCAACTAACAACTGCCTATAACTTCTGCTCCATGGAATCTAACACCTCTGGCCTCCTAGGGTACTGGCACTCAAGTGTACATACCAACACACAGACACATGCATACACATAATTTAAAATAGCAATACACACATACACATAAAATAAAAATAAATAAATAAATAAATATTGAAAATAATAAAGATAATTTTTTAAAGAGAAGACAGCGCCTTACAAACTATCCAGTTTTCACCTGGGACATCTTTTCCCTTTTGGCTTAGATTAAGTCTCCATAAAGTTGGTCACATTTTTAATTCATTGCCCAGGTAAACCTCTTACATGTGAATCACCAGTTCTTATTGTGGAGGAAGAATTTTGGCTTTCAGTTACCCACTGCCCCATGACTGCCCCAAGCTTTTAGACTGGCCAGTACAGTAAAGCTGCCAACCATTGCCTCTGCTCTGTTCGATAGCAACCGAACGCCAAATTTGAACACTTTTAAAGTTAAATTCATGTTTTAAATTAAATAGATTCTTTTAGGAAAAAGAAACCACCATTTGGGCTGGATGTGTGGCTCAGTGGTGGAGCTGGGCCTCATGTACAGAGCCCTGAGTTCAATCCCTAGAACCAAAAAATAATTACCATTCACATACAGATTCACCCTTTCAAAGGATAATTTAGAGTGTATAGCTGTCATTTTTTTTATGTTCACTGTACCTATTTCCCTTGATTGTTTTCTCATTGTGGAGCTCTAAAACAATGTTTTTTACCTTTTAGGTAGATGTCTGAATATGTTAGAAGCACAAACTGAATTGTGGTTAAAAATACATGTTTATGTATCTATAGATTGATATAAAGATGACCAATCACCTTATTTACATAGAATGCAGCAAGGTTTATTTGAAATGCATGACTCTGGGCCCAGATTCAACTAGGTTTAGATTCTAAACTTTCCAAATAGTTTAACTGTTAGACTCTTTAATCTCTGTTTTGTTCCTGTCAGGAAAATGCCTTGATACCTGGGACTATCTGGAGCTGGCTAACAAATTTCCTCAGCAGGCCTGGGAAGAAGTGCAGCAATTTTTCTTGAAAAAGGAGAAAAAATAAATATTTTGGCTGATTCTATATTTGAGTACCTTTGTTAATATTTTAAATTGTTCAAACAAACATTTGAACTGTTCCTGATGGAACTCTCTCTCATGTTTATGCTCTCGGTGTATTGTAGATATGGTTGGTACATT
>NW_008333528.1:244615-259354 GCF_000622305.1 Nannospalax galili
AGTATTTTAGAGTTTGTTTATTTCTATACTATGATAATATGTAATTTTCATTTGTAATATGGGTAAAATTAGACGTAAGATTACCAGGTATTGTTCTTGTAATTGTTTTCAGTGTTGGCTTTTCATGTTAAGGCAATACAAATTTGAAAGAAGTGTCAATTTCAACTCTTGAAGTACCTTCATTAAAGTTTAACTTGCTCTGCATTTTCCTTTTTAAAGTTTAGAGTAAAGAACTTTTTAACACTTTTACATACAAATTGCTTAATATGTTTTGAGACTGAAGGTAATTCAGGGCTCAGTATGCATGTGTCTGCCTTCCCTGGCAGATAGCACTGAAAATTTATTAACATTGCAGAACTAAATTTATTCTCCAGAATAAAACTCTTTGATCTGAAAGCATCAATCATCTGGGAGTATTTTCTTAAATCATTGACATGTGCAACACCGCAGTACAAGTAGCTCTGAATAAGTTTCAAACAATTGTGGCCCTTGTGGACGGGCCCTAGGAGACCTGGGCCTTTTCAATGTGGTGGTCTCGCCCTTTCTTGAGCTGATGGTCAGTGTCGAGCATCACCTGGTAAGCAGCAGGGCATGACCAAGAAAAAAGATCTTGTTGTGCAAAATTGACCCAAACCCATAAAGATTGTCGCCGACAAACTGGAAAATACAAAAAAAAACAAAAACAAAAACAAAAAAAAACAAAAAAAAAACCAAAACAAAACAAAAAACTTAGCTTCTTTTGAAAAGAGCAAATTTACCAAAACCAGGCATTTTGTGGTGCTGCCGTAAGCTCCTCTAGCTAATATATATATATATATATATATATATATATATATATATATTCAATTTTCACTTCTTTACAAATCAAAAGAAAGAAAGGTCTGATTTCAACAGAAGGAAATTGCAAAGTCGTCCCGGGGCACTGGACCTCCCCTCTGGCCCCGGGTTCTGCACTGCTCCTGATAGCTGATCGACTCCCCAAGGTCGCTCTGCAGTGGAGGCCGTGGGACCCCAAACTCGCCCTGCCACCAGTCCTGGGCCACCCGCGGCCGCGGATCCTGCAAGGAAGGAGGAGGCAGGTGGCAGGCGGGGTCCAGAGGAGCTCCGAGTCCCGCTGGCCCCGGGCATGGGCGCAGGTCTGTGTAGCAGAGAGGAACACAGAGTATTTATAAGATTTCCTGCAAGAGCTTAGCAATAGAATATGTCTCTTATATGGTCGGAAATTTGCCAAAAAGCCATAAATAATTGAGACAGCTGTGATTAACCTCCCAGAACCCGTAGAAGAATTTGCAGTTAAGCATTTAATTGAATGTCTCCTTGACCCTGTCGCTGGGACCCGAGGGTGCGAAGCCTGGGCGACGCGGCCCTGAGGTCCACAGCTCCTGGAAAGCGCGGCTGAGCCTTGGCGAAGGGGGAGGGTCACCTCAGACCCTTGGGGATTCTTTGGGTTGAAGGGAGAGTGGCGCCCTGGTGAGTAACGGCACCGCATGGTGAATCTCAGTTGCCCAGCCACAAGTTTTCCTCCTGGACGGTCCTCCCTGGTGAGACGAGGATGGGAAAGTATGTGTGAGCCTAGAATTCGTCCCAAAGGAAAAGCTGCTCGAGGCCCTGGGAGCAGTGGCCTTCCAACGCCCTAAGCCGGCTCCTGGGCCTGCAGCTCATTTCTCCCACGCTCTGTGAACTGGTTATCCTAACGGGCGCTAGGGCCACCGTCCCCGGTCCAGTTCTCATGCCCGCCAGCCGCACACTGGGTGCCCAAGGGGCAGCTGCAGGATAGAGGAGGAGGTACCACCCCTTAGAAGCAGCTTGTGTGGATGGGCAACGGGAGTATTTAAGCAAAGCCTTTAGTAGGATTCCTCACAGCCATCCATCCCATAACCCCACCAATGAAAGAAAATGAGAAGAGGTGGGAAGACTGAACCCTGTTTACATATTTTACTTCCTGAAAGTCAAGGTGATGCCAGCACAAACACAGAAGGGGCATCCCCCTTCACTATCTTAGGGATTTAGGAAATGGTGCTGCAAACCTAGATAAGGGAAAGAGATATACAGAGCTAATGAGGACCAGATTTACATCTCAAGTGCTCAGAAACCGTTTTAACAGTCAAGGCTGGGTTCTTTGAGGATTCATTCCTTTAACTTAAGACCATTCCCTTCCAGAAATACGGATTTCTCCTTTTTGCATCCAGCTGGCTATTGGGTAGGGAACTAAACTGCAATAATTGTTCTTACTTTTCAAAACATTAATTATCCAGAATATTGGGTTTTCACTTTTTATTTAAAAGGAACAGAGTCTTAAAGAATTTCATTGTTGTTAACACTGGATTTTTGTTTTTATCAGACTGTAGTAGAAACAGAAGCATCTACCTACCTATTTACAATGATCCTTCTCATCATTCATAGATTAAAAAAAAAAGTTCATCTTTGATATTTGCATCTTTTATTAACACTGGGAAATCACACATATAAAAGTGGTTACTGTGGATTAAGATGCCAATATTTTGATGTATGAGACATCACAAGCCTTTTCTTTTCTTATGCACCCAAAGGAATGTGTCATGTCCTGTTGAAATCTCCAGAGAAAAAGCTTCCAATTTTCTTGGTGAGGTGTCAGATCTACAGTTGGCTAGTTATATTAGTAAATATCATTTTACTGGTTCCCAGGTCATCTTTAAACATCTTTGTAATGCAGTAGGGATTTCCTGGTAAACTATATTACCTGTGGCAATACCTGTTCTATTTTATGCTAACTAAGCTTTTAAGGAGATAGACACCCAGATAGGTAGTAAAATCTCAGCTCAAGGAAAGTAGACATAGGTGGAAACACTTCAGAAGACTTAGGATTAAGCTCTATGAAGTTGAAGCAGAAAAGGGATCCCAGAGAGACAGGTTTGGGCTACAATACTTCAATTCAGTACGTATTTAAGGCTGCCTAATTCTGGGAAATTCAGAGACCCCGTGGCAGCATTGCCAAAGGATTTTAATGAATGTGGAACAGTTGTGAATATGGAGTAGCTTTAAGCTCAATTTTTTCAGTGCTGAGAAAACTGGGTTTAAATGAGACATTGTTCTAAGACTGTCCCCTAAAAATCTGAGATTCTGTCACTGTAGCCTAGGGGAGGGCTTAAACTGCCATACAGTTCACTGCTTCCCCGATGTTAGAATTCATGGAAGAGCAGCAATAGCTGAATAGAGCCTGCTGGAAGGAGAAAACAATAGATTAGTAAGTATATGCAGAGAAATAAATTTCCATTGGGGCTGTGATAAAAGCAGGAAATTCAGAGTTTATTAAGCTGATGCAGAGGTTAGAGGCTTTTAAATGTGGGTCTGATTGATGGAAAAGTAAACTCTTTTGAGAATACTGAGATTCAGTGCTATAATGAGGATTATGTGACCAACTACAGACTAGCACCTTGTTGATGGAGAAATGGGAGGCAGAGAGGGCACAAGGAAGTGCTGCACGGAGAGCCAGATGTGGGGTTGGCAGCTTCGAGCCTGAAGCTAGTTTGGGGTTCCAGCAGCAATCCTCTATTTAGTCAGGAGTGCTAGGTGGGTCCGGCTTTTGGCCACAGAACCAAAGAAGTTCAGCAGCTGGAGGGAGAGGGGTCGGAAGTGGGCGCTGGAGTGGGCAGGAGTTTGGAAGTATCAGAATTTACCTGTTGGGACCCTGGAGGTGTAGGTGAAGGTGTGGTTTGAATATAGAGGGACCGGATCCTGGATCCCGAAGGGCTGGAGCTGAGGGACCAGAGCCTTGGGGGAACGGGAAGAATAGGGACCCAGAGAAGCCATTTCCTCCCGAAGGGTCAAGGCCTGAGACTTGCAGGAGGGCGGGCCAGGAGCCCAGGAAATGGTCTAGGTGGTTTTCACAACTATGCTGTGAGACGGAGACAGGGGTTAAGGTGGGGAGGCAGGGGTGGGAGGGACAGCCGAGTTCTGAGTTCCGAGTTTCGAGTTCCGAGTCCCTTGTGTAGTTAGGGCATTACCCTCTTTCAGAACAAACCTTCCTTAAGGAAATCATTTAACTCTAGAGTCATTTTACTCTTGGGACAAGGACATAGAGATAATCTCACAGCTTTTTTGCAGGAGTGGTGGGTTGCCTGGTCACCCGGCAGCTTTTTAAATAACTGGCCTTGGGAAAGAATTGTTGCAGACTGCCAAAGGGTTAAATATTTTTAAGAGAGTAAAACCTGAGCCTGCCGGGTTTTTTTCCCCTTTCTTGCTTGCTGGAGATTCAGTATCTCTTGGGCTTGCTGGAGAGTCAGTATCTCTTGGTTATTTCCTGTGATCACTAAAGCCAGTTTTCAAGAAAACAAGTTGCAGGGATTTGAAATGTCACACCAAGTGACCTGGGCACCGCATATGCAGAGACAACCCCCCCACCCCCTCCATTTCAGGTCTGGAAAGAAAATAAACATAGGACACACCAGACTGGTTCTGGGTAGACTTATTTTCTACAGCAGCCGTGATCCTAGCAGGGGGCTTGTGGTGGCTCCTTCAGTGTATCGCTTGCAGGTGATGCCAAATGTAGATAAGGAGCCACCGCCGGCCTTCTCGGCTGTCTAGACAGGGGAATTAATAAATGCAGCGAGATTGATCACGTCGAGCATCCACTCAGAGGACAACGCGGAGGACGAGTCCTCACGGTCGCCGGATCTGCCTAGAGTGGTGGACGCCTGGGATCGTCCAGGCCCCGGGCGGGCCTCCGAGCTCCGCAGAAAGGCAAGACTGCAGGGCTCCAGGCGAAGTGCGGCCACGAGTGGAAGCCTGGGCCCCAGGGGCGCAGCGTGGACACCACCCGCCGTCTGAGCCCAGCCGTAGATAGCAGCGGAGCAGCCATGGCAATGTGATGAGCTTTCATGCCCAAATGCAGGGGCCCCAACCTCCGGCTTCAACCGCCGGAGTACCGGCCTGAGATGAGCACGCCCTGCCCCACCCCGCCCCATGGGCGTCCAATCCTCACCTGGCCAGCCCCATCGGCACCCAATCCCAGCCCGCCGGTCCCATAGGAGCCCCAGCATCAGGCCGGGGCCGTGCTGGGTGCGCGCCAGTCACAGGATCCCGCTTGGAGCCCAGGCAGCTAGCTCCGAGGCGACTTTCTACTCCATGTTGAAACAAGACCAACTAGCTCTTGAGGCTGCGTTTGTCCAGCTCCCGCAGCACCATCAGCACACAGGAGCCGCAGGTCATAGGGTTGCTTTTTATTAAGATCAAAATATTCGTCCCACTATGAACTGGCAGTTCTCACAATAAATAAACGTTTGTTTGTTCGGCAAAGGCTCACACTGTCCTCCGTCCACTGATAATTAAAACATTTTTAGAAAAAGTCTTGTTTCTAGTTTTTTCCAGCAATCATGCGTTTTGGGGGTTGAATGTCATCCTTTGGGTTGGCCAGGTCCTCCTTCCAGCTAGAGCCCCATGTGGAGGTGAGTTAGTGGGTGGATGGGGCATAGAGAGGCAGAGTGGCAGCCCCCCACGGAGCGTGGGAGAGGAAAGGGCAGAGCTAACCCTAGTAAGTCCCAAATTCTAGTTTTGAGGAAAAAAATTAAAGTCCTCAGAGCAGGGGTCTCCAGCATCGGTGGAGCAAGCTGCATCCTGGCACTTCTGGCTGTCTTGCCCGTAAGCCTCAGCCCTCTCTCTTTAAATAACAATAATAATTATGAGGGTGAGAGAGCTTTTGGAGCTGGAATGGTCTGAGCATGTGTGAGTCTCATGCAGGGAGCATGCAAGGTCCGCGGGCTGGCAGGACGGGGTCCTTGCTCACTTCTCCACCGGACTTGGCACCATACTGTTGGGTCATTGTTGCCAGAGGAGTTGCCTAGGGGAGACCTGGGATGGAGATGCCAGTGATAGATAAGCAGCGGACACAAGCCCTAGCAGATGCTCCCGGTCACCTGTTCCAAGAAGGGGAGTGTCCCTGGCAGACCAGCCTGGAGCTGAGAGTAAATGCTGAGAAGAGATGGCCAGGCCCTCAACCACGCAGAGGAATTGAGGCAGGGGCAGGCACTTTAAGCCCAGGAGTTCTCCAGGTTTAGCAGCACTGGATTCCTACTTGGGTGAGGTTGCAGGCCCAGCACACTTTCCCCATTAACCGGCTCTGTCCCCAAAGCCCAGGTCCCATGGGAAGTCCTTTCCTCCTCCTCACACAGGCTGAGGCTACACACACACACACTGGACAGGTAGCGCAGAGAGCCTAGCCAGCTGCTGAAAGGGGGGTTGGTCCAGGTCACTCTGAAGCACGAACTCACTTAGCACTTTCCAGGGAGGCTGGTATGTCTGCATGTCCACTGCGCTGCCCTGCACCACGTTCTCATGGCAGATCAGGCTGCCAGCCAGCAAGGGTGTGCCAGTCAGTCCCTGGAGGCTCTAAGGGGCAAGCAGAGAGGTGCAGAGCAAAAGAGTTAGGTCTGACCATTTACACCACTTTGGAGCGTGGAGCCCCAGGCTCTAGGGCATGATTTGGGGGTTACATTGGTTATTGCACACAAAGCCCTCATTCCCCAGTGGAGATACCCCAAGCTCCCAAAACCCACCACGACTTTCAGTCCTAGGAGCCAAACACCAGATCAGGGAAGAGGACAGCTTGTACCCTCATTCCTGGGCAGGTATGTGAAAGAAAAAAAATTGCCCAAATTGAGCACGTAAAAGAAAAGGACAAGCTGGGCTGGGCTAGTGACCCATGCCTTTAATCCCAGCACTCAGAAGGAAGAGGCAGGTAGGTCACTGTGAGATCAAGGACAGCCTGGTCTACTGGGAGACCCTGTCTCAAAAAGATGACACAAACAAAATAAAGGGGCAACACCCCATCCCGACTCTTCGGGCCTGCACCAAGGCTGCCCCACCTGGTCCTCGCTGTACCTAGGACCCCTCAACACTGGCACCAGACACCCCTTCCCCATACCTCAAACACGGTAAGATGCAAGACTTAAACTCCAAGGGAAGTCTTACTGGGAAGGTACAGGTGCCCTGCTGTTTGGAGAGCCCAGTTTAGTCTCCATCCCCCTAAAGCATGCCCAGAAAGCAGCACGGATGAGGCCCAGGTACCCAGGGGCAAGCTTGCCCGCTTTCCTGCTGCCCGACAGCCCTTACTGTCTTGTCATTGTGCTGCTGCTGCTGCTGCTGCTGCTGCTCCTTCATGAGAATCTTGTCCTTGGAGTGCTTGTTCTGAAACCAGATGCGGATGATCCACAGGCTCAGGCCGGTCATCTCCACCAGCTGCTCCTTCATAAGCCCGTCAGGCCAGGGGTTGGCAGCATAGCAAGTCTGCAGAGTGTGCAGCTGCTCCTTGTAGAGCACCGTCCGTATGCTGGTTGTCTTCTCCGCCTGCTTGTGCACGTGTGTGCGCAGCGATGACTGTCGGCCAGACCCAGCATCTGTGAGGACAGAGCAGGGGCAGGAGGTGAGGTGGGCGCCTTTCCCTTGACTTTGCTATTGTTCATCTCTCTGGGTCACTCTGTTCGCCTAACCCAAACGAACTGTTCTTTACCTCACTCTCACGCAGGGCTGACCCACAGCACAGCTATCTTCCCAGCGTGTAAGCAAGGCTTTGGAGCTGTTCTAGGCCCTTGAGGGACAAGACCCTGGGGGAGCCCAGCTGCCTGGACCAGGACGAGCCAAGGCCGGGAAGAAGTTGGAATTTGGGAGGAAGATTCCAGAGGAGGGAAAGAGAGAGACATGAACCCAGGGCACAGCACAACCCAGGGATTGGGAAGCTCAGACAGGTCATTAGGAACCCACTCTGACAGGGTCTTGTTGGGTCTAGGAGATCCCAACTCAGGAAAACAAGGGCCTCCCAGGCACAGAACAGTTCCTACCAGCCCATCCTCCCTGTTTCCGACAGAGACTTCCTAACACTCCAGGTACCCTCCATCCAGTGACACTCACACCCTCCTCCAAGGGTCTCAGATTCCCTCACCATTAGGGATGAGCCATCCTGATGCCTGAGTCCCAAAACAAAGAGGGGCCCTTCTGAGATCTCAAATGGGGTTCATTCAACACCAGCTTTGTTCTGTTTCACATTCATCCTGCTGCATTTGGATATTAGCAGCACCGTTTACAGTGATGTCCCCCCTCCAAGAATTTCTATGAGTGGATAATCATTTACAAATAGCCCACCAAGCCCAATTTCCTCATTCTATAGGGTAGAATTGGATACACTGAACGGAGGAGCCCCAAGGCCACTGCAGTGAGACACCAGGTCTAAGGAAGGTTTGTGCTGAGGCCTCCTGGAGCTGAGGTCTTGGTGTCTCACCCTCTCCACCTGCCTGTGGTTCAAACTGGGATCCCACATCTAAGCAGCCCCTGTTGAGGACACCTAACATCCTATGGAGGATTTTTCTTTTATAAAGGACTTCACTGTGCCTTTACACGACCATGCCAACCGAGAGCCCCTGATAAATCGTTCATCAAACTGGACGTCAAAACCAGAACACAGATACCCCTTCCTTTTGCATGGTTGCCCTCTACTGTAGGCTCCTGGCTGGCTAAGCCCTGTCCACCTTCCCAAGGGAGTTTCATTATTTACATACATACCCATCCCCAGGCAAACCTACATTTTCTCTCCAATGATAACATATTCATCGAAGAAATTCTAAACACAAGTCATCAGGGCCGGCACCACCTGGAATTCACTGTTGTCCTCCACTCTCCCACTCCTAGCATGCAGTCCCACAGAGTCTGGCTCACACAGAACACAGTTCTCCACAATTCCCCAAACTCACGGGTTCATACACTTCCAATGTCTCCCTGGCACACAGGAACATGCAACTGGGTTCCTAGTGCACAGTTCTGCATGCTTATCCAGAGAAGCAGAACCTCCCCCACTGCCAACAACTCATGAGCAGCACTGCAGCCCTCTACACAGTTGCACACCCCACTGACACCGGCACCAGCCAGTGGAGGTCTTACCTGGCAGATGTAGGCCTCTGGGGCCGGGGAGCGGGCAGGGGCTGTGAGGACTGCCTGAGGCAATGCGCTCCAGCAGGAGGCTGAGGTCCGCTGGGCACAGCAGCTCGTGCTCCCATAGCGAGAACTCGTCCCCAGGCAGCAGCTGGCGGCTGCACTCCTAGCAGTGGAGGCACTCGACGTGGTTCATGCTGTCCTGCGCCTGCATCACCAGGTCGCAGCTGCTGAAGCCCACCTGACACTTGGTGCATTTGATGCTGAACAGCCTGCAGGTGCAGGGAGCAGTGGGTGTCAGTGCGGGGCCTGGGGCTGCCCAGGCCTCCCAGGCAAGCGGTGCTTTATGGTCCACCTGGAGGCTACGGGCACCCTGGCAGGCCTAGTCGCCCTTGCCTGCTGGAGCGCGCCCCAGGCCTTGTGGGCCCATCCCCGGCTACTGCGCGCCTCACCTGACATAGTCCCGCTTGCAGTAGGTCTTCCCATCTCTCATGAAGCACGTGCACGTTTCATCCAGGTACTGGCTGCACTCGGCACACCTGAGGCAGGCGGCATGCCACTCGAGGTTGGGTGACACCCGAAGGATAAACTGGTTGTGTATCTGACTCCCATAGCCCAAGCACATGGCCGTCCAGGGCTTCTCTGGCAGGGAAGGGTGTAGGGCCCGCGTCAGGCCTGGCCCACGCACCCTGACCGGCCTTGGCCACTCCAGCCCCAACCCAACCCACTCTCTCGCTCTCTCCAGAAGTGCGACCACAGGGGAGAGATGAGCTTTCTAAAAAGCCAGAAAATGGAAAACAAAAAAACCCCGAAATCTTCTGATTTGGTGAAGGCTTTGTGTCTCCCAGTCCAAATGTTTTTGTTAGCACCTTCCCTGAATGCGGCCGTCGCATCAGTACGTCTAGCAACTGCACTAGAAGATGAGAGGGCAGCTCCACTGCCCCGGGGACACTGAGGACGCCAGGGTACCCGAGACCGGCGAGATCCTGGCACATCCGCCGCACGCTGCACAGCGGCTCCAGCCCAGTTACCCCAGCACCCGCATGGCGCTGCAGCCCCATCCCAGCTCAGCTTCCTGGACATTCCTTAATTTCAGCACCTCAAATCAAGGGACCAAAATCCTTCTAGCTTCCAAAGAATGAAAGACAAGCAAGCAAGCTAACAAACAAACAAAAAACCATAACCGCAAAAATTGGTCTCAGTGCAAAACAGAAGCAGAATTCCCAGCTTGAGGTCAGCCGACTAGAGAAATAATATCTAATTATAAAATGAAACGGGATTCCAAAGGCTAAGCAATGCTACCGGTGAAGTGTACTCCCCCAAAATTTCCCAAAATAGAAGCCACTTGTAGAATCCATTAAACATTCTTCTGCATTAAAAATATTGCATATTAAACAGATGCATGCACACACCTACACACAGAAAAAGAATTACTCTTGGAATGATCCCCCAATAGCACCCAGAAAAGGATAATGAAAAATAATATCCACCATGCAGAAAGAGATGCACACAGTGTGTGACCAGGGCAGAAGGACAAGGGTCGTGCGTCCAGCCTCGGCTCTTAGCTAACTAACTCTTGCCCTGTGGAGTTGAAGGAGCAGTTCCTCACCGGCCCGCACGCTGCATGACATCAGCACACACTCGCTCCAGGGCTGGAGCTGGAGGCGGGACCTGTGGCTTCTCCACTACTCTGGGGTTGCGGGAGGGAGTGGGGACCCAGGAGGCTGACCTGCCGGGTGGATTAGGGAGGAAGGTGGAGGTGAAGGGGGATTGGCTGGGAGGAAGCGGCCCTGCCAGAACTGGCTCGCAGTGAACAATGGAACGCAGCCCCCCCCCCTTCCCGCCCCAAATCTACCAGGAACCTTTCCCCAGCCCGGGTCGGCAATCCCGGGTGGTTGCCACTTCGATGCGGCTCTGAGTTGCGTTAGGACTTGGGAGGTGGTTGCCCCAGTGGCTCCCTAGCGGGGTGACAGGAGGCCCCTCTCCTTTACAAACGCCTTTCTTCTAGTTTTGTTTTTTAATTAAAAATTCCCTCTCCAGACTACAGAACTGGAGGAAAACGGGGGATACGTGGGGCCGTGACCTTCCTTCGTGAACCTTTGTTCGCAGGGTCCAAACTGGACAGAGAGGGTGGGAAATGACTGCCTGGCTGTGGATGAACTCTGCTGACTTTCCCACCCGTGCCACATGTAGAAACGATGTTGGAGCTGCGGACTGCCAGAAGGAATCCAGACACCGACTGGGGCCCACCCTAGTTCCACCCTGGCGGCTCCCCCTTCCCCTCCCCCTCTGCCTCCCCCTCCTCCCCCTCTTCCTCTTCCTCCTCTTCCCCCTCCTCCTTTCCCCCTCCTCCTCCACCTCCCCGCCCTCCTCCTCCTCCTCCTCCTCCTCCTCCATCTCTGGGCTCTGTTTTTAAATTGACACGACTCCCATCCCCTTCGCTTCTCTGCCCCGCTGCAGAGCTCTAAGAACACTGCCTAGATGCATTACACCTTGAAAAAACCATTTTGAAGAACTCTGTGCTTCTCCAGTTCGCAAACCAATTGCAACGTAAATAATCAGAAACAACTGTGGGCTGCAGGGTAATTTACTATCTTCGCAATGGCTTTTTAATCCTTAGAAAATTTGCAGCTTATTAGAGTCCAGGCATTTTTCCCCCTCACCAAAAACGAAAAGAAGAAATCGCTGGGAGTTTTGTTTGAAAGGGTTCAAAGACAAGTCTGTGAATTGTAAACGTAGCTTATCCGACGATGGGGTCTGTTACTCCCTTTTTATAAGAGCACCAGGAACTTGGTGCACTCCTGGGTGGTGTGAGTTCCTGGGGTAAGGGGTCCCCAACCAAATCTCATACCCGGCCCGGATCTCCCCTGGCCTGGGAGCGAATTTGGGCGTAGTTGGTGGATCTCAAGGTCTGGACTGCTGCCAGGAAATGGGTACAGCACGGAGCACAGGGCGAGGCTTTGCAGAAAGTCACAGCTAGGCCCAGAATACACACTAAAATCTTCTCTGGCCCTTCACCTCACCCCACAGCCAGGTTACTTAGAGCTTTTGACCTCAGTTTCCACCTTTGGAACTCTAATCTTCTCACTGTTTTTTTGGGTTGTTTTGTTTTTTGTTTGATTTGTATTTTGTCATAACCTGCCAACCATCCTACCGGAAAGCTCTCTCTCTCTCTCTCTCTCTCTCTCTCTCTCTCTCTCTCACTCACTGGTAGTACCCCACACAGCTCTGGTGCACACTCACTGGCTATGGTACAATTGCATGATGCGCCTGTATAAGTCAACACAGAAGGAAAAATAAGGGGTTGGCCATCGGACATCTCTGCAGATAGGTCTGAGCTAGGTCATCTGTGTAACTTCAGATATTTCGTTTTTGTTCTTCTTCCCTTCGTTTCCTCATCTGTAAAACGGAAGTGGTCAAAGGGTCTGTCTGGTCTTCAGGAGGGATCCTTTCTATGTAGAACTGTCACATAATACATTTATTTAATAACCACAATCTCCGTCATGTGTTACCAAATTATCATTTTATATAAATGAAGAAACTGAATTAAAAAACTTTTTTCTCCATTGTCAGATTAGCTGAGCTAGTCTTACATATTCTCTTCTCTATGCCTTTATGCCTGCTTACTATCACCAAAGAAAAGTATTACCAAATCTGTAAGTACTTGTTCAATTTCTTCTATTCTGAGATATGTGGGAATTTTGCCATCAAAGACCTTATATCACTGTAGGGAAGAACACTTTCTGTACTATATTATACAACAAAACCAAATAAAGGACTATGTAATGAAAAGTTTTAGTATATGGGAGTCCTCGGTTAGGTCTTTAACAAAGTTGATTTTTACAAAATGATGTATAAAATATGTATACTGTTGTATGAAACTGCCACTATTTTAATAAATTTAGAATATCATTTTATTGTTATTCTTTAAAAAATACTTTCATTATTCCTGTAAGTTGTAGAGGGCTTGTTACTGTGTTTAGATTTTACCTTTACCTTTTGTCAGGGGAGTTATTATTTGATTGATTGATTGATTGATTGGTTTTGGCTTAGGCTTTTTGTAGTTGGGTATGAGTATGGGAGATGATCTGTGAAATCTTTTTTTTTCTTTTTCACCTAGCAAGCTAGTAATCAAAGAGTAGCTGATAAAACAGTGAACCAAGATCACTGGTGATTATTTGTATAAGACATAATGTTCAGGGAAGATTTAGCAATGACATTCAAAAAAAAAGAAGGATAAATACAAGACTTCTGTGTCTTAAATACCTTTTTAGCTTAAATCTACCAAAGGATTTACTTCTTACAAGTTGCAGGTGTGGATATTTGTAGCGCTGAAACCCATGTACACTTTAGTGTGTCCACTGAATCACAGTTCTTCAGTAAATGTTAATAAAATTCTGTTTGCAGTGTGGGTAAAAGTGAGACTGTAACGCACTGTTAAACAATTGTACATTTATTATAGACAGAATTATTTTAATAACTAATATCTATTTGCAGATCAAGTTTTACTAAAAACAAATAGCTTTCTCCAATAGACAAAAATGTTTTGGAAGCTAATTAGCTGTAGTGATTGATAAATTCGCTTCTTCATTTGACATACTGAGGCATTTTGTTTACATCTTAAAGGCTTTGCAGAGACAGGTATAGTTGACAGCTGTTGTACCACTAATAAGATTAAAATAAAGAAATTACTTGTGTCAACTTTACAGTTTAGCGCTGTATGCCACCTGGGGTCTTCTCCAGAGCCAGCATACTTAATTTTGAACTTTAAATTACATAATGATATTCCTATTTAAGAGCATATTTAAAGGCTTTATAATCATAGCAGCCTTATGTTAAATTAATATTAGCAGGAAAAATAATACTTTAGCACTAAAATTTTAAAATAATGTATTAATTTGGTATTCAGCCTATATTTTTAATGCATTAACATAACACTTTCTAAGTTGAAGGTTAATTTGAGGAAATGAAGAAGGTTTCATTGGATTGATGCTCAAAGGCATATGCTTTCCCATCTAAAATTAGAATATGTCTCTGTGGGATAATAGTTGCCTATTCTGTCTTTTTGATTGTTAGCCTAAGACTTTAATGGCTGTGTCATCTCTCCAGAGTAGCAGTTACCTGTTTTGTTTGTAACAAATTTAGCAGTATAAAACAAAAACATTTGACATAACATATCTAGTTGAAATTTCCTTAAAACCTTACTCTGAGTCATCATTATAACTAGAAAAATTATTTTAAAGTTAATTTTGATATCATTGAAATTTTACATTTTATGGTGTGGTATGTAGTATAATCTGTCATTGTTGTATTGATTTGTGTTCTAAGCTTGTGTAGAATGCATACAAATTACATCCATGCAGTGAATAAGTTCACAGTTATATCCATGCAGTTAATTGCTTATTAGTGTCCTTGAAAGACCCATCTTGATCTGATTGAGTTCTGGGTGTTGCAACTCTCACTGTCCCACTTACCCCTACTTATTCTAGCATCTGAAAGAACAGCAGGGGGCAGAAAGGGCAGTGTGGGTTTATACTAGGTAAAATGGAGTGCGTAAAGGCAGCAAAGGCACTTGCTACTAATCATGACAACCTGAGATTCAACCCTGAGACCCACATGGTTGGAGGAAAGAAACCACTCCTACAAATGGTCCTCTGGCACATGTGCCCCTGCCCCACAAAGTAAACAAATGTAACTTTTAAAAGTAATTTTAAGAACAGTATACTTGGTAGCAATTTTGCCCCTTTATCAACAACACTCAGATACAAATGTTAAAATTATCCATTGTAGTACAAAAACCTCCCAAATGGTGTCACAGATATAAATTCTCTGTGGTCAAAAATG
>NW_008333529.1:0-508 GCF_000622305.1 Nannospalax galili
CCTAACGCTAAATCTAACACTATCCTTAAAACAAAACATAATGCTAAACATAACCTTACCTCTAAAGAAAACCTCACACTAACCATAAGTGTAGCCCTTGACTTAAGCCTAACTCTAACCTAATACTAACTCTTGACCTAACCATAGTCGTACCACAAGCCCTAGAAATAAACCTAGCCCTAATTCAAGCCCTAGCCATAATCATAAACCTAACCCTAACCATAAGCCAACACCTACAGATAACCCAAAACCTGTCCATAACACTAATCCTAAATCTAAACCTAACCCTAGACCAAAACCTAAACCTTACCCTAAATGTAACCGTACTCCTAAAACTATACCTAAATATGTACCATAGAAACAACCTTTTAATCAAAACTTTAACCATAAACAGAACTTAACCATAGACATAATTCTAGACATAAGCATAACTCTAATGCTAACCAAAAACCTACCCCTAACCCTAGCCCTAGCCCTCAGCCTTAAACTTATCCTAGCCCTAACCATA
>NW_008333530.1:0-483 GCF_000622305.1 Nannospalax galili
AAGTGAAGTAACAAAGACTCAGAAAAAAAATCAACATATTCTCCCTCATATGTGGATCCTAGAGCCAGACTGTGATAAATAAGTACGCAAGCAGACATAACTACAGGAACCAGGATAATGGAAAGGAAACAGGGAGGTAAAGGACAAGAAAGAACCTGAAAGAGAAGAACAGTATGAAACAGGCCTTAATAAGGGAGATATGGATAAAAATTGGGTTAGTTTGAGGGAGGGGGGAGAAGTATATACAAGGAACCTAGGGGATGAAGGGAAAGAAGGAGCTCAAGAGAGGTAGGACCATAGGAGAAGGTATTAGTAAGGGAGAAAGGGGGGAAATGGGGGCACCTTAAGTGGGAAAATTATGATGGATGGGTGAGACAATGCGAGAGAAAAACAATCCTAGCTAGTTTTGAAATCCAAAGGGAACCATATTATTCCTACAACCTACTGACAAATTATACATATCAGACCAAGAAATATATGTCT
>NW_008333531.1:0-511 GCF_000622305.1 Nannospalax galili
TTAGGGTTAGGTTTAGGGTTTGGGCAATGCTAGGGCTATGGCTAGGGCTAGTGCTAGGTTTAGGGTTAAGGGTTAAAAGTTAGAAGTAGGGCTAAGACTAGGGCTAGGATTTGGGTTCAGGTTCGGGTTGGGGCTGGGGCTGGGGATGTGTTTGCAGTTTTGGTTGGGGTTGGGGTTAGGGTTAGTGTTTGGATTCGGGTTTGGATTAGGGTTCAGGTTCGGGTTAGTGTTGGTTAGTGTTTGGATTCAGGTTCGGATTATGGTTCAGGTTCGGGTTAGTGTTAGGGTTGGGGTAGGGTTCAGGTTTGGGTTCGGAGTTCTGGCTCTGGTTCATGTTAGGATTAGTGTTCTGGTACGGGGTCAGTTTAGGGTTAGGGTTAGGGTTAGGATAGGGCTAGGGCTATGGTTAGGGTTAGGGCTAGTGCTAGTGCTAGGGGTAGGGTTAGGGTTAGGTTTAACGTTAGGGTTAGAGGTTAGGGGTTAGGGGTTAGGGTTATGGTTATGGTTAAGG
>NW_008333532.1:0-336 GCF_000622305.1 Nannospalax galili
CCTAAACATAAATCTAACTCTAACCCTACCCATAAATATATCCAGAACCCTTTCCGTTAACCCTAAATCTAACCTTAATCCTAATCCGATGCCTAACCCTATACCTAATCATAACCCCCAACCCTAACCCCAACCCTCTAACCCTAACCATCTAACCTTAACCCTTACCCAAACCCAAACGTATCTTAACCTTAACTGTAAACTATCCCTAACCCTGACCCTTAACCTACCCCTTTTTCTAACCCTAACCTTAAAAACCCTAACAACCCTAACAAACTTAAACCAAACAACCCCTGACCCTAATCATAACCTAACACTAACCCTTACACTAATCCA
>NW_008333533.1:0-7533 GCF_000622305.1 Nannospalax galili
ATCAGAGCTACTTGGGGTTTTCAGCACCCCTCCCTTTAGCAGAGAATGCATCCTGCACTTAAAAATTTTAGGGTCATCTCACCCTAGGGCCCGGCATCCTGTTTTCCTACAATTTACCACTTGCCTCTCTTGAACCAAAATAACTTTCCCCAAAGTGCCTTTACCTAGTAGTTTCAAATAGTCAAAATCATTCATAGTCTTTCTTTTATGATGAATTATAGAAGCATCCACCTCTTCCTCTCCTATGCTCCTATGTTATCAATCTGTTAAGTTGGTTACAATTCATTCTCTCCTTGCCTCTGCAATCTGTCTGCTACAGCTTGGATAACCTCTGTCCATTTTTCCTTTTCCTATGGAGTATCTACATGAAATGGTCTATGACAGTGATGATAAATGTGTTTGGCTTTGGTCATTCTGTTTACATTAATTGACATTTTGCTACTGAAAAGTTCTGAAGGGATATGGTAAATCCACGTTTTGAGGTTTCTTTTATACCCTATGAATGAGCCAGCTGTCTTCAAAAGGAAGTATCTTGGCCTCTAGATTTTTATATATTCTCCCTTCTTCCTGAACCCAACCTTCTTTCACAATGGTTACATTGCTCATGATGGCTCCCCTCTGAGCCCCAACTTGGAGAAATGGTACTTTGCAGTATCAGCTTTGGAGTTTGGATTCTTTGCTGCTGCTGCTGCTGCTACTGTCCTTCTCACTCTCTAGTGATGAAGGGGGTGGCCCACAAAGGGGGTGGCCCACCCCACAGCTGCTTGTGAGGTGGTGGAGGATGGAGCTGGGGCGGTGGGGGGAGGAGAGGGGGCGACTTCGGATCCCCATCCCTTCTCCTTCCCTCCTGACCTCCTCCCCACCCCACAGAGTCTCTGGCCCCTGGGAGCCCCAGTGTGGCCTTTGGGAGGGGAGGCGAAGGGCTGCTAGTGCAGGAGGGAAGGAAGGAGCTGGCTGGAGTGGGCTGCGGCTGCCAAAGACTGCTTTTAATTGGTGTTTCTGGAGAGGAGTATGTAGGAAGGCTTCCTGCAGAAGAGCCACTGGGAAGTTTTTGGATAAAGGCAGTCTCCTTCCTCTCCTTCCTGCACCTTCCTTTCTCTGTATCTATAGCCCCAGGCTTCCTCTGACAAATGAGAATTCAAGATCTACACATTTCTTTCTCCAGGGCTCTAAAAAGGAGCCTTCCATTCTTGTCCTACATGCCTGTGCTATAGTGGTCTCTTAGGCAAGTGCCTCTGGATAGAGTGCCACTTACTCTAAGCCTGGGATTTAGGGCAATGGTATGCTGGAAAAAGTTTCACAGTTAGCTTCATGGGGGGAGAAAACCCTGGTAACTTTTGCTAACTTCTGTGGTGTAAATGCTTCTACAATGGCCAATTTCAAGCTATAAGTGTAATATCACTGAATCTGAAGTTGTGAAAAGATGCAAAATCCTGCCAGAGTCACCAGACAAACACTTAGAGGGAGAGATTTTCCTGGCATCTGGACCACTCTTATCTCTATACTTAAGATCTCCTCCCTTGTTTTCTGCATCATTGAAGACAAAGATTAGTATTCTTACTCCTCCCCCTAAACTCTGTGTTTGTTGCTTTGCTTTCTGGAAGATTCTTTCCTTTGCTTTTTGTGTTTTCTGATCCCTAATACTTCAGGCATGTGCTTCTGCAAATTGTGCCCTTTAACCATACCCAAGCCACTGCTTCCCCTGGCCTTCCCACCCCCCTTATGAACATGTTTGCCTAGGTCAATCTTACAGCTCCTCTGTGAGTCCCAACCCCCTGGTAGTGGTCAAAAGGTACTAGGTTAAGCACACTTGTCCCTTCTCAGGTTAATTCTATTCAGTGTCTCAGGCTAACTCTCTAAATATGTTTTTTCCTGAGTTTTCTCTGATATGTCATATATGAATTCCATGTTTCCAAGCAACAGAAAACTTAACTCTAATTTAAACAATAAAGGAATTTCTTGGTTCATGTAACTAAAAGCTTCAAAGGTAGTCTAGCTATAGGTGAAACTTGACTTAGGAGTTCAAATAATATGACTGGTTGCTATGACTTGAGTGAGTGTCCTTAGGAGTTCATGTGTTAGAAGTCTGGTTACCAGGATGGTGTTCTTACGAGGTAGTAGGAACTTTGAAAGTGGGTTCTACATGAAGTTATAGGTTATTAAGGGTGATTCCCTCACAAGGAATTCATGTAGTCTTATGGGACCTTGGCTAGTTATTGCAAAATAATTGTTAGAAGAGAAAGTCAGATCTCTGAATCACTCTGGGGCTTCCTTTCTTACAAGATGGTCTCTATCTCTTGCATATGCCCTCCCATAATGCTATCTTGATACATTGATGACAATGTATTCTTGTACCTCCCAAATAATCAGTTTAACTTCTCTTTACAAATATGACCTGGCCTCAGGTATTTTACTTTTTGTAGCAATGGAAAAAGAACTTATATTTCTCAATTTTATTCATTACATGCTGAGTACATTCTTGTCCAGGTCTTCCCAAACAATAGCACATAAGATTATATTCTTCAGTATCAAATCTGGGGCAGGGGGAGAGGGAAAGATGGAGGGAGGGAGGGAGGGAGGGAGAGAGAGAGGGGAGAGAGAGAGAGAGAGAGAGAGAGAGAGAAATGGAATTCTACTCAGCAGTAAGTAAAGATGAAATTATAAAATTTTCAGGTAAATAGAGTGTTATACTAAGTGAAGTAACACAAATGCAGAAAAGCAAGTGAGTATATTCTCCCTCTATAGCCCAAAAATTACTCATTCCTCCAAAAGGTGTAAGCCATCCAGGGGCAAGATGAGGATCACCCTTGGAAGAGGGGTGGCACCTGCTGCAATATGGAGAGTTAACACGGCCATTTTGGGAACTCAAGGAAGGAAATATGTCTCTGAATAGGTGGGCAAGAATGGCCGGGCAGACTTCCTGCCTGTCTTGCAGGCTCAACAGCATGAGATGAGGCAGACTGTGGGGTGTGATGGCACGTGAGTGCAGCCTGTGAAAGCTGTTGGACACTATGGATGGGGCTTGAATGGCACATGGGTTATGGGAAACTGTTTCATGTAAGTTACCCCCCCATGTCATATAAACTATGCAAAACCCAAGATAGAAATGTGTTATGCTGGTTTTGTCAATCCACGTCAGGACCATGAGACCCCCGGTGGCTGAGGGCCAGTCTCCCAGAGTGCGGGAAGGGAAAAATTTAATGAAAAAAATTGGTGTAGAATGGCTGGATAGATGAACCACAGGAGTCCAGGAAAAACATGGGGATGTGGGTCTGGGAAAGCACTGTAGTTTCAGCAGCATCTGGTGAGCCAATTGAAAGGGAGCTGGTTCAGATTCCCAAATCCAGAAGGGGAGAGATCGGTGTGCAAGGAGTCCTGTGAGGTAATGTGACCCATCTGGGATAAGCTGGTGGGAACCCTGGGGAGAGAGTGGCCAAACCCCATATGCTTAAGGGGGCTAGCTATGCTCACATGCATTATACAATGAATCACGAAATATGTAATTAGACTGACGTGGGCCACACAGATGCAGTTGGACTCAAAGGGGAAAGTCCTGGGGTCAGAGCTGTGCTGTAAATGTGGGCAAATAGCTCAGTTGCTAAAAAAATGGAGTCTGCCTCCACATGGATCTGAAAACTCATTAAATGTTATAGAGAATCTGGAAAAAAATCTTACAAGGAAAGCAGAGACGGGGTGTGGCCACTACTTCACATAATAAAAGATTTGTCTAAGGCAAAGGACACTGAAAAGGCTAAGGAGTTACTCTCAGCCTTAAGAGAGAGGAAAAATGAGAGATTTTTAAAATTGTGTAAGGTTAGGAGACCAGGGGTCCAAGGACCCAGGAAAAAAGACAGACAGTAGTGAAAAAAGAAACAACCTAGAAATAAAAGTAGGGAAAGCTGCCCCTCAGACTCAACCTTTGATACAAAAAGAGAAAAAAGATAACAGAAGTATAGCTAGGAGAAAACACTCCACACTGGAGCTCTTGAAACTTGGAAAGACATACAAAGCAAGCAATCAAAGAGCTCCTCACCATATGGCTCATGAGGGTATGGGGCATAGGAGGAAATAATATCAATCTAAGTCCTTCAGAAGCTTCACAGCTGAGTTATATAACCACCCATCATCCATCATTGTGACATAGGCTATTCAACCTGGGCCAGTTAAGGTTGGGGGGGAGCAGTCCCTAATGGGATGGCTGGTGAAAGGCATTAAAGATACATGGTCCTCACCAAGGGAAACTCCCATAATTAACAGAGGCTTGAGGACTATAAAGGAGGGACAGGCATTACTGAGAGAACTCGGTATGAAAAAGGAAATATATGATGCCCCATTCATTGGGCCAGATAAGACTGTGTTCACCAGAGACATAAAGGACAGCTTTATTGAACAGGGACCTTGAGAATGGCTTAGGTGAAGGCAGAGCCAGCTGGCCAGCTTGGCACGCAACAAAAAGAGAAAGTAGTACTGATTAAAGCTTAGCCAGTGAAGGACGCATGACCACCTCGTGAACACTATGTTTTGCTATGAGAAGAGCCTGCATGCTAATACGTGACCTCTGAGCTGATTGGATGGTGGCCTCCCCGCCTATGCTATACTTGTGGCTGTTGCCTTTAAATGTTGTTCATCCTTAATAATAAACGAGTTCTAGCTTAAAGCTACTCCCTTTCACATCTGATTGTCCTTGGAGAGAAGGGCTGGTGAAATGGGCAGACAGCGCACTCACCCCTCCTTGACCCCCATCGCTGCTGCCTCTTGTTCCTCTCCCCAAGACGAAGGGGGTCTATTTGCCAGAGACATAAAGAAAAGCTTAATTCAACTGGGACCTCAAGAATGGTATAGCGCTTTCATGGTTTTGCAAAGTCCTTTAATGGGATAGGATCTTTGTGAATTGAGGGAGGCTTTGGTGGATCTAAGTGACTCAAACCATCATGTAAAATGTGTCTGTAGAATAATAAAGCAACCTACACGAGTTTTAAAAAAGACCTGAAAGGAGAAATGGTCCATTTGGGTTACTTGAAGACAAATGCGGCAAGATTTATGTTGAGCCCAAATTCTCAAAGAAAAAATTGATAGAAAACCAAATTCAGTACTAAGGAGTTTCTGGAAGCCTTAAAAACCTGGAGAACAGTTTACAAAAGGCATTCAGAGGATAAAAACTGTCCCAGGAGTAGTTAAGGATTTCCAAAGGTTAAATAAGGTACATTTCTCTCCTGAGAAAGACTATACTAGGGGCAGAGGTAGTTTTTCCCACCAGGGCCTCCCCTAGCAGCCAGGTATGGTCAATGGAAAGGTGGCAAATATGGCTACAGCCAGGAGGCAGACCCAGGGCCTGCCTAACTGAAAGAACCAATAGGTAAAGCAGGAACAAGAGAGACCCTCTGCCTCCTTAGCTCAGTGCAGGGTCAGGCAACTGGAGCCAACACCTGTAAATGTATCAAGAATAAAAGACTACAAAGAGACTCCATGTAAGAGTCCCAAAATGTGGAATGATCACAAAGGGATAACTAAAGACAGTAAGGACCTAACCAGATTAATATCTCTTACCCATCCTATAGTACCTAACAAAGGTCTTTCAAGAAAACAACATGAGTGGATAAAACCTTTCCATGCTATGTTAGACCTTGTCTATGATGGATTTAATATATGATGTTAACCTCTGAATGTTTTACAAATGTGAAACTCATTTGAAAGATACCTGAAGAAACAAAGGCCAACTATAGCTGTAAGATTCTTGGGAGTTTTATGGTTGGGTAAGATAAAAACAAAGGCTCCCCAAACTATACAACTGTTAAGAAAAACTATAGTACCTGGGGTGGGTTGCCCCCTTTGAGCTGTTGTTCAGCGAGAGATCCCAGAGGTCCTCAAAGTAACCAAGGCTATTGCCACTAATGTTGGTTGTACACTAGAAAGGTTGGTAAGGCCATGTTGCTGAAGACACTGCATGATGTGAACATGGGAGAAGAAGAAATGGAGAAAAAAAAAAACTCCACAGCACTGCATGGATGGATGGCTTTCATAGTGCCAAAAGGTGCTATGCAGATGGTTGGGGAAAAAGGATTCCCTATGATTCTGCTGAACAATGGACTCTGTGTGCTGCATACTATGGACATGCCAAGCAATGCCTGCTAGTACAATAATGACTTGACTAATATACATACCACTTGCAAATTTATAATTGGATAAGTCCACTCCTAGGGGTGGAACACACATCTGGTGCTGTAGACTAGGTCAACCCCTGTGTCAGGGAAGGCTACAGGCCCCAATGGGGAATCTGTTGTAAGTATATTGTTTAAGGAATATGGTATACCTAGTGGGATATCATCTAGACATTTGTATTTACATCAGTGTTTTTTTAGATGTGTCTACTTCCTTCTATTTGTCTTTATAGTAGGGAAAACACCACGTAGGTAGATCAGTGGCCACATCTTGAAGACGAATAATTGGGAGGTCCAAGAGGTCACTATCTTGCCATGATACAAGAGAGATCACCCTGCATCTGTCACCCCCTCCAAGGCTCAGGGAAATTCATGGAAGAGATGGCAGAAAGTTTGTAAGAGCTGGAGGACAGGGGTGGAGTGTAGCCTGAAAATTACTTATTCCTCCAAAAAGAGTGAGTCTATTGAGAGTAAGCTAGCCATGGTCAATACAAGGAGCACCTTGGGAAGAGGGATGGATAGTGAGTAGACAGAGAGTTAGCAGTGGCCATATTAGAACTCAGTAAGCAAAGCACGCAGGTGGTCAGGAGCAGTGACCCGGAGGTGAGCCAGCCTGCACAGCCCCACGCAAACTGTCACAGCAAATTGGCATGTGCAGACACGAGATGAGGCACTCAAACTGTGGGCACAAGGGAGCAAAAGCTGACGGGCACTATGGGCAGGGTTCGAGTGGCGCATGGGTTATGGAAAACCATTTCGTGTAAGTCACCCCCCAAATGTCATGTAAATTATGTAAAATCCAAGATAGAAATGTGTTATGCCAGTTTTGTTGATTTGCATCAGGGGAACAAGGCCCCTGGTGACTGAGGGCCAGTCTCCCAGAAGGTGGGAAGGGAAAAATTTAGTGAAACAAGTGGGAAGGATCAGAACCTAGGAATTGTTTTCTAGCCTGGGACTCTGGCCACATGGTGAACTGCCTTTTGCCCTAGAAGGGTTAACTTGTTGCCAAATTATATTGCCCTAGAAGGGTTACTGCTTGCCAAATTATATTAGGAAGTGGACAGCAGGATGCAATAAACAGATTATATATCTTGGGTAGTATGTTACATAAATATAGGGCATGCTGGAACTGGGGGCAAGGCCAATCCCAATACAACCCCAAGACAGTGACTTCATGGTATTGGATAGAAGATGGATTCAGGACAACAATATTGAGGACTCATTTAACCCAAGTCTACTTTACCTACTTGATGACTTCTAGGCTAGCCCTTTTTCTTTTTAGCCAGTTGACAGCTTCAATTTATTGCAAAGTAAACACTAACATGTTTGTTACAATGCTAACATGATTGTTAGAATATCAACATTTCTTATTAAA
>NW_008333533.1:7689-12020 GCF_000622305.1 Nannospalax galili
GTATTAGGATAGCACTTTTCACTTCTAGGTGAATCTCATATGATCCTTGACCAGAACTACGACTTATTTGTCAGCTTGGAGTGCCTTCAGGATCTTCTTCAAATACATCCTTTACCACACTGCTAGGTGGGACCATGTTGATAGACTATAATTCTCTGACCTGGCTGAATTGCATTTTCAATAAAACACTCATTGTGTTGGTCCATTAAAATGAAGCATGGGTGCGTGATAGACCAATGAGAAGACACTTTGGGTTTCCATTCTTCATATCACCTTCTTGCCTTCTCTGTCTATGGGCAGGCCTGGATATGATCTTTCCAACAGGGAAAAGACTTGGTTTCCTCTGCCAGAGAGGATAAGGAGGCCACGCTGATATCTCATTATTTTCTGAATCAGCACCTACTGCCCAAGTTCCAAGTCCACCTGTGTCCTGGTTTGGCCCTGCTGCCTCTTCATCACAGTCATTGTTTTTCTCTCCCTACTATGAATTTGACTTCTGTAGACTGACTCTTCTAGATGCCCTGTGATCCGATTTGGTTTGGTGAGGGGAGGACACCAGTAGAAGATTGGAAGATGGCAGAAGATTGGAAGATGGCACTTCTCTGGCAAATGCATGTTCCAACACTGCTGGAAACACTGTTGGAAACAGTGTTCCTGTTCCTTCAGGCTGGGAGTGTTGCTGGAATTCCTGTCATTGCTAGTCTCAGTGCTGTGCCAGAGCTTGTTTGATGCCTTAGTTGTAAGAAGTTCCTTAAACATACAAAGTACTTGTATGAAAAGGGAGTTCTTAGGCCAATAATCACTCCAAGAATTGTCCTCTGAAGCCATGGTGGGGTGCCCACTGCCTGGTTTTTGTCAACCATGTTTTGGCATGTCATTCAGGCTCTCTCCTCTGTTGCCTATGAATTTTGAGGCTGCTATCTCCACCCTATGGTGTTTAGCCCAGTCTGAGCTCCTGCTGGCTGTTGGGTGTGGCTGGGGGGTTGGAACTGGCAGGATGCCTGGGTCCAGAGTGTAAAGGAAACCAGGGACAGCTGGTGGCAGTTCGAAGTGTGGGCTCTGCAAATCTAGCCATGCTCAGCCTCTTCTTCCCAAGTCTCTCCCGCCTGGGCTTGTGGGCTTCAGTAGCCATCCTGTTAATAGGTGTCCTCAAGCTCCTCAGCCTGCTGTTGCGGAGGCAGAAGCTCGCCAGGGCTATGGACAGCTTCCCAGGGCCCCCAACTCACTGGCTCTTTGGGCATGCCCTTGAGGTATGTGGGGATGTGGGGGAAGGTTGGAGAAAGAAGCTGGCTTTCCTTTTTTTCAGACAATCAGGCCTCATCCCCTGGAAGCTGGGAGGGAGACCGTCAGCTTGGCCAGGGGTGAACCTGGAACCGTAGCTCCTAGCTAGCTTTCCCACCCTTGCTTTCAAGGTGGGTTCAAAAGCTGCGAGTACTTCAAAGATGGAGCTCAAGAAAGCCAGGGATGCCATCCTATCATTTTGTGACCCAAAGTTCAGACAAGACTGTGCCGAGGTTTGGTGATGGACATCACATGGGAGAAACTAAATTCCCATATTTGGACGACACAACTAGGCAGTCATGTCTAGAAGTTTGTAAGTGCCCTTTGGCTCTATGCAGTGTAAAGGTTTCTATGATTGAGGCAGAAGATAAAAGTAAAGGCAGAGATAAGTGCTGCCTCATGAATCCTCCCAGGGTGCCTGAGAGACTGGTGTCTCCAAAGATAGGAGGTTCTTTTTGCTTTGCATTTGGGTGACTGAGGAGCCATGGTATTTTCCCAGACTCATAGTCTGGTTGGTACTTCTGTTAAAGCAGTACATTGTTGGGGGTGGTGGGGGTGTCTATCTTAGCATCTAGTCTCACAGACTCCTGTCATGGGCATCCAGAACCTCTGTTTCTGAACACAAGGCAGGAATTTGGAATTAAGTGGGAGAAGCAGACCCTGGGCCTCCAGCATCTGCAGATTCTAATTGGTCAGATTGGAACTAAGAATCTGAGTTTACAAATGTCCCCAAGTGTTTTGATCTCAGACAGGTTTGGGAACGACCAGAGATGAAGCCTCAGAGAGGGGCATAGTTCCTTCTGTTTCCTGAATCCTCCATCTGGGGGATTAGTTCTCTTTGGAATTGACACTGGAAATGAACTTGATCTCTAAGCTTTTTCTTGCTTCTAGAGATAACCCTTTGGGGGTGGTCTAGAAATTTATCTGTATCACTGAATAGCCAGGATTGAAAAAAAGTTTTGAGAGAGAATTAGTCTCTGCCTAGGCTCTCAAGGAGTTTCCTGTCTAAAGGGAGAATCAGACACTAGATCCTTCCTGACCCCAGGCTGTCTGAAGTGCCTTTGCAGCGGTCTAAACCAGCTCCGTTCTTTTCATCTTCTTCACTGGTCTGTGACTTCTGGAGGATGCAGATCTGGTCATATTTATTCTGGTGACCTTAAGGTGCAGTACAAAGCTTGGAAGAGACCAGGCAACACTGAATGAATGAACATGAAAGGTTGGAGAATAGGAAGACGTACACACGCTGGAGAGAGTGCTGGGGAAGATTCATGGAGGGATCCAAAGGGTTTGGGAGGTTTTCTGCCAAGTATGGAATGAGGGTCATGGGAGTTTGAAGCCACACTCTAATGGAGTATGAGAGGCACTTGGGGGGAATTTCAGTCTCTTTTTGCTGTGCCCCTTTCATGCTTATCTATCTCCTTCAGAGATAGGTAATAGGGATCTTGCTCCCCTACAACTCCCTGCCAGAGCTGGCTGCTCTCTTCCCCCTAGCTGCTTTACTTTATCCTGGAACACAGCCTAGCTCTGGCTTCCTGGTGCCAATGCAACTATCTAGAGGACTGTGGTTTGGTACCAGGAAAGGCATGCAAGAATTGGAGGGGTGGAGGAGCTATCACAGGCAAAACACTGTTGCATTCCTCAAGGGCTTGGCACCTCTGTTTATGGGTTGGAGTAACACCTGAATTTGAGAGGTGTGAACAGGACATAAATTCATTTCATTTCCCTAATGTAAGTAAAGATGAGAAGGTTGAGATTCAAAGGGGACAAAGTGTTCACTTAAGTTCATATAATCAAGTCGAAGCTGAGCTCAGGAGTTCTTCATTTTAATTCAGAATACTATGAGTCCCAAAACCCCATTACTGACTACTGATTCTTATACACATAAGGATAGGCACGAGAATCAAAAGAAGGGGGTTGAAGGGTGAAGGGCCTGTGGGTATGGAAGAACTGTCCATCAGGGTTAGTTTCTCTCTTTTTGGTTTCCAGCTACAAAATGGAGAACTTGGTGACATTTACCTGTTACCCTAATCAACTTTCAGAATGTGACCCTTTGAGGCAGGGACTTGTCTTGTTCTACCAGGCCCCTCACCCCATTCCACTGTGAAGCACAGTGGAGCACAAGGAGTTCTTGGCACATAGTAGGCATTCGTTATGGGCTGACGTTTGAGGGGTTAAGAGGGACTGTCAAAGCTGACCTGTGTGTGTGAGAGAGTGTGTATGTCTGTTTAGGAGGGGCTGTTTCAGTTTCCAGCATAAAAAGAAGAGATTCTCTGAGGCCTCATCTTTAGCAACTCGCATTGCTAGAGTAATATCTTTGACACTGCATTGGATAATGAGGACTCTAGTTCATTCTATTCAGCAAACATTAATCGTGGGCCTTTGCTGTGTCATGTTTGGTAAGTCTCTCCTCCTACTCTGTGCTTCCTTGTTAATAAAAAGATAGGTATCTTTAGCTCAGTTAGAAGAGTATCAACAGGATAAAGTATAAAGACATCAAAATAGCTGAGCAGATAGAGGTCAAATATGAAATTCCTATAGAGGGATTCTTGATGTAAACTACCCTGACACAATTACTTCGTATTTCTTCCTTCTTCCCAGATCAGTCTGATCTTCGGTCTTTTTTTTTTCTTTTTTAACTCAAGCGAGGAGACTGAACAACTCCATGAAAGAGCAGACAGAGGGACATGGACCAAGGTGCAGGGCAGACAGGAGGCAAGAGGACAGGGTGGAGAGCAAACAAGAGATGGGTTGGGGGGCAGAGTGGAGGGCAAACAGGAGGCAGGGGCCCATGGTAAAGGGCAAACAAGAAGCAGAGAGGCCAAGATTGAAGAGCTGCTTCATTGGTTCTTCCTGACAGGTGCCCTTACACTTTAGTTTTATTTAAAATCTTGACACTGGCTTGGGTTCATGCACACTGAGCCCTGGCAATCTTATGTGTGGTGGGAAGAGTACCCCAAAGTGGCAAGATGACCATCATTAGGACACCTAAGGGCACTTAAGGATAGCTGTCTTAGAGAAGAGTAGACCAGTCTGAACTCTGCAGGACTTCC
>NW_008333533.1:12369-12515 GCF_000622305.1 Nannospalax galili
AGATTTACTTTTTTAGTGTTAATTATGTATATATGTGTATATATCTGGGCGTGTGAATGTGCACACATAAGTGCAGGTGCTGGCAGAGTTCAGAGGAGGGCATAAGATTTCCTGGAGCTGAGTTATAGGTAGTTGTGAGCCATTTG
>NW_008333534.1:0-627 GCF_000622305.1 Nannospalax galili
AATTCCTGCATATTCCATTCTTGTGATTTCTTATATTTTTCATAAACCTTGTTTGTGTGGTCTAGTTCGTCCACTTTATCTTCCCGTCTTGATACTCTGTTTTCCATTTCATTCATACTATTGGTGAGGCTTTCTCCTGTCATTTCTAATTGGCTTACTGAGTGTTTCACTTCCTTCTTCATTTCAGCTTGAATATTCTTCAATATTTCTAACTCTTTTCTGAATCCATTCAGAAGATTTTCCTTATCTTCCTTCAGTTCTTTGATTTGTGTGTTCTTTAAATTCACTGAATTCTTTTATCATGTTTATAATTGTTCTTTTGAGTTCCATGTCCTGGATTATCTCTAGGGGGTTCTCGTTGTACTCCTCTAGAGGACTATTGGTATTTGATGGGGATATGTTATTTTGGTTTTTCATGTTATTATTTTTTCTCTGTGATTTTGGTGTGTATTTCTTTTGTAGTTTCTGATTCTTTTGTGAGACTCAAGGCTTCAAGTTTATGTCTGCTTCTTTTTGTGAACTTAATGTGTCTTCGTGGTTTACTTTTTGGGCATGAAATGCTGGTTCCTCTAAGCCTCCACTTCTCTCTTTTGATTTTATATTGGAGTGGCCAGATTGCTTTTGTCT
>NW_008333535.1:0-292 GCF_000622305.1 Nannospalax galili
GCAGAGTATGGAGCCTCTAGTGGGAGAGGAAGGCTGTCTACCTGATGAGTTGGTACTCATGCTCAGATGCCGAGGAGCTCAGAAGGTGGGCGACAGTGACCAGTGATAGTCATGTATATAGAGATTAGAAATGCATGTGCAAACGTCTCAATGTCAATAGCCTTGGAATGAATTTTTCTGTATGAAACTGTGTGTTTTGACAATGAAATGGAGATCTTTTTTAAACGTTGGATCCTCATTCAATTTTATGTCATAGAGTTTATAATGAGTAAAAGATTATATAAGCATAATA
>NW_008333536.1:0-929 GCF_000622305.1 Nannospalax galili
TCTTTCTAGTCCCTGGGGTAATTTTAAATTTTTGTTTATTAGTGTGTGTCCCCATGTGGACATATGTACCACTGTGTGTGTGTGTGTGTGTGTGTGTGTGTGTGTGTAGACATTAGACAACATAATGGACATTAGACAACACAATGGAATTGGTTCTTTCCACTTTTTTTTCTGAGACTGGGTCTCACCGTATAGTCCTGGCTGGCCTGAAACTCACTATGAGGTCAAACTGGCCTTAAACTCACAGAGGTCTCTGGCTCTATGTCCCAAGTTCTGGGATTAAAGGCATGCACCTCCACACCTGGCTTTCCTTCCACCTTACATAGGTTCCAAGGATTGGACTCAGGCTCACAGAGCAAGCACCTTTACCCACGGAGCCATCTTGCTGGCCTGTATTGTTGTTTTGAGACAGGGTCTCACTCTGTATTTCAGGCTGGCAATCCTCCTACCCCCGACTCCCGAGAGTTGAGGTTAAAGGTATCAGTCAACCAACATGCCTGGTGGGTGATTCGTTATAGAATGGGTTTTCGATGAATAGTGAATGCCTGACCAAATTTATAAGCAATTTGTGTCTTGGTTTGGCACAATCAGTAATTAATTATGTCTGCAATGATTCTATTCCTTTGTATCTTTCCTGTATTTCACTTTGTACACCTGTATTAGTTACTTTTCTGTTGCTGTGATAGAAACACTGACCAAAAAAACTTGTAGAAGGAAGAGTTTATTTAAGCTTCTGGTTCCAAAGGGGCAAGAGTCCATCATGGCCAGGAGGCATGGTGGCACAGGTGGCTGGAGGAGGAGCAGAAGCTAAGCTCTACATCTTTGTGCAGGCACAGGAAACAAGAAATCAACTCGGGATCCAGCAAGGCTTAAGAACGCTCTAAGCCTGCCCCCAGTGACATGCTTCTTCCAACATGCCATACCTTCTA
>NW_008333537.1:0-244 GCF_000622305.1 Nannospalax galili
AGTACAGCCACTAAATAAAATGAAATTATGGTTAAAAAACAAAAAGCTAAAGCTCAATGTGCTGGATAGCTTTGGTGTCAACTTGACATACCTGGGTTGAGGGAGCCTGTGGACTGGCCTGTGGCCATGTCTGTGGGGCATCTTCTTGATCATTGAGTAATGTGGGAGGGCCCAGCCCACTGTGGATGGTGCTAACCCTGGGCAGGTGAGCCTGTGTTGCATAAAAAAGCAGTCTGAGCATGGG
>NW_008333538.1:0-417 GCF_000622305.1 Nannospalax galili
TGTCTGATAGAATTCTGCTGTAAATCCATCTGGTCCAGGGCTTTTTTAGTCAGGAGATTTTGTATTACTGTTTCAATTTCTTTTTTTGTTATGGATCTGTTTAAGCTGTTAATCTCTTCTTGGTTTAGTTTTGGTGGTTACCATGCCTTTAGATATCCGTCCGGTTCATTTAGGTTTTCAAATTTAGTAGCATATAGGTTTTTAAGGTATTCTCTTATAATGCTCTGTATCTTTCTGGTTTCTGTTGTGATGTTTCCTCTTTCATCTCTAATTTTGTTGATTTGCAGGTGCTCTTTCTTTCTTTTGGTTAACTGGGCTATCGGTCTATCAAACTCATTTATCTTTTCAAAGTACCAGCTATTGGAATTTTTAATTCTTTGTATTGTTTTCTTTGTTTCAATTTCATTAATTTCTGCC
>NW_008333539.1:0-3119 GCF_000622305.1 Nannospalax galili
CTTCAATCACAAATTAATTAGTTAAAAATTATGAGTTGATCTTACCTATGCCTTACTAGGGAGTTGGAGATCAAACACAGTTTGGTACCTTGTCTGAGGCTGAGAACAGACACTGTGTAGGTGTTTGTCCTGTGCTCTCCAGGAACCTGGGGATGCTGTGGATCGCAAAGTGGCCTCCTCATATATTTACAGATAGTGGAGAGGTTATCTGCAGGCACCCAGAGCTGTTTGTCTGGGTTTGATGCAATCATTTTTTTTTAAGTTTGTGTCCCTCCTTGTTTGGTTCAGGATAAACAAAACTAGAAAATTGCACTAGTGGAGAAGGGAGAATTCAAAATGGCAAATTCGAGGCACTATACAATATATAGAAAAAATAAGGTGACATGACACCTCCTACCGTTCATAATTCTATGGTAATAGATTCCAAAGACATTGACTTGCATAAAATGCCAGACAAAGATTTCAAAAGGCTGAGTGTGGTATGGCACACCAGTAATCCTAGCACTTGGGAGGCAGAGGCAGGAGTATGACAAATTCAAAGCTAGGCTGGACTTTGTACAACGAATAGTTGCAAAACACAAAATTGACAAAGGCATCAGAAGGTAGAAAAGCATCCAGTGTTCATAGACTGGAAGAATCAATATTGTTAAAATGGCCACGTTACCAAACTGGTCTGCATATTCAATGTAATCCCCATTCAAAAAAACACAACCGAATGACCTTCACAGAGCTAGAAAAATCCTAAAATTCAAATAGAAACACAAGCAACACTGAATAGCAAAAGTAATCCTGAGCAAAAAAGAAAGGCTGCAACTATCATAACTTCAAATTATACTACAGAGCCATGGGAATGAAAATGGCATAGTATTGGGCTGGGCATGGTGGCGCATGCCTTTAACCCCAGCACTCAGGAGGCAGAGGCAGGCAGATCTCTGTGAGTTCAAGGCCAGCCTGGGCTACAGAGCGAGTTCCAGGACAGCTGGGGCTACAGGGAGACCCTGTCTCAAAAAGACCTAAAAAAAAAGCATAGTATTGACACAACAGACACAAAGAGCAATAGATCAGACAGAGTAGATTAGAATGTTAGAACAGAGGACTCAGAAATAAACCCCTACAGCCAGTAGCCATTTGATTCTTGACAGAGTTGCTGAAAAACAATCCAGGAAAAGTCTGCTTCATTGGCAAATGAAAACACATGCAGAAGACTGAATCCCCATTTCTCTATATAAAAATTCAAAATGGGGGGCTGGAGAGATGGCTCAGTGGTTAAGAGCACTGACTGCTCTTACAGAGGGCCCGTGTTTGATTCCCAGCACCCACATGGTGGCTATGAACCATCCTTAACTCCAGTTCCAGGGGAATCCAAAGCCCTCTTCGGACCTCCACAGCATTGCATGACATGGGTGCACTCACATACATGCAGGCAATAGACTCATACACATAAGATAAAAATAAAAATAAAAAACCCTCAAAATGGATCAAATATTTTCATGTAAGAGTTAAAACTTTAAACTATTACAAGAAAAACAGGAGACATTTCAAGACACATGCATAGGTGATCACTTTGTAAATGGAATTCCAATAGCTCAGGAAATAATTCAAGAATCAACCAAGGGAATTGCATCAAATTAAAAGGCTTTTCTACAGCAAAGGAAACAATCATCGTGAGGAGACAGTCATCAGTACAGGAGAAAATCTTTGCCAGCTATTAACCTAACAGGAGATTAATATCCAGAATACATAAATAACTCAAAAAAAACCAAGTAACCCAAATAAAAATAGGCAAATGATCTGGATAGATAATCCACTCCCCAATGGGTAGAAATGCCAATAAATATGATCCACTGCGTCACACAGGGTATTTATGAGACGCAAACGAAATCAGCACACAAAAGAGATACACGGAGGCTTATTTCAGCTATTCACAATAGAGAAGATAAGGAATTAGCTTAGGTGCTAGATGTGTGCACGATGGAGTTTTATTCATCCATGAGGAAGAACAGTTTGTCATTTTCAGGAAGCTGGAGCTGGAGGACATCATGCTGAGAAAATAAGTCAGACACACAAAGACAAGTACTGCATGCTTTCTTTCATATTCAGAACCAGAGGGCAGAGGAGCTATGGGGAAGGGGAGGAGAGGAAGGGAGGAGAGAGGGTAGACAAGGTCAACACACTGCATATGCACACATGGAAATGTCACATATTCATCTGTGCAATACATGTTAATAAAGGAAAGAAAACTGCAGAAGTTGTGTGTGAATCAATAAATATGAAACTTGACACTGGTTGGGATGAATAATTGACCTTGCAAATCTACAACATTAAATATTAAAGAATGCTAAAGAGTACTGTGGAGCTATAGAAATCAGGCAATATTTCTCTGGCGTGAGCACAGGTGCTCCCACGAAAACAGTTTTCCTATTTTTGGAATCAAAGATACAGATCGCTGCACAGGATAAGATGGAACTAATGCTAAATCAGAAAACACAATTTATATGGATAGATAAGGGCTTCACAGCACAACCAAGGCAGGAAGAAGCTCAGAGAGAAAAGTGCCTGACAGCAAGCCCAGCTGCCACCCTGCTCTTTGAGGCCCCAACAACCAAGGGTCCTGGTTCTAGGGCTGATGATGCACTGGGCAGCTGAGTGCTCATTTTGCACTTGTGTAACTGCCCTGCTGCGGACATGTTCAGGGAACCCTTGATACTCTGCCTTTCTGTATTGTTGAAAATTCTCACCAAAGAACTCTGTAAAAGAGTCATATTTGGGTGAACAAAAATAAGTATATGATTTTTTGCTCCTTTTCATTTATTCTAAAATAGTTGAAATATCTTCATAGTTTAAGCTTTTTTTTTTGGTTTTTTTGAATGTCTCCCTGTAGCTGGCCTGGCACTATGTAGACCAGGCTGGCCTCAATCTCACAGACATCCCCCTGCCTCTGCCTCCCAAATGCTGGGATTAAAGGCAGGTGCTACCATATCTGGCCTGAGTTTGTCTTTTGGTCTTTTTGAGACAGGGTCTCCTTGTAGCCCCAGCTGGTTTGGGACTCACTAAGTAGACCAGGCTGGCTTTGAACTCACAGAGATCTGCTTGCCTCTGCCTCCTGAGTGCTGGGATTA
>NW_008333539.1:4114-5018 GCF_000622305.1 Nannospalax galili
GAAGAGGGCATTGGATTCCCTGGAACTGGAGTTACCCACTAATGGTTATTAGCTGCCATGTGGGTGCTGGGAATCAAATCTAGGTCCTCTGCAAGAGCAGCCAGTGTTCTTAACTGCTGAGCCATCTCTCCAGCCCCCCTTATTTTGCTTTTTGAGATAGGGCATCATTGCATATCCCTCGCTGGCCTGGAACTCACTACATAGACCAGAATTTAGGGCCTTGCTCATGTTTTTTGGTTTGTTTGTTTGCTTTACACTTGGTCTCATTTGTAGCCCAAGTTCACCTTGAAGTTGAGAGCATGCCTCCTGAGTGCTGAGATTATAGGTGTGTAGCACCATGCTTAGCTCAAATACTTAGTAAACACATTTTTTTGTTCTTGTTGACATAGGGTCTGCCTATGTAGCCACGGTGGGCCTCAAACTTTTGGCAATCCTACCTCAGCTTTGTGAGTGCTGGGATTCTAGACCATCCTGGCTCAGTTTAAATTTCAAGGCCACATTTTTCGCTGTCTGCTCCATCTTCAATTGCCTTCTCTTCTGTGTGCTTTCAAATCTGCCTCTCTTGTGAACATGCATGTAGTTGTACCTAAGTCCTCCCTAGATAGCTCAGGATAACCACCTCACCTTGAATGGCCTCAGCTCAAGATGCTTGACTTAATCACATCTGCAAAAACAAGTTATTTTTCTAGATAAAGCAACATACACAGGTGGCAGGAATTAAGCCACACCATCTCAGGAGGCCATTTTTCAACCTTGCACAACTTGGCTGACTTCTTTCCTTGAGAATGGCAGGTGTCTGTTCCCTGTGGAGCATCTGTGAACTGAATGCCCTTGCTCAACAGATACTCTAGATCCAGGGCTCAGATCCCAGACAGGTGATGTTAAAAGGCACCTGTGACTCTGC
>NW_008333540.1:0-1787 GCF_000622305.1 Nannospalax galili
AATTAACTCTTGAGTTACCTTAGAGATGAAGGCTTGTCCATTGTCTGACCCGATCATAGAGAGGAGTCCATACCTTGATATTAGTTCATCAATGATCTTTTTAACCACCATTGAGGCAGTCTCCCCCTTTGTGGGAAACGCTTTGACCCATCCTGAAAATATATCTACAAAAACTAGGAGATATTTATAGCCATACATGCCAGGTTTTACCTCAATGAAGTCCACCTCCCAGTGGACTCTAGGCGCAGTGCCCCTCTCCCTTCTGGCTGGGGGCATGACTTTTCCTCTTGGATTAGTGACCTAGCAGGAGCAACATCTGGAAAGACAACTCTCAGTCATTTTGTTTAGATCGTAAATGTGGTACAGAGTCAGGAGTTCCCATAACTTTCTCTTTCCTAGGTGAGTCCCTTTGTGAAGTTTATATAAAGCCTTCTGCCAGCTTATGCAGCAGAATGAGCCTCCCATTGGAGGTATATCTCCATCCATTTTTGATCTTAGTATTTTTCAGGGAAGTTATATCTTGATCATCCTGAGCTGAGTAGGAGGGCTCTTCTGGCAAGAGGGGTTCAGGCAGAATAACAAGTAAGTTTGAGGCTGCTAGGGCTGCTTCTCTGACTGCTAGGTCTGCTCTCCTGTTTCCTTGTGCCTCCAGTGAATCCCCTTTTTGGTGCCCTGGACAATGGACAATGGCCAGTCTCTTTGGTTACCATATGGCCTCCAGGAGTTCCAAGATCTCTTGTTTATTTTTGATAGTCTTTTCTTCTGCTGCCAGGAACCCCCTCTCCTTGTATATAGCCCCGTGGACATGAGCCATAGAGAAAGCATAACAGCTATCAGTGAAAATGTTAAAAGTCTGGTCTTTACTTCGCTTTAAGGCCTGAGTCAGGGCAATTATTTCAGCCCTCTGGGCAGAGGTCCCAACTGGTAGGGAAAAGGCCCATACTGTCTGCGATGGACTGATGACCGCTGCCCCCGCGTACCTGGTTCCTTCCTTAATGAAGCTACTTCCATTCGTGAACAGAATTAAGTCCGGGTGGGGCCATGGAACATCAGTCAGGTTTTCCTGAGTCCCGTGTAAACTGCAGAGTACCTCCAGGCAGTCGTGCAGGACCTCAAGATCTGGTTCTGGTAGCAAAGTGGCAGGATTGAGAGCGGTGATGGAGAGGAACTGGATGTGAGGGGGATTAAGGAGCAAGGCCTGATAATGCGTCAACTGAGCATTTGTCCTCCATTGGTCGGGGGGATTTTTAAGGACCCCCTCAATCGAGTGAGGGATGGTGACCATAAGGGGCTGTCCCAGCATGAGCTTATCTGCATCTTTAACCAATAAGGCCATGGCTGTGATAATTTTGAGGCAGCCCGGCCATCCTGAGGCCACGGGATGAAGCTTTTTCAACAAGTAAGCCACAGGTCTCTTCCGAGGCCTGAGCATTTGGGTCAGGACTCCCTTCTCTATTCCCGCTTGTTCGTCAACAAAGAGCTGATAGGGCTTATGGATATCTGGCAGAGCCAAGGCCGGAACCTGTAATAAAGCCGTCTTAATTTCTTGAAAGGCCCTCTCCTGATTCTCAGTCCATAGGAAGGATGACTCATTTCCTTGAGTGGCTTCATACAAGGGTTTGCCAGCTGGGTGAACCCGGGTATCCAGAGCTGGCAGAAGCCTGCCGATCCCAAGAACTCTTGCAACTGCCTGCGGGATCTTTGTCTTGGAATTCACATAATGGCTTGCTTTCTGACTGGTGACAGCCATCTCTGCCCATCCCTTAATATGTACCCCAAGTACATTA
>NW_008333541.1:0-733 GCF_000622305.1 Nannospalax galili
AATACAGTTATACAATATTGAACTCAGTATAAACCTTATAAAACATAAAATTAAGTGACATTTTAACCTTTAAAAGAGATCTCCATTTCATTATTAAAATGCACAGTTTCATATGGAAAAATTCATTTTAATGCAATTGACATTAAGATGTTTGCATGTGTGTTTTAATCTCTATATATCTGATTATTACTAGTCACAGTCGGTTACTTTCTGAGCTCCCTGGCATCTGAGCGTGGATATAAAGTCATCAGGTAGGTTTCAATGGTAATGTTTTTCACATCTACCAATTATTAAGAGAAAATTTTTATGCTTTGAAGAATTATTATTTTTAATCATTATTTTTTAAATTTTTAATAACTACATGATTAGAAGAAGCATTTCACTACAGCTTTAACATATTCAGTACCACACTCCAGAGCAAGAGTACATCCCTTTCCCAAGTGGCTGCAAGTTTCTAGGTTCACAGTTGAATTAATACAGTTATACAATATTGAACTCAGTATAAGCCCCGTAAGACATAAAATTGAATGAGTTTTTAACCTTTAAAAAAGATCTCCATTTCATTTTAGAATATATTGTTCCTTGCAGAAAGACTCATTGTTTTTGCTACTAACACTGAGATGTTGGTGAATGCATCTCTAATCTCTATGTATCTGATTATTACTAGTCATAATCGGTTTCATCAGATCCTTGACACCTGTGTATGTCTATAAAGTCATCAGGTAGATTTCAA
>NW_008333542.1:0-421 GCF_000622305.1 Nannospalax galili
TGTCTATTATAGTCAAAGGGGAAAGAAAAATCTTCCATGACTTAAATAGGCGGAAGAAATTCATGTCCACAAAACCAGCCCTTCAGAGAGCTCTAGAAGCAATACAAAGAGCTGAAGAAAGGAATGACTATACCCAAGGGATTACAGAAAGAATTCCAATGAAGGTATAACTGTGGAAAAGTACAGCTATATCAAGAATGTAAACAGAAATAAAAATGACAGGATTCAATACTCATCTTTCATTAATAACTTTAAATATTAATGGACTGAACTCCACAGTCAAAAGACACAGACTATATGAATGGATTAAGAAACAAAAGCCATCTTTTTATTGTCTGGAAGAAACTCATCTCACTTTCAAGGACAACATTATCTCAAAGTGAAAGGATGGAAAAAAATATACCAAGCAAATGGAACTAAG
>NW_008333543.1:0-1462 GCF_000622305.1 Nannospalax galili
AACTTTATTTGTAATTAGAAAGCTTACAACAGCATCAAAGCAGCAGACTATTAAAAAAACATGAAATTGCACAATATTTCTCAGTATACAAATTTTTCAAAAATCATAGTAAAAGGAAAGCACAAAGTTCAATGATTAAACTTTTCTTAAAATAGCCAAGCAACGTCTTTATTGTTTTCTTTGTAGCCTTGCAGTTTCTGTTTTACTGTACATGTGCAATACAGCCTTTCCTCATTTTCCCTTTAATTCTTTGATTTTAATATTTACAGGTTGGCATGTATATTTGAGAAAATTATTTTTCTCATGGGAACTAGAATAACCAGATCTTTTTATTTATTGTCCATCCAATTTTCCAATTTATCTTTCTCCTGTCCCTGTTGCTATTTCTTCATGAATAGTTTGTAATCTTTGACTCATATGATTATTTTCTTCATTTCAATATCGTTTATTATTTTGTTTTGCGATTTATCTTTAAGGGTTTTTTGAATTGCTTTTAGACTTTTAAAAGAATAGGCAATTTTTCTTCAGAGGTCATGCACCACCAGCTTTTACTGACCTAGCAAATCTTTCTATCCAAGAAGGAGTTTCCTGAAGACAACTAGTTTTTCCTTATACCAAACTTTATTCTCAATAGTTCCTTGTTCAGGATTAAAATCATAAACTCCTGTAAAAGGCAGCAGGGCATCTAGAGCTTGCATGCTATAGTTTCCTTTTTGGGGAAACCAAACCTCATTATTAATCACAAATGTAGGTCCAAACGACGTCATAGTTGTAGGAGGAAGTCATCTATCTTTCTACTTTTGTTTTGTTTCAATAACATGATAATTCTGCCAAAGGCAGAGATTTCCCCGGTTTAGTTTCGCGTTCCTTCATCAGAGTTGGTTACCAGAATACTCAAAGAAGAGAAGGTTATACAGATTACAAAAACCAGGATTAATTGGGGAAGGGATATGCTTTTGGATGGAACTTTGTCAAACAGCACTCTTGTCAAGAACTACGGAACTCTTGGAGCCACCATTTCCCCCTTTTTATTTTTTAATTTGAAGGTTTCAAAATGAAGAGTAAGGGCATGAATAGGTTTCCCTAGTTGTCTGATGATGACTGAAAGGGAATAAACCAGCATCAACATTTGGAACAAAACAATCCCCAAATTTATAAAAAATGACCAAGCGTTAGTATTAGACACAAAAGATCGAATGGCAGAGACAAATGTGTCTGAAGTTTCCTCCAAAGATGAAGTATCTACATGGGATTTACTGAGAGTTAGGATTTGGCTATGTAAGTTATGAATATCCAGTTCTATATCAGAATTATTCCATGCCCCTTGTAGATGAAGCTTATCTCTATCCCATTCATGATCTGAGAAATTATATGGAAAACGTGTAACACAAATCCATTTAAATGCCATAAGCATTGAACCTGAAGTCAAGCCTTAATATTATTTAATTGATTACCCATGAAT
>NW_008333544.1:0-507 GCF_000622305.1 Nannospalax galili
AGCATGTCACTGGGCTTAGAGAGTTCTTAAGCTTTGCCAGATCTCCAGTCGTTCTCTTGCTTTCTGTGCCTGTGTGACAATGTGAGAGCTTAGCTTCTGCTGCTCCTGATCGAGCCACCACCAGCCACCATGCCTTCCTGCCATGAAGGACTGTAATTCCACTGCAACCACAAGCTCAAATAAACTCTTCCTTCTATGAATTGCTTTGGTCAGTTTTTATATCACCGCAACAGAAAAGCAAGGCATAACCAAGGAGACCAGTAAGCTCTGCCCACCCTATGTCCTAGGAGAAGCCTATTAAAAAAAAAGCAAAGCAAAACAAAAACAGAGTACTCCATGTCTCCCTGGTACAGGAACCACAGGACCCAGGAAACCCTGCAGCTCAGGTACCCAGGTGAACTATTCAGAATCTGCCCACTCCTTTGCAATCTCCACACTCATAGCTCTAGTTGTGACTGTCCAACTGTCAAACTGGACCAGACTGGAATATATCCATCCATTCAAATA
>NW_008333545.1:0-2969 GCF_000622305.1 Nannospalax galili
AATGCCTACAGAGGACAGAAGAGGCTGTCGGATCCTCTGAAACTAGAGTTACGGACAGTTGTTAGCTGCTATGTGGGTGCTGGGATTTGAACTTGGGTCTTCTGCAAGAACAGTCAGTGTTCTTAACCACTGAGCAATCTCTCTAGCCCCTCTTTTAAGTTTTTTTTTAAATGTATTATTACTGTGTGTATGTGGGTACAGGTACACACATGACATGACATGCATGTGGAAGTCTGAAGACAAGTTTTGGGGGTTGGTTCTCTCCATCCACCAAGGGATCTGGGGATTGAACTCAGGTTGTCAGGCTTGTGCAGCAAGCACTTTTACTTACTAAGGCATCTTACTGGCCCAGAACAATACCTTATTACTGTACTTCTGTAGCCTCAGTAACATAGAATAGGAGGGGAGGGAGGAGAGGAAAAGGAAGAGAGGAGGAAGAGGAGAAGGAGGAAGAGGAGGAAGAGGAAGAGAGGGAAAAGAGGAAGAACAGAGGGAGAGATGGAGGAGGAAAATGAGGAGGAAGAAAGAGGAAGGAGGAGGAGGAGGACAGGAATAGAAACGCTGGGGGGGGGGGGGGTCCAGTGCTAGAGCCCTTGCCTTGCATGTGCCGGGTTCTATTTCCTGCATCACCCAAAATAAACACAAACAGAAAAGAAAAGGAGAAGTGGAAATGGCTTCCCTCTGAGTGCCTTGGTGTATTTTAGGCACTGCTGGAGTTTTCTCAGCTGTAGTTACCAAATCAAATCCTCTGGGTTCAGGTCCACCTTTGCTGCTTACTATTGATGTGATCTTTAGCAAATTATTCAACCTCTCAGGTTTGTTTCTCTGAATTATGTCAGATTTCAGAGGGAGATTATATGTAAATATGCTGGTTTGTTTTCATCTCACTATTGATACATTTACTTATTGTTTAAAGTTTGGAAACACAGCTGAGTGTGCATGCTTTTAATTTCAGCACTCTCTGTGAGGTAAAGCCCATGGGCTTCGGGAACTCTACTTCAAATTCCAGGGCAGTTGGGGCTACAAGGAGAACTTTTCTCAAGAAAACACACAAAAAAGTTTAGAAACACAATCAAGAAATGAATGTATTCATAAAATCTGTGACTCCCATGAGAGCTGATGAATTCTGCCGCAGCTGTGGAGGAAATGAATGAAGAGCAGGACCAGGGTGCTCCCCAACCTTCACCCCAATGCCTGTGTTCAGAGAAGCCAGGGTAAGAGAAGAGTTCATATTTCTTACATACTAAGAGACTGAAATTTCTGTCGTTACAAGGAACAGTTCTAAGACTGACCCTAAAACACTCATTACCTAACTTCTCTATTAGTTATCTTAGATCTGCCCAGTTCCTGTGATTTAAGTGGAAGCTACAGATGGTTAGCACAATTATTTCATGATGCAACAAAAGATCTGACGATGTTAAACCTAAGCTGTAGTGAGTGTAGGATTCCAGGACATTTTTGCTGCCCAGAATGACATGTGGGATCTGAACTCATACTCCTCTGGGAGGGGGCCCATAACCCCATCTCTCAGTACCTCTCCTTCCCTGTATTCCCCTACAAGACAATCTGGGGTGCAGATTCCTCCCAGGAGGTGGTAGCTCCACACACAGGACAAGCAGTTCCATGTCCCCTTTCCTGAAAGAAAAAAAAAATCCATGTTATGAAACAGACTTTAGATTTCAACCTCTGTCTCAATGTCAGAACAGCAAGGGATATGTTATATAAACTGAGGCAGAAAAGTGACTGAAGTAGTTACCAAAGAGTTTACCAGACAATGTAAAGACCTATAGACTATCCTAGTTCAGCCAATGGAGATGCTCAGTCTGGAGGCTGAGAATTTGAGGATGAAAGGTCACGTATTTATCTACAGCAAAAGATTTTCAGAACATGGGAAGTCATGTGGAAAGTTTATGAAACCCGAGGGTCTGGGAGTGTATCTCAGTGGTAGCCCACCTGCCCAGCATGTATAAGACCCAGGGCTTGAGTTCCAGCATCAAAATCAGAAAGAAAGCTTATGAAACATTTATTTGTCCTCCTGTTACCGTTTTAACAGTGGGTAGATGGGCCAGGCTGGCTCAAGTCTCCGGCAGTCAGTGGAGAGTAAACCATGAACGAACATCCCTCACAGAAACAGCTCTAGATTTGGAGTCTGGAGCGCTAGGCCTAAAGGGAGTGTGAGGCCATTTCGCTCAGTGCTTCTTCCTTTTGAGAGTGGTGGTAAGGGTTTGTTTTGAGATTCCCTTGAAAGCTATAAACTCTTTTCTCAAAAATTTAGCATTATAATTTTTTCTTTTTTCTTTTTTTGAGATAAGGCCTCATGTAGTCTAGGCTGGCCTCTCACTTGCTATGCAGCTAAGGATGACCTTGAGCTCCTGATCTTCCCAAGTGTTAGAATTATAGGTCTACTTTATTACACAAGGCCCCGCTTTTCTACAATAAAGTTTAGATGTCTTACTTCAGTCTCTCTCTTTCCCTCTGTCTCTCTTTTCTTCTCTCTCTCTGATTTGTTTGAGTCAGAATAGTCCAGGCTGGCCTTGACCTCATTATGTAGATAAGCTAGCCTCTAACTCTCAGTCTTTGGTCTTCCTCTATCTCTCCTCTCCCAACTGCTAAGATTACAGGCACATTGCTGTACCTGGCTTCAATTTTAATTTTTAAAGTAAAAAAGTTTTCTTTTTTTTTCTTTTAAAGTACACACACACACACACACACACACACACATTTTATGAGTGTTTTGCCTGCATGTATCTAAGCTCACCTGTTATACAATGCCCGTGTGTGCCAGAAGAGGGCATCGAATCCTCTGGAATTGGAGTTACGGGTGATTGTTAGCACACCATGTGGTTGCTGGGAACTGAACCCGGGTCCTTTGCAAGAGCAGCCAGTCATCTCTCCACCCCCTAAAACTCATATATATATTTAATATTTTATTTATTATTTTTATTTTATGTGTATTGCCTGCATGTATG
>NW_008333546.1:0-272 GCF_000622305.1 Nannospalax galili
CAGCTCCTCCCAACTTTTTCTTTTTCTCCCTCCCTGTCTGGTTCCCTTCCTCTTCCCAAATAGCTTCTTTTCTATATTCAGAGTGTTTCTTCCTCCTCCCCCTCCCCCTCCTCCTCCTCCTCCTCTTATTCTTCTTTGTTCAAATCGAGATTGTAGTATGAGAGAAACCAGTGATATTTGTGATAGGTAGAGAGCGGGCAGGAGCGAGCGGGTGGATGGATGAAGGCACCAAGGCACAGATGGAATTCTCAGCGGGATACAGCTTTATTTCA
>NW_008333547.1:0-260 GCF_000622305.1 Nannospalax galili
TATTATATTTTTTGGTAATGAATGTTGTTTCTCCAGCTCCCGACATTTCTTCACAGATCTCTTCTCAGAAGGGAAAGGGCAGCTGCTAGTGCAGCCAAACTTGAGCATCTCTCTTCCTCAAGCTAGAAGGCAAGCAAGGGCTGAAGTTGGTTATTTTCCTTCTCTCGTGTGGGAAGCTGGAGCTGAGTACAGTTGTGTACTTCCTGTCTTCTGGGCCAGTTAGGTTGTAATAAGACTCCAATTGCTTAGCTTTGGCTTTA
>NW_008333548.1:0-352 GCF_000622305.1 Nannospalax galili
TTCTGATTTTTTGATGTAGGCACTTAGAGCTATAAACTTCCCTCTACAGACCGCTTCCAGTGTGTCCCAGAGGTTTTGTCCTGTTGTATTGTCCTTTTCATTTAATTCCAGGAATACTTTTATTTCTTTCTTAATTTCTCTTTTGGCCCATTCATCATTCAGTAGTGTGTTGTTTAATCTCCATATGTTCATGTGGTGATTAGGGCTTCTTCGGGTGTTGATTTTAAGCTTTATTGCATTGTAGTCTGATAGAATGCATGGAATTATTTCAATCATTTTGTGTTTGTTGAAGTTTGTTTTGTGCCTCAGTATATGGTCGATTTTGGAGAAGGCTCCATGGGGTGCTGAGTAG
>NW_008333549.1:0-321 GCF_000622305.1 Nannospalax galili
TTAGGGATAGGGCTTGGCTTAGGGCTAGGTCTAGGGTATGTTTAGTGTTAGAGTTTTTTTAAGCATTAGGATTATGTTTAGTGTTAAGTTTAAGTCTAGGATTACTTTTAGGGTTAGGGAAAGGGTTGTGGTTAGGTATAGAGGTAGGTTTAGAGTTAGGGTAATATGGGGTGGCAAGGATCGGGGAGTGCCAGCTGCTGAGCGTGGCACCGGTCTCCTGCGTTCACCTGGGGTGTGGCGGGTCCTGCACTGCATCGCTGATGCTCTCTGCTACCGGGGCTGGTGGCTCCAGGGGACCGCTGTCAGCCGCCGGGCGAGGTT
>NW_008333550.1:0-215 GCF_000622305.1 Nannospalax galili
AAGAATGTAAAAGATATTGAAAAGATATGGGAATAGAGATATTTTCCAAAATAGACCAAAAAAATGAGAAATGAGAAAGCCTGAGCAAGTCATGAAGGTCTGTGTAGGTTTGTCATGATCTATAAAGAATGAGACAAAAATAATATACACGTAATCTTAAAATAGCTATGGTTATAGTTTTGTCAACTAGTTTAAGGAACAAAATATATATCTAG
>NW_008333551.1:0-560 GCF_000622305.1 Nannospalax galili
TTAGGCACCATCCAACTTATGGTTCAGAGGCAACAAGTCTATATGCCCCTTGGCATGATCCCCTCAGATACCTGTGAGCTGGCCACCAGAACCCATGATTGGGTTCCCCAGTTACAAGACAAGGGGGGAATGTAGAACCCTGAGACCCTCTTCATTCACCCACTACCCCCCAATCCCTCCAGACCCCCACTAATTGCTCTTTTAGCTTCTGTAAAATGCTTGGCTGCTGCTTTAGACATGCCTAGACATACCCTGGCATGCCCTGACCCCCGCCTGCTATTCCCCACCCCACTTCCAGGAAACTATAGATTAAGGAAGTCTGAGCATAACAACTGCCCTATAAGGTAAAAACAGAGACTCCTGGCCCCACAGGTAACAGTCAGCACATTCCACAGCCCTGAGAATAGCACCTACCAATAAGAAACTTCCAGGGCTGCATCTTATACATCCAATCTGTTTAAAATTATGTTGGCACGTGTGGGCTCCTGAACCAACCAAAATGTATCTTTGGTATCCCCCCCTTTTGTCTAAAACCTATAAAAGGCTCCACTCTCCCTTAC
>NW_008333551.1:778-951 GCF_000622305.1 Nannospalax galili
AGCCTGGACCAAAGTATTCCCAGTTTTAAATGACCACAGATGCCAACCCAGATTACTATGCCCAGCCAAAATGTCTACTATAGTTGAAGGGAAAAGAAAAATCTTCCATGACATAAATGGGATGAAGAAATTCATGTCCACAAAACCAGCCCTTCAGAGAGTTCTGGAAGCAA
>NW_008333552.1:0-993 GCF_000622305.1 Nannospalax galili
TTAGAAGTTTGATTTTGATTTGTGATCTCCTAAAACATGAAGACCAGTGTGTTATTTCTTTCTTGCACCCAGGAGTCTCAAGAACTTTTGTTTTCTCTCTAAAATACCCACGTCTGCTGCTCTCCAAACACTCTTTGGTGAAGGTTCATCCCCTGGGGCCCAATCAACATACCCTGTGTCAGATCCTTAAAGAAAACTGACTTTTGAATTGATAACTGCTAATCAATTACTAGTAGTTCCTTAGCGAGGGTTGGAGCATCTTGCCCACATCCAAGTACATACTTGTTATTTGTCTGGCTCATACTTCCACAGGTCTTCTGAATGCTGTCATAGGTTCTCTGGGTTCATATGTAAAACATTCTTGTTATGTCTTGTAAGCAAGGTTTCATTTCATTTATCTACTAATTCTGGCTTTCACAATATTCTCAGAAAATATATAATCTTCAAGAGGAGTGGTTGTGATATAGGTATCTCATTTAGAACGAAGAACTCTGTAGGCACAGTCTCTTATTCTCTGCCCAGTGACCAGGTGTGGGTCTCTGTGTTAATTGCCCCCTACTACACTAAGAATCTTCTCTGATGAGAACAGAGAGATGTACTGATCAATGGGTATCACAATCAGTCATTAGGAATCAATTTAGTACTTTGCTTATTCAGCAGAATGTAAGCAGTAAGTTCTCCCCTATCATGTGTGACCTGTCTAGCCACAGATTATTGCCCCAAATAATAATGCCAGATATGAATTCCATCCTTTGAAGTGGAGTTAATATCCAATCAGAAAGTGTTTCAATACTCTCATATCATTTGCACCATTATTGAACCCATAGGAATATCTTGCCTTGTCAGTTGTTATTGTTCTCATATGATTCACAGATGGATAGGGTTGATGATTACTTTTATTTTGTGGTAGCATGTACAGCATCTTCCAGTACTATGAAAGTAAATGTCAGTACCTTCTTGAATTCTCCATGTTTGTTCCACAACTCATGTATG
>NW_008333553.1:0-309 GCF_000622305.1 Nannospalax galili
TGAACTCCCCAGTCAAAAGACACAGACTAGGTGAATGGATTAAGAAACAATGGATTAATATTTAAATATTAATATTTAAATATTAAAGGACTGAACTCCCCAGTCAAAAGACACAGACTAGGTGAATGGATTAAGAAACAAAACCAATCTTCTTGTTCTCTGCAAGAAACCCATCTCACTTTCAAGGACAGGCACTATCTTAAGGTGAAAGGATGGAAAAAAATATATCAAGCAAATGGTACTAAGAAAACAACAGGAGTTGCAATTCTAGTATCTGACAAAATAGACTTTAAACTAAAACTAATCAGA
>NW_008333554.1:0-520 GCF_000622305.1 Nannospalax galili
ATATATATGCATATGTAGGTAGATCAAGTGATAAACTAGATAGATGATAGATAGATAGATATATAATAGATAGATAGATAGATAGATAGATAGATAGATAGATAGATAGACACACATATGATAGAATATAATTAAGCATTAAAGGGAAGAAAATCTGATACATGTTCTAACAAGGATGAACACAGAAGGACAAATAGACCAGGCACAAAACAGATGTTAAATGGTTACATTTGCAGGTAATATGTATAGTAAACAAATCCACAGAGACCAAAGATTACATTGAGGTTACCAGGGACAAGAGGGGCAAGGGAATGGAGAGTTGTGACTTAATGGATGATGGTGATCCAGGCATAGTGATGCACACCTTTAATCCCAGCACTTAGGAGTCAGAGGCAGGCATTCTCTGTGAGTTCAAGGCCAGTGACTTCCAGGCCACCTGGGGCCACAGGAAGACCCTGTCTCAAAAAGACAAGAAGAAGAAGAGGAAGAAGAAGAAGAAGAAGAAGAAGAAGAAGAAGAA
>NW_008333555.1:0-206 GCF_000622305.1 Nannospalax galili
CAATCTGCAAACCAGCAAACTATATATTGTCTTTCAAACAAGCATTAGCTTATGTATGTGAAATTGTTCACTAATTTTCAGTTCGAGTACAGTTTAGTTTACATGAATCGATCGTCAGAGTCTGCTTGTCTTGTGCCCACAAAGTGGCATCACATCTTTGCATAGGCTACAGAGGTGAGAAGGATCTTAATCCACAGGCTCAGCCA
>NW_008333556.1:0-570 GCF_000622305.1 Nannospalax galili
CGACCATGTGCACGTCAAAGAGAGCAGGTGACATGACTATGTGCACGTCAGGTTGGGCAGGTGTCATGACCATGTGCACGTCAGAGGGGGCAGGTGACACCACCATCTGCACATCAGAGGGTGCACGTGAGGTGACCATCAGCACATAAGAGGGGGCAGGTGATACAATCATGTACACATCCGAGGGGACAGATGACATGACATTCTTTATCGCAGAGGGGGCAGGTGACACGACCGTGTGCATGTCAAAGATGGCAGGTGACACGACCATGTGCAAGTCAAAGAGGGCAGGTGACACGACCATGTGCACAAATATGTGGGCCGGTGACACAACCACATCCACGTCAGAGAGGGCAGGTGACACAACCATCTGCACGTCAGACGTGGCAGTTGACAAGACCATCTTTACAGCAGAGGGGGCAGGTGACACGACCATCTTCATGGCAGAGAGGGCAGGTGACACGACCATGTGCATGTCAAAGATGGCAGGTGACATCACCATGTTCACGTCAGAAGGATCGGGTGACACGACCATCTGCACATCAGAGTGTGAAGGAGACATGACCATCT
>NW_008333557.1:0-1063 GCF_000622305.1 Nannospalax galili
CGCCCCATGTGCCATTATATTGCTCTATATGCCATCACAATGTTACAATGTCTTCATGATGTTCCATTGTGACATCACAATTATGCAGTGTGACATCACAATGCTCCAATATGACATCCCAATGCAGCAAAGTGACATCACAATATTCCAAAATGCCATCAGAGTGTTACAGTATGACTTCACAATGTTCAAATTTGACTTCACAACACTTCAATATGACTCCAGAATGCTACAAATTGCCAACACTAACTCCCCAAGTGCCATTATAGTTCTCCAAGATATCACCATGTTACAATATGCCTCCATAGTATTCCCTTGTCACATCACAATCCTCAACTGTGATACCACAATGCTCCATGATGCCATCACAGTGTGACAGTCTCACTTCAAAATGCTCCCTTGTCACACCACATTGATCCAATGTGAGGTCACAATGCACAAATGTAACATCACAATGCTCCAATGTGACATCACAGTGCATCATTGTGACATCACAATATTACAACATGACATTCAGAGTGTTACACTATAACTTCACAATGTTCAAATTTGACTTCACAACACTTCAATATCACTCCAGAATGCTACAAGTTGCCAACACCAACTCCCCAAGTGCCATAATATTTCTCCAAGATATCATCACAATGTTACAATATGCCTCCACAATATTCCCTTGTCACATCACAATCCTCAACTGTGATACCACAATGCTCCATGGTGCCATCACAGTGTGACAGTCTCACTTCAAAATGCTCCATTGTCACACCACATTGATCCAATGTGAGGTCACAATGCACAAATTTAGAATCACAATGCTCCAATGTGACATCACAGTGCATCAATGTGACATCATACTATTACAAAATGACATTCAGAGTGTGAGAATATGACTTCACAATGTTCAAATTTGACGTCACAATGCTTCAATATGACACCACAATGCTCCAAAGTTCCATCATTAACTCCCCAAGTGTGATTATATTTCTCCAATATATCTTCACATTGTTAAAACATGCCTTCACAATATTCCCTTGTCACATCACAATCCTCAAATGTCACATCA
>NW_008333558.1:0-392 GCF_000622305.1 Nannospalax galili
CTGATTGTCTCCTTTGACATTATGACGGGACTCTCCCCATGTCATCCCAGGTTCTTCCGCCCTCAGACAGAAAATCCCAATGAAATTACACCTTCTCTACTGGAACAATACTCGCCAGACGACTCTTACCTCGATTCTCACCTGCTTCCTGTCTTCCACAATCTCGCCATCTCAAGACAACAGCGCTCACGAAGCAATCGCTGCTCCTGTTCCACCAGACAGAGGAATGTTCCTACCTAGGGTCAACTTAAAGGAATTCTCTGAACCCTTCATTGTTCGTCGAACCTTTATTTGGAATCTTGTTAACTTGCCAAAACTTTAATTAATGAGCTCCATCTTCAGGTTACACCTGAAAATTTGCTGCTTGCTGTGATTTCCTTGATCACCACCAA
>NW_008333559.1:0-510 GCF_000622305.1 Nannospalax galili
AAATGTAGAATTCTGTCCGTCTTTCTAAATTGCTCTCCATGAAGGCTTCTCCAAATCACACAATTTATAGTGTATATACAGTGTAGGAAAATACCTTCTTCCCTAACCCAGTGCCATATATATGCTAGGTAAGCTTTGTACCATTGAGATATCTAGCTCTATAGCAGTATTTTTATTTATTTTTCAGGATTTATTTATTTATTATTTTTATTTTATGTGTATGCATGTATTGCCTACATGTAGGTAAGCGCACCTGTGTCATGCAATGCCCACGGAGGACAGAAGAGGCTGTCAGGTCGTCTACAAGAACAGCCAGTGTTCTTAACCGCTGAGCCATCTCTCCAGCCCCACCAAGAGGTTTTTTTTTTTTTTTTTTTTTTTTTTTTTTTGGCTTTTTGAGACAGGGTCTCCCTGTAGTCTGTAGTCCCAGTTGTCCTGGAACTCACTATGTAGACCACACTGGCCTCGAACTCATAAAGATCCGCCTGCCTCTGCCTCCCAAGTGCTGGG
>NW_008333559.1:2215-2863 GCF_000622305.1 Nannospalax galili
TGTGAGGGTTATGCCTGCATGTATGTAAATGTACCCATGTCATGCAATATCCATGGAAGTCAGAAAAAGACATCAGATTCCCCTAGAACTGGAGCTACAGACAGTTTGTAGCCGCCATGTGGGTGCTGGGAATTGAACCCGGGTCCTCTGCAAGAGCAGCCAGTGCTCTTAACCCCTGAGCCAGCTCTCGAGCCCCTTTTATGATTTTCTTATTCACACTCTTTATTTTTCTAGGCCGTCTGCATTTTCACTGATTGATTCACAATTAATATGTTAATGGGTAATCTTTATACATATAAATGTGAAATCTTAAAAATTTTGATTTATTTATTTTAATTTTGTCTACTTGTATGTAAGTGCTCCTGTGTGTGCAATGCCTGCAGAAGGCAGAACAGGGCGTTAGATCCCCTGAAACTGTAGTTATAGATGGTTGTTAGCCACTGTGTGGGTGCTGGAAACTGAACCCAGGTCCTTTGCAAGAGCAGCAGTACTTTTAACCCCTGAGTCAGCTCTGCAGCCCCCAAATATGAATCCTTTGTTGGTCCTGAATGAGGCAAGTTTTTTTCTGCCTTTCATCTTTTAATATATTGAATATTCTGTACTCTAAAGTTTTACATGTCTAGGTTAGCAAAGCCATTTTTCTCTTAT
>NW_008333560.1:0-721 GCF_000622305.1 Nannospalax galili
TAATACATATATGCAGCTTGGAAAATCCAAAAATGTATGAAGTCCTTGTATCTTAATTTGCATATGAAGAGGGAAAAGATTTATGAAAGTATCTTTTTAAACCTGGAAATTCCGTAATTAAAAGGCCAGGACACAGTACAGTATCTATAATATGACAGCCTGGATTATTTTTTTAAAAGTTTTAAAAATTTATATCAATTATTTCTATATTTTCATCAAATGGAATATGATATTTTGATAGACAAAACTGTTTTATTTAGAAACATTTGTGTTGCCAAAATTGGTACCATAGGCTAGTTTGACCTTCAACTAAATTAATATTTTCACTAAGTGTAGTGACTCATGCCTATAATCCCAGTACTCAGAGGCAGAGGCAGGCAGATCTCTGTGAGTTCAATGCCAGGCCAGTGTACTTTGTGACACTGAGGTCACCTGGGGATACAGGGAGACTCTGTCTCAATAAAAACCCCCAAAATTCATATTTTCTAATTTATAGAGGATATCATGAAAATTTATAGCAATTGTTGCCTCAGAGTTGAAGGGATGTATTTTTGTTCAGTGCGTTAGCAATGCTTCACTAGTGCCAGTTGTTCCATCAACAATTCATGGACAAGGAAAGTTCATGAGAGTAGATGTATTTCTTTTTGATGAATGATGATGCATTTTAGTATGATGTATGTTTGGCATATTTCTATCATAGAAAAGAAAAGCAGATTCCTGA
>NW_008333561.1:0-323 GCF_000622305.1 Nannospalax galili
AATAGCTGACCACAGAAAGGAATATCACCACCCAGACATTGAAGCCCTGCTCTTGCCCATCCAAGGGAAAACAACCTAAACAATATCCTGTCTTTCTTGGTAATATGCTGAAATAATAATAATCAGAAAGCCCCTTACTGTCCAGGTCTCTATACATATGTTAAGAAATGACTAACAATTACTTGTTTTGCCCTCCACAAATTTGCTTTTTGCTGTATTTAAGGGTCGGTGTGACCCTACTGTCCTTGCAACTGTTCGTGGTTTCTGCCTATAAAAAGATTCCCTTCCCCTCCAGCTGCAAGGTAGTCCCTTATCTGGACTCA
>NW_008333562.1:0-271 GCF_000622305.1 Nannospalax galili
AATTGGAAAAGTAGAGCTCAAATTATCCCTTTTTGCAGATGATATGATATTTTATCTAATGGATGCCAAAAATTCCAAGCGCAAACTCCTAGAAATTATTAACACATTCAGTAAAGTGGCAGGTTACAAAATTAACCTACAAAAGTCTATAGCCTTTCTATATACCAATGCCAAGCAGTCAGAGAAAGAGCACAGGGAAACCCTCCCATGCACAATAGCGACACACACACACAAAAATATCTTGGAATAAACCTGACCAAAGACATTAAAG
>NW_008333563.1:0-305 GCF_000622305.1 Nannospalax galili
TGTGTGGGTATCACTCTGCATAATTCCTGCCTTTACTTAGTCATCCAAATACATTCTAGGATAGCAGACTGAGCAGTTCTTAGGTCCTGATAAATAGAGTGGCTACATTTTTTGTGGTTGATCAGACACATGGCTCATTAAAGCCAAAAGGTTAAAGAGAGTGTAGATAGCAGAAACAAATTTTGAAGAATTGTTTTGAAGTGTTAAAGCTTTATTGCTGGGGTTCCCTTATGCTCTCTGCGTCCGCAGTACCCGATTCCCCACACTGCCAGCCCCCTCTCCTTTCTGCCCTGGTAGCTGAGAGA
>NW_008333564.1:0-1292 GCF_000622305.1 Nannospalax galili
TGGGCAGCCTACGTGATAGTCCTAACTCTTGCCAGGCATCGTGGTATACCTGCAATGCTAGCATTTGGGAGGCAAAAGCAGAAGGATCACTTTAAGTTCAAGGTTGGCCTGGGCTACAGAGAGTTTCAAACAAACAACAAAACAAACAATAATCATTAAGTCTAAACTTATTTGCTTGTTATTTTTGAACTTTGGACTTCAAAATGCTGGGATTACAGATGAAATCACCATCCCTGGCACTCAGCATGATTTTTGATTCTCCCCCAACATGGTATTCATATGCTTGAAGTGCTTTTGCTCCCTTAAATGACATCTGCTGCCTTGGAAACTAGAGAACTGAGCCAGTCAGAAATGTGTGTAAAGTAAGTTAAAAAGCCCAACGATTGGTCCACGAGGAGCCCATGGTAGCAGACTCCCTAACTTCTGTTTGTTAGAGCAGCCCAGGGCACACTGTCAAGTTCCGTCTCAGGTGGGCAAATGGCCTATTTCACTTTGTTTCAAGCAGGTGAAGGGCAATGAGACCGTCACTAGACGAGAAAGACATGCCTGTCTGCATGCCCACATGTGACTGTGATTCTATTTATCAGCTCACTAGCACTGACCTACCCCACTCAAAAATTTCTACCAGATTCAAAGAACAATCTAGTGAAGGAAAGATCTTAAATACCCACTTAGCGTTTGTTTACACTGTTCCATTGTTTTTTGCATGATGGAATGTGCTGGGTTCACTCATCGCTAAGCCTCTGCTGTACATTTGCATAGACTTGCCACTAACAAATCTCTAAGCCCTTTGCAGTGCTGGGGATGGGATTCGGGGCTTTGTACATTCTAGGCAAGCATTCTAGCACTGAGCTATATTCCCAGCACCCAATATTTCCTTGGTAAGAAAATTAATAGAGGGTGTGGTGGCACACACCTTTAATCCCAACACTTGGGAGGCAGAGGCAAGTGGATCTTTGTGAGTTTGAGGCGAGCCTGGTCTACATAGTGAGTTCCAGGCCAGCTGGGGCTACAGGGAGACTATCTCAAAAAAACCAAAGGGAAAGAAAAAGAACAGTACTACTGGCATCCCAGAAACCTGCTTGTATAGTTCCCTCTTTTTTTTTTTTATTACTTTATTATTTTTTATGTGTATGAATGTATTGCCTACATGTATGTGAGTGCACCCGTGTCATGCAGTGCCGTGGAGGTCAGAAAAGGTCTTCGATTTCCCCTGGAACTGGAGTTAAGGATAGTTCATAGCCACCATGTGGGTGCTGGGAATTGAACCTGGGTCCTCTGCAAGAGCAGTG
>NW_008333564.1:2819-5413 GCF_000622305.1 Nannospalax galili
GACGCTCCACTGCAGAAGGAAGCTGGGGTCTTGGCCTGACAGCTTTAATGTCTTTGAATTGGTCAGGCCGTCAAGTGCCGTTTCCGGAACAGGCCAAGTAAGACAAGTCCAATTTGGTGTTTAAGGCTTCAGTCAGCTCCCTGGCCAGCAGCTCATGCAGTGACACACCATCGTGCGAGTAAACCCAGTTCTTCCCAGTCCAGTCATAGCGCTTAGGAAAACTGGAAGACACAACAAATGCATGGTAAGAACCCTCATCAAGAGAACCACTGTGTTTGGATTGAATCTTATTTATTTATTATTTATTTATTTTAAGATAGGGTCTTAGGGGATTGAGAAATGGCTCAGTGGCTAAGAACACTGGCTACTCTTGCAGAGAACCTGGGTTCAAATCCCAGCACCCACATGGCGAACAACCATCTGTAACTCTTGTTCCAGGGTATCTGATGGTCTTTTTCTGGCTTCCAAAGGCATTGCATGACATAGGTGCACTTCCATATATGCAGGTATACCGCTCGTACACATAAAATAAAAATAAACAAATAAAAAGTTAAAAACAAAAGTTCCCAGGCTGTTCTGGAATTCACTGTGTAGCAGACTGGTCTTGAACTTGTAGCAATCCTCCTGCCTTAGCCTCCTGAGTGCTGCGATTAGAGCCAGTAAACTTGGCTGGATTGATTTTAAATATCTCCGTGGGCCCATGGTTAAAGGCTTAGTTACTAGACTGTGGCCCTATTGGAGGTAGTAGAAATGTTAGGGGGAGTGGCTCAGTGATAGAATGTTAGGTCACTGGTAGTGTACCCTGGAATGGGATCCAGGGTAACTCTGTGGTTTATACCTGGAACAGGGTAATAAGCACAGGGTACACCCAGCATGCTTAGCAGTGGGGGAGAATGCCTTGCTGGTCCTATGGAACGCAGAGGCAAAAAAGGGATTGCAGAGCAAGTAGGACCACACACCCAACCCCAACCGTCTCCGCTCGCGCCTACCTTCTCCACTCGCGCCTCTGCCTCCATCCAGCGCCTGCCTCAGGCTCGTCTGGCTCAACTTCACCACAAGGCCTACGCAGCAAAGCACTCAGAGCATGAGTAGCAAGCCTCCTGAAGGGGCGGGCCAGAGCCTGCCTTTGCACATTCTCAGGCCTGGCCACGCCCCTCGCGGGACTTGCCCTAGCACGACCCCCGCGGCCTGGCACTGACATAGTCCCCACGGGCCTGGCCCTGGCCCGTCAACCGCGAGCCTGCCACTGGCACGCCCCCCACGGACCTGGCACGGCCCCCAAGGACCTGGCACGCCCCCCATGGACCTGGCACGCCCCCCGCGGGCCTGACCCTAACACGCCCCCCGCGGGCCTGGCCCTGGGACGTCAACCGCGAGCCTGCCACTGGCACGCCCCCCCAAGAACCTGGCACGCCCCCCACGGGCCTGGCCCTGGAAAGGCCCCAACGGACCTGGAAGGCCCCCCCGGGGGACTGGCCCTAACACGCTGCCCCGCGGGCCTGGCACTGACATGGCCCCCTGGGCATGGCCCTGGCACGTCAACCGCGAGCGCCCACTGGCACGCCGCCCACGATCCTGGCACGCTCCCCCGCGGGCCTGGCCCTGGCACGTCAACCGCGAGCCTCCCACTGGCACGCCCCCCACGGACCTGGCACGCCCCCCGCGGGCCTAGCCCTGATATGTCAACCACCAGCCTGCCACTGGCACGCCCCCACGGCCCTGGCACGGCCCCCCGCGTGCCTGGCCCTAACACCCCGGCGAGCCTGGCAATGACATGGTCCCCGCGGGCCTGGCCCGGGCACGTCAACCGCGGTGCAGGGACAGAGCCCGCCTGACACCCCCAGCCAAGCGCTGGTCGGGCTCCAGGGACGCCCGCGGAGGTGCGAGGCCCCGCTGTGCCCCAACCCCGGGCGGCCACGCAGAGCGGGGGGGGGCGCCCGGCGCCCTGACCTGCTCTCCCTTGGCCTGGCCTGATCCCAGGTGACTCGGCACACCGCCCCGCCTCCCTCCCTCCTAGCCTCCAGTGCAGCTCCAGCCACCGCCCACCCCGCTACTCCTCGCGCCCCCTGGCGGCCGCCTGGCCCTCCCCGCCACATCAGAGGGCGGTGCTTCCAGGCCCCACACGGGGAAACTGAGGCACGGGTGGCGCCTCCCTCACCCAGCGCCACCGCCGCCGCCTAGTCAAAATCCCGGCCGGAGGCCGTCTTCTCTACCACCCTGGGGCAGCTTTCCCGGTTTTCTCTTTTGCTTTTGTTTTTGAGATAAGATCTCAGGGAACCCCAGCTGGCCTGGAACTTACTTTGGAGAGGAGGTTGGCTTTGAACTTCTGAGCCTTCTTCCTCCACCTTCCAAGTATTAGGATCACAGGCGTGCATCCCCGCGTCCCTCCCCTCCTCCCGTACCCACTCCTACCGCCAGCCAAGTCTCCCAGGACAGCTTTGAGAGTTTAAAAGGAGTCACAGAAAACATGAACCAGAGGTTGTCTCTCAGAAGCCCCTTAAGCACATTAATGATCAGGGGCACTTTGTTTGGCCGTGTTGCAGGGATCTTTGCACATCTACTTAGCGGATTCAAAAGAACACAGAAGCCTTAAT
>NW_008333565.1:0-254 GCF_000622305.1 Nannospalax galili
TTCCTGCAATTTTCATACAATATAGTTTGATGATAAAATATAGATACAATCAGGGCTGGCGAGATAGCTCAGCGGTTAAGAACACTGACTGTTCTTGCAGAAGACCCGGGTTCAAATCCCAGCACCCACATCGCAGCTAACAACTGTCCATAACTCCAGTTCCAGGGGATCCGACAGCCTCTTCTGAGCTTTGCGGGCATTGTACAACACAGGTGCACTTACCTACACACAGACAATACATGCATACACATAAA
>NW_008333566.1:0-686 GCF_000622305.1 Nannospalax galili
AGAGTTTGGGTGTGGGTTCTGGTTAAGGTTCAGGTTCATTTTAACGTTCTGTTTGCAGTTAGGATTAGGGTTAGGGTTAGGATAGGGCTAGGGCTATGGTTAGGGTTAGGGCTAGTGCTAGCGCTAGGGATAGGTTTAGGGTTAGGTTTAACATTAGGGTTAGGGGTTAGGGGTTAGGGTTATGGTTATGGTTAAGGTTAGGGTTAGTGCTAGGGCTAGGACTAGTGTTAGGGCTAGTGAAAGGGATATGGCCAGGGTTAGGGTTAGGGTTCGGTTTTGTGTTCGGGTTCAGTATGGGCCTGGGGCTGGGACTGGGCTTGGGGTTGTGGTTGTGGTTGGGGTTCATGTTCGTATTCATGTTCACGTTCTGATTAGGGTTGGGATTAGGGTTCAGGTTCTGGTTCGGGTACGGGTTAGTGTTAGGGTTAGGTTTCGGGTTAGTCTTAGTGTTAGGGTTAGGGTTAGGGTTAGAGGTTAGGGTTAGAGTTAGGGTTCGGGTTCTGGTTCGGTTTAGGCTTAGGGTTAGAGATTAGTGTTGGGTTAGGGTTAAGGTTAGGATTAAGAGGTAGTGCTAGGGTTAGGTTTAGCGTTAGGGTTCGGGTTCGGGCTTGGGTTTGGGTTCGGGTTAGGTTTACAGGTTAGGTTTAGGGTTCAGGTTTGGGTTAGGTTGAGAGTTTAGGGTTAGG
>NW_008333567.1:0-905 GCF_000622305.1 Nannospalax galili
AGGCATATATGTATATGTATTTGAGGATGATATTCAATTTTCACATACTATCGCAGCAAAAAAAAAAAAAGGCACAGACATGCAGAAGAGATTCCCTGTTTTTCTTTAGTTCAGCAATATATGCAATCATGTCTAAAGTTGGATCCATACAGAGTTACTTCTCTCAGAGTTTGCTATGGCTGGGGAAAAATTAAAGTGGACCTGATGACCTCAACATGACTTTGTTCTGTGTGGTAGATAATAAGTACTACAAACAAGTCCAGGCAAATGTATTTCACAAGAATGTTATGTATACCTAAAAATAAGCCTAATAATAAAGTATGCTTGTTGATATATGTAGAAATAATAGGACTTTGAAAGCTTCTCCCTGTACTTAGAGGTGACTTTGAGCCCAGTTTCAGGCTGAGATAAGATCAGACAGACTACCCCAAAAAGAAGTCTGTGATCTTCAGGAAATTCCTGTGGCAATGTTTTATGTTAAAGTCGCTAAGATTGTACTAGTGTCTGCAAACGTGCTGTGCTACTGGGAAATGTCACAACCCCACCTTTGCCTGAAATATCTGATTTTATTTTTGTAAAAGGACCAGTCATTTAACTTTTCTATAATAACTTAAAGGGCATTTAAACTTTGGTGTTGCCCCTCTGAAACCCACCCACCAATACGATTTCTGTGGAAGGATGATGTGGAAAGAATCCTATAAAAAAATCTGTATTTATGAGCTGGAGAGCTGGCTCAGTACTTAAGAGCACTGGCTGCTCTTTAGAAGACCCAGTTTCAAATACCAGCACCCATGCGGTACCTAACAACCATTTATTAACTCCAGTTCACTTGGATCCTATGTCCTCTTCTGTCTTTCATGACACGTTGTACATCCATGCAGGCAATACACACATACACATATAAA
>NW_008333568.1:0-256 GCF_000622305.1 Nannospalax galili
TGTCATTTTTAGATCTACAATCCTTTTTCCAGTGAAAGCCCTTTTTACAGTAAGGACAGAGGTTTTTAGGGGGTCGAGTGGCAGCTGAGTTATTCTGGGGGCAATTTTTTATCCAGTGTCCAGTTTCTCCATATTTAAAGCATTTTGAGTTGGTCTGGGTTGCAACTGAAAGGGCTTGGGCAAGGGAGGAAGCCTGGTACGTGGGAGTCCCAATGTCATGGGTGGCCACAATCCCTTTGTCATAATGTTCATTTTT
>NW_008333569.1:0-592 GCF_000622305.1 Nannospalax galili
AGAAAAAAGTCTGTACAGGTCCATACAGGTAAGAATTTTGACAGTGAATTATTCTAGTAGATGCTGCCCTAAATTAAAAAAATAAAAACATGGGTGAAATGCTTTCTTCCTTTAAAGAAGGAGAAAAAGGAGTTAAGGAAAGGAAGTCTAAATACAGTTTTATTGTCTATTTTTTATGTGTATGACTGCTGTGCTTTCATGTATGTATATACACTCCTGACATTCAATGCCTGCAGAGCCCTGAGGAGAGCATCAGACCCCCAGGAACTGGAGTTATGGAGAGAGAGTTATTTTATTAAAAGGCTAAATTCTTTTCCTTCAACATAAGTAAACATAAGGACCGTTGTTAGCCACCATGTGCGTGCTGGCAACTGAACCTGGGTCCTCTGCAAGAACAAGTATTCTTAACCATTAAGCCATCTGTTCAGCCTTAGTATATTGTTTGTTTATTTCCTGGAAATTCAAAATTGTTTAAGAAACTGATTATTAGAAATTTCAGATATGAAACCAAATTTTCTGAAAAATATTTCTCATCTCATTGTGGTCAACAGGAAATATATATTTATATAAGTACCATCTGTATAATTAAGAA
>NW_008333570.1:0-219 GCF_000622305.1 Nannospalax galili
CATATCCTTAATGAACATAGATGTGAAAATTCTCAACAAGATACTTGCAAATCGCATACAGAAACACATCAAAAAGATCATCTACCATGATCAAGTCTGCTTTATCCCAGAGATGCAATGATGGTTCAATATATGTAAGTTAATAAATATAACAAATCATATAAATGCACTTAAAAGACAAAAATCACATGATCATCTCAATAGATACAGGAAAGGCCA
>NW_008333570.1:304-435 GCF_000622305.1 Nannospalax galili
ATATATAACAAACCCACAGCCAACATCATTCTAAATGGAGAAAAACTGGAAGAATTCCCCATCCTCTATCTCCACTTCCTGTTAACATATTGCTTGAATCTCTTGCATGAGCAATAAGACAAAAGCAGGAA
>NW_008333571.1:0-237 GCF_000622305.1 Nannospalax galili
GAAGAGGGTTTCAGGTTCCCCTGGAACTGGAGTTAAGGACAGTTTGTAGCCGTCATGTGGGTACTGGGAATCGAACCCAGGTTCTGTGCAAGATCAGTCAGTGCTCTTAACTGCTGAGCCATCTCTACAGCCCCATAGTCAGTGCTCTTAACTGTTGAGCCATCTCTCCAGCCCCAGATGCTGCTATTTTTCACAAGACTCCATGCTGTGCGAGAGACTTTTCTTAGGAAGAAACAA
>NW_008333572.1:0-2384 GCF_000622305.1 Nannospalax galili
GGAGGCAGACACATCAGTGCAATGTGGCTATTCAGAGAACTTTGAGAGTGTGAACAAATCCAAACTCAGCCTAGGGGATTCAAAGAGGACTCCAAGAGGAGCTGACGGCCAAGCATGTGTCCCTAGTTCCTTCTACAGAAAGTGGCAGGTAGCAAACATTCAGTCAATATCCTGTGGAGAGCAAGAAAAAGAGAAAGGCAGACGCAGAGGCAACAGTGCACTAACAGGTGCCTTTTATTTCCACCTCAGCTGAGTGTATACAATTTAACCCTTTCACCGCATTTCCTAGATTACTTGTGCTTCTGTGCTTTCAGACCTAAGAAAGTATCTCTGTACTTTTTTTGTGTCAGAGCTGCCCAGGCTCTTATAATTCATGTGAAAATATGGTTTTGTCGATGACTGGCTTAAGGTGACCTGTCAAACCAGTCAGTCACCCCAAAGGCAAAAGTGATGCCATTTGTGACCCTTTTGTGTTCATAAGGAATCGGCAGGGAAGTATGTCCTTAACTAATTCAGTCCCGATAGCTTCTATACCTCATCCTGCCATGTTTATGTGCATATATCACCCATCTATGTATGACTTCTATCCATGCTTGCAAAGGTATCAGAATATGGATGGAGTCAGGTCTGTAAAACTCTAACAAAGAAATAAACACAGCCAGGTGATTATAAACATGCATATGCCTGGTAACAAGAATTGTCATAAGTCTCTGCCAGAACCACAGCCATAACACGGCAGCACTGCAGCGTTACACTGAAAACATTTCTGCAGTATGTGTGCTCAATAGCATCCAGTCTAAACTTGAATTGACACCACCCTTGGTATTGACCCTTTTAGCCAACAATGATTTCAAATCAACTTATACAATCACCCTCATTTTTCTTTTAAAATTCCTCCTTCACTGCAGTCTCCTTGAATGGGGTTTCCTATGGCATTCTGAATAAACTTCCTAGTCACTAGAGAATGTCTACTTGTTATTAAGTTGACAACTTTGATCTGAAAAAATATGTCAGTGTGTCCTATTTTAAAAGAAATCCTCCTTCAGCCCTGCTTCCTCCAGAAATTCATCCCAACGGTTTTCTTCTTTTTAGTACTAAACCTACAAAATATTTACTTCACTTACTGACTGCATTTTTTTCCTAAATCTTGTAGAGGGGAGATAACATCTTTGATAATGAAAATAACATTGTGAAAAGCTGATGGCTTTCAACATCCACAAGGAGCTTAATTCTCTTGAAAGAGGCAGAAAAAAATTAACAAAATATATAACATTGTGTGGCTAAGAGCTAGGAGAAAAGTACAATGAGAGAAGGACGCAGACAAGGAAGACAACTGCCATTTACAAAGATAATCTCAAAAGGCATCTCTCCGACGGTAATGTTTCAGGCAAATTAAGAGAGTTTGAAGGGTACAAGCCTTGTGCACAAAGAGAAGAATACAGCCCCCGAAGGGAAAGATTAAACATCTTGACATAAAAGCATGCCTGTTCTATCCAGTAGGGAGTCAGTGGACAAGGACGCCACTAGAAAGGAGGGACAGTACTGGGAGATAGACATGGAAGCAGCAGCTAACCCAGGAAACACTTCCAGTGGCATGATAGGACTTTGTACTTCATTCAACATGTGCTGGAAGTGCTGGGGGGCAGGGGGTGGGGGGTGTCAGCAACGTCATTTGACAATGTTTTAGAAAAATTCCTTTGTATTTTTTTTCTTTTGAAACTTTTTCTTTGAAAAATTCCTTTGAAATCCTCTGAATGCTGTCTGAAGTAGGGGCCCCAGATGTAGTGATCCAGGTGAGTGGCGGTGATTCCATTAGTGAGGTTGCTCCAGAGAAGGTAAGAATGCTAGGGCGGGGGTTTGGTAATATAAAGATCTTGAATGTGCCAAGGATTTGCATGTGGTGGTGAATGAGATAAAGTAGAAAAGGGTCAGTTCAAGATTTTTATTATGAAAAGGCATATGAAGACAGCATGCAGGACACGAGGAGCTGAGAGCAGGTTCTATATTGGAGCAGCTTCTGCAGGCACATTGCAACAGACAGGAATGATGACAGGAGCGACAAGAGAAACAGGAGACACCCAAGGGAGTGTGTACAGGCTTCTCCAGCTCAGCAGCCTTGTGCTATCCTTTCTCTTACTTCAGAACACCCTACACAATCTGGGGGCTCAGTAAACACCACTGAAACAATGAAGGAGCCCCACGAATGACCTTCATGCTAGGCTATCTCCTCAAGATTTCTCTGCAGAGTTCGTGTCCCTAGACAAGACTCCTGTATTAAGCCTCACCCACCCAGGGCTCAGGGACCACTGCAGAAAAGGGGGTGGAAAGATTGTAAGAACCAGGGATTGTACATGACCATAAAGGAACAGAGTCTTCCAAACTTT
>NW_008333572.1:2834-4370 GCF_000622305.1 Nannospalax galili
GGTGGGTGGGCTATGGAGGGGTACAGCTATGGAAGGGGTCTAAATATGATTAAGATGCATGAAATGCACAGAAGTTCAATTAAAAATTATATATTGGGTGGGGCTGGAGAGATGGCTCAGCGGTTAAGAATGCTGGTTGTTCTTGCAGAAGACCCGGGTTCAAATCCCAGCACCCACATGGCAGCTAAAAACTGTCCATAACTCCAGTTCCAGGGGATCTGATGGCCTCTTCTGTCCTCCTCCAGCATTGCACGAGACGGGTGCACTTACCTACATGCAGGCAATACACTCATATACATAAAAATAAAATAATAAAATATTTTTTAAAAATTATATATTGGGGAAAAAAGATTGCTCTGCATGTCTTCCACAACCACATCACCACTGGGCTGAGTCTCCACACTAGTGCGGATTTCTGAATCTACCCTGTCCTAGTCCATACTCGCTCATGAGGCTCTCAGTTCAAATTATTTTCTTCCATGTTGTCAGCCGCTTGAAAACGTCTTCATGAGTCAATGCTCAGTTGCCACCACATGTGCTCCAGGGCTGCCTCAGCACACCCAGTGCTTCTCATACTTACATCCCACTCTGTGACAGACCACGTGTGACAAAGAGCTTCTCAGACCCTTCCACAGATTGGCATTAACTTTTGTGACCACTCCCGACCCTCGGATTATCAAATCCAGCACAGCAAGAACTTTTTATGTTTATTTTTGCTTTCCTAGCCAGAAAATTTCTTTGCAGTGTACAAGAAACTACATTTGGGTTCAATTTAAATGAATTTGAAAGAGGCAGAATTTTTAAAGTGCTTTATTTATTTATTTATTTATTTATTTATTTGTTTGCGGCCATGTGGGCGCTGGGAACCGGACCTAGGTCCTCTGTAGGAGCAGCCTCATGCTCTTAACTGCTGAGCCATTTCTCCAACTACCCAAATTTTTTTCTAACTAGATATAAGTTATAGTATCTAGGTTTTCAGATTACTTAGAAAACCAATTTAAAATCGAAAGTCATTTCTCTTTTATGTTTGTGGTACTGGGAATTGAATTTAGGGCCTCACAAATGCTAGGTAAGTGTTTCATTTCAGATAATGATACATCTCTGTAATGAGCTAAATGTTTGTGCCCCTTAATATTTGTATATAAATTCCAATTTGAAATGTGACAATATCAGGAAGTGGGGCTACCAGGAGACGGGTCAGTTCATGAGAGTAGAGCCCTAATTATAGGATTAGAGTCTCTACAAGAAACCCCAAGGCCAGTGAGATGGCTTAGTGGGTAAAAACACTTGCTACCAACGGCCAATGACTGGAGTTGGATCCCTAGGACCCACATGGTGGAAGATTCCCATATTTTGTATGTACATTCACACACACGCACACATGCACACATATACATACACACACACACACACGAGTATAAAATAAATGCCAGCGAGAGAGACAGATTACAGAGACCTCTTTAGTATGCATGTTAGTACCTGAGACATTGGCAGTTTACAAGTCACACAAATATGCCATTACCCTAAACTGTAAGA
>NW_008333572.1:5536-6021 GCF_000622305.1 Nannospalax galili
GATCCTGCAGTTTCACATGTGCAGATACCTACTTCCATGGGTTCAGTTTATTCCATTAAGAAAATGACTTTTACAATTAGAAAATTAACCAAGGAGGCTAGAATGATGGCTCAGCAATTAGGAACACTTGCTCCTGCACAGGACCCGGGTTTAGTTCCCATCACTCACATGGAAGCTAACAACTGTCCATAACTCCAGTTCCAGGGGATCCGATGCCCACTTCTACTTCCATGGGCATTGCACAACATGGGTGCACTTACATACAGGTAGGTGATACACTCATACACATAAAAAATAGAAATAGGAAATACATACTCTTTCATAAAAGAAAAGAAAATCAACTTGGTATTGTGGAAGACAGAACAGGGGGCATGGCTTGGGCTTCTCAATGAGACTCTCACTTCATTCCAAAACACTCATAAAACTAGAGTAAAAGAGTGGTTATTAAGTGCATATAACACAAGAAAATTCTACTTTGCAGTTTC
>NW_008333572.1:6349-10587 GCF_000622305.1 Nannospalax galili
GGATATCTTATAACCATACAAGATGCTTCTTTTCTTTCCGAGATGCCAACAGGATTCATTGCTTCCACTGGAGCATTATTTCCTCTAGTAAAAGTCCAAGCAGGATGACATCTCATGGATGCTAGGAGACATAAAGCCTGAGCATCCAGGGGAAGGGTGAATGGTATTCAAAAAGACAATTTGAGACCAAGTGTTTAAAATGAATATAATTAGTTGTGCAATTGGGAACAATGTATAAGCAGGTGACTTTAACAATTATAGGTTGTTGGTACTTTCACACATAGCTGCATAAAATGTTTTAGAGGTTACCTTTTGATGGGGAGGAGCTCAAATGAGATGGGCAAGTTTTGAGTCCTATGGATGGAGTTGTCTCATCTTCCCAGGTCTCCAAGTGTTCTCTCCTATCCAGGCCACATAAAGATGTAAATATCCAAGGCTGCCAAGGTTTCTTTCCCTTATCTATCCCCAGTGCTCTTATCTACAGAATGCTGGGTGGCCAGCCTCAACTTATTCCCATATTGGCTAAATTACAAAATGTAGAAATCCATTTTGTTAAATACCAAGGTTTCTTTCCCTTATCTATCCCCAGTGTTCTTATCTGCAGAATGCTGGGTGGCCAGCCTCAACTTCTTATTCCCATATTGGCTAAATTACAAAATGTAGAAATCCATTTTGTTAAATAAGCATTTACCAAATCAATCTAGGGCAGTTATTCCCCAGGGAAAATCATCCAGAACAGTACAGGTGGGAAGGAGTGTGTGCATGCCTGCCATGCTCCTGGACCTGGTATTCCTGGGAGAGACAAGATGCTACTACCCTGTTCCTAGACAGAACTCAACAACATTTCAAATGGCTGAGCAGGGGGTAGTGGAGGACAGCTTTAATCCCAGCACTCAGGAGACAGAGGCAGGCAGATCTCTGTGAGACTGAGGCAAGCATGGCCAACATAGTGGCTTCCTGGTGGACTGGGACTAGGGAAACCCTGTCAAGAAAGAAAGGAAGAAGGAAAAAATGACGTTTAGATGAGAGCCATCTTCAAGTGCTCTCTTCTCTTGTGGGGATGTAATTGTATCCAAGCCATCAGGGATTAAATGCACCTGTATAAAAGATAAAAAGGCAACTTATTTTTAAACTGTGTTTTGGTCAATACAGCAACCTCATTAAAGGTTAAAAATGTGTGTTCTGCATAAAAAGTGTGTGTGTCCAGATCACAGGCTATACAACACACCATTTCCTTACCAAGAATGTTTGTATCAGGCTCACTTATTATACTGTGCCTCCCCCACTTGAGAAAATCATATTGTAATATGTAGTTCTTAAAGTTATTCTTTCTAGAAGCTGCTAGTAACAATCCTAGATCTAGGGAAAGCAGGTTTTTCTTGTGCTAGGTTCCCAACGACTCACAGAAAATCTCAAAATAAAACACAATATTTCCCAGCAGTGTTTCTGAAATACTTGCTCTTCTGTGAGGCTGAGAAGAGAAAACTTTATAGAATTCGGTCTTAAAGAGCAGAAGTACTGGGTATTTCTCTGTCAAATCAAGTGCAAAGTTTTTGCTTCCATACAAAGTACATTTGCTGAAATGTGATGTCTAATTTATAAATTCCTAATGGGTTAATTAAACATTCTTTAATGGCTGCAAGGATGTAATTTTAAATAAGCACCCATTGTGCAAATGAAAACGGAAGTGATATTTGAATTTTTAATTTTGGAGGCACTAGGTCAGAAGATAACTTTTATTTTAAAATATTTTATTTATTATTTTTATTTTATGTGTCTAGTACTTTGCCTTCATGTAAATGCACCTATGATGTGCAGGGTCCACGGAGGCCAGAAGACAGCATCAGATCCCCTGAAACTGGAGTTACAGGCAGATGTTAGCCTCCTCTGGGATTCAAACCCAGGTCCTCTGCAAAAGTAGTCAGTGCGCTTAACCACTGAACCATCTCTCCAGGCCCCAGAAGATAACTTTTAAACAGCTATACAGTAGGAAGGAACAAAAGATGTGGAAAAAAGGTAAAACTCCTTTCCATTGTTCAGTATGACTCAGTAAATTAAAACAGTTCAAACAAGAACTATTTCTCTTCATAAAGTAAGCTGATATAGATGTTGGGACACTTCAAAACTGGAAGCTACATAAATCAGAAGTTGTTTAATGGTATAGCGTTTTTCATTTCTTTAGTGGACTGCCTCCAAACTCAGCTAAGAGTGTGACCTGAACAATCAGATGCAAAATGAACACATCAGAAAAACTTACCTAGTTTCCCCTCTAGTGGAACACTAGGAAACAGATCTATAGCGCTGTGCCACAGGAAAAGCACTCATCCAAAAAGACTAAATCAAAAAAGGTATTAGCATTATGGATGTGTCTGGTGGCCATTTAATAAAGAGAGCCTTTGTGGGATGAAAAATAATTCATCTAGTTATAAAAGTTTGCCAAAATACAATATATTAGAAATGAGTTCCCCCTGGAGCAGTGACAGTTGGCTAATTCTGTTTCTTCCATAACAAAGCTATTGAACAGCTGGAGACAGAGCACAATCTATGAGAAATGTAGAACTTCCAAAGTGTGAAAAAATGAACCAATGAATAAATATGAAAGATTTATGTCTCCAGTTCACCCCTCCCAAACATTGACACTGGCCCCACACAGAAGCTAGCTGGACCATCTTCAAGTGTATTTTATGTTCCACCTGTTTAATGGTGTTGGGAGGGTCCCAGAGATGGGAGATTTACTGATCTGTGACCTGAGAAAGAGACTAGGAAGTGCTATATCATCCCATTTAACTTTAAAACTAGATTGGCATAAAATCTAAAACCTTACTCATAAGGTCACTTCCTTTACTTAAGGTTTGGCCTCCAAAAGTCATCTAATTAAACGTACGTGTATTCCTTAAAGAAGAATATGCAATTGCATCCTATAACAGAATAAGTTACTAATCCACATCCCAGACTAACAGATTGATTACTGAAGGATTAGAGCAAGGCATCCTGAGATTAAGGATAGTTTAAAGTAAAGGCAGTTTACCCAAAGAGGTAAACTGAGAAAAGCTGAAGAGAGGGATGAAGAGCCCTAATGCCTGGAGGGGGCAGAAGACAGATCCAGGGAGAGGAGGAAGACTTAGACATTTTCTGCCCATTTTAAACCTTTTTCCTATGTCTGATCTGGTTATTGAAGCAGTAGAGTAATCAAATAGAATTATCTCATGAGCTTTCTTTTCTCCCCAAGAGCCACCTTCTCTGCTCCATCCTCCCCACTGAAAAAGCTGCTCTCCCTCAGCATTGTGCCTCATGTGATGATGGATCCTGCATGGTGCTCTTGCCTAGTTCCAGGAATTTCTCTGAACATTGTACGTGCCTTATTATGCACATTAACTCTCAGAAATTTTCATATTTAAGAATTGGATGATAGCATAATTTATTATTTGACAGATAAAAAATTTGAAAGATGTATTACTTATTCCACTGGCTTCTTGTGCAGATTAAATAAAATGAAGCACTAAGGTACCCAATGGGGGCCTTTTCCTCTTTTTGCTTCTTCACTCTTGAAGCTCTCCTGTGTGAATGAGAAATCCATTACAACTGCTATTGACCAAGTCAGGCTAAAATCTGGAGAGCACAGACTCTTATTCTCAAAGTGGTGTTTCCATTTTTAGAAAAAAGAAGAACTTAATGTGCACAAGTGCTTTGCCTGCATGTAAATACACCTGTGTCATGCAGAGCCCACAGAGGCCAGAAGAAGACATTAGATCCCCTGGAATTTGAATTACAGATGGTTGTTAGCCACCATGTGGCTACTGGAAACCACCAAATACAGGTCGTCTGTAAGAGCAGCCAGTGCTTTTAACAACTAAGCCATCTCTCCAGCCCCAGTTCCATTATTTTCTTTTCTTTTAATAAATAATTTATTGAGAATTTCATACATGCATATAAGGAGTTTTGATTGAATCCATTCATGCCCAATCCCTCCCCTCCAATTCCTCCTATATTTCTCCATCACTTTTTTTCTGATAACTTCATGTGCTCTTTCTTCTTTTACTTTTTTATGGGGCTTTTGGCTACACTAACATTCCCCACCCCAAAGAGGTAACCCTAAAATTTTTTAAGGATTAGATTAAACCTCCCAAATATTTTCGACATTTTTGGCCTTTGGAATGGAGTAGGTTGCTAACAGGCCCAACACATTTTGAGTTTTAGCCAAGAAACTGGCTACTTTTCTTTGGGGTCTTTTAACCCTA
>NW_008333573.1:0-252 GCF_000622305.1 Nannospalax galili
TACAGGCATGTTTCCACACCAATATTCACTGGAGCATAATTTCAAAAATAGCTGGAAACGATCTAAGATTCTACTGAAATAAGAAGATGCGGACACTTCAGTAATAGTCCAGTGATGTTTAACAGCCATACTTTAAGGCCTATACTAATGTGGTCAGAGGGATTTAAGGACAGTTTTTGCCCCTTGCCCTCTAAGGTCGACCAAGATCCAGGGGACTATGGAACATCTCTCAAAATGTCCTGTAAATGTGGT
>NW_008333573.1:769-962 GCF_000622305.1 Nannospalax galili
TCAGCGAGACTTCAAATCTTGGTCTGCAATACTGTAGAGCCCACCTGTAGCTAAGGGAGACAACCAGCTATTGTTATAAAATGATGGATAAATATGTTTTCTCCTCCTCTTTAGAAGCCTCTGAGAGGGAACTGACATTGAGTCTAACCACTCCAAAAGCTATTAAAATACCTGAAAGCAAATCCTGAATCCA
>NW_008333574.1:0-1078 GCF_000622305.1 Nannospalax galili
TTACCCCAGGCAGACTGTCTAATATCAAGAGAACAAATGATACCAAATGTCAGAGAGGATTTGGAGAGGATCCATTGCTGGTGGGGCTGCAGACTTGTTCAAACCCTATGGAAAGCAATGTGGAGAACTCTTAAAAAACTACAAAAGAACCTACCATCTGACCCAGTTATACCACTCCTTGGCATATACCCAAGGAACTCATCCAGTTGCAGAGACACTTGTACATCCGTGTTTGTTGCTGCTCTTTTCACAATAGCTAAGAGATGGAAGCAAACTAAGTGTCCCTCAGTTAATGAGTGGATAATGAAAATGTGGTTCATTTATACGGTGGAGTTTTACTCAGCAGTAAAGAAAGATGAAATCATGAAATTTTCAGGAAAATGGATGGAACTAGAAACTGTTACGCTAAGTGAAGTAACACAGACTCAGAAAAAAAAATCGACATATGTTCTCCCTCATATGTGGATCCTAGAACCAAACTCTGATAAGTAAGTATCCAGATATAACTACAGGAAACAGGATAATGGAAACTAAACAGGGAGATAAAGGAAAAGAAAGAACCTGAAAGAGAAGAACAGTAGGAAACAGGCCTTAATAAGGGAGATATGGATAAAAATTGTGTTAGTTTAAGGGAGCTGGGAGGGAAGGATATACAAGGAACCTAGGGGATAAAAGGAAAGAAGGAGCTCAAGAGAGGTAGGACAATAGAAGAAGGGTATTATTAAAGGAGAAAGGGGGGAAATGGGGGCACCGCAATTGGGAAAACCATGATGGAGGAGTGAGACAATACAAGAGATAAATAATGCCTAGCCTGTTTTAAAAACCAGAGGGAACCATATTACTCCTACAACCTACTGACAAATTATACATACCAGATCAAGAAATATATGTCTAGGTAAGGTTTATCTGAGAACAACTGGTCTTTCCCCAAGATTTATCTACATGACACACAGTAATTAAAAATACAAGACTGGTGGAACTAATTTTCTTGTGTGTTTAACAGACATATTTTGAGGCCTGTAATAGTTTCATCAGAGGGACATACAGGACACTTTTTGCTCATAGCCCTCCTGGCCGA
>NW_008333574.1:2616-9063 GCF_000622305.1 Nannospalax galili
AGGCATCCCCTCAGCTCTGCTGGTGGCCTTTATAAGTGCTACTGGGAAATATTCAGTACTCAACCCCTCTGTACGACAGGAAGAGTGTGACAAAGACTTACTGCCCAGCACCCCATGGGGTCGTCTCTCAGTTATCTTCACCATGTTCAGCACATCCTCAGGGATCAGCTGTCACTCCTCTGGCAAGTCCCTCCCCTTGCCTATGCAAGGCCTCAGGCTCCTCAGGGGAAGTCACAGCATGCCATCAGGCACTTATGGCCAAGCCCAGTGTTCCCATCCCCATGAGCACTGTGGATGGAGATGGTACAGTTCTGATGGCTACTCACCAGGTCACACAAACACCACACAAGTTGTGACTCAGTTTAAGACAAGGACAGTGTAAGGCTGCTGGGAAGAGAGCCAGGCAAACCTCAGCTTCAGGATCTACAACCAGAAGCAATTCATAACCCAGACTTTCAGACTCACAGCCATTGGAGCTCAACTTCCTGAGCTGTCTCCCCTGCATTCTCAATCTGAGTGAGCGTGAGGATCCACTGCGTATGCTTCTCAGAGTCTGTGGTGGTTTGAAGGAAAATGACCCTCAAATGATTCAGGTATTTGAACACTTGGTTGTCAGCTCTTGGTGCTGTTTGGGGAGGTTCATTGGACCTTCAGAAGGTTTGCCCATGATGGAGGAAGCACTTCAGTGAGGACTGGAATTGAGAGTATACAGCTTCCCCATTTGCAATCTGGTTCTCTGCTTCTGTGCATGTTTGTGGGCGCATGGGGATCTTGGAGCGCCAGCTGCTGGCTTGGCACCCATCTCTCATGCACTGCTTTGGCGGGTCCCTGCTGTGCAGGTCCCTGGCTCTCCACAGCTACTGGGAACTGGCGGCTCTGCCGGCCGCTGTCAGCTGCCCGGGCGGGTTCCGTTTCAAGCTGCCAGCGCTCCCTCTGTGTACGCGATCCGTCTGCCACTGGATCATGAGGGGAGGTGCAAGAACAGCGAAAGCAAGATCTTCGCGAGTGGTTGTTTATGAACGGACAGCCCCCTCTGGGGAGACTGAATCGTAGGCAGTAAGACACAGGATATAGCTCAGTCAGACTCAGTGGTACAGCTCCAGATCTTATTGACTCAGCTCCGATTTATTAGGGGGAAACCAGGATATTTATAGTGTGGAGGGAGTAGCAAAAGCCTTAGTTGTTAGGTGCTTTGTAGGATGCCCCATTTACATGTGGTGGTGGGCTTCTGTCAGGCTGTCAGACATTGCCTGATTATCACACAGGAAAACCTGGCAGTTTCTTTGCCAGAGGTCATGTATCTGTGACGGGCACTTCAAAGGTGAGTCAGGAAGGAGAGCAGAAAGCGCCCCGCTGAGAAGAGGAATCCTTCCATTTGCACAGAGCCGGCTTGCGACTATCCGGACATGGAGAGACTGCTACCCTAAACAGCAGGGGTCCCAAACATCTCCCCCTGTTTGATTTAAAAATGGAGAAGTGCCATCACCAGGCCTAAGGGCCAACTCATCTGTCTCGGGAGAATTCAAAGTCTGATAATTGACCATGACCTGTTTTGTAGTGATTTTAGCAAATGGCAGTAATTTGTCATCAAAGAAATCTTGTAAAACAGTGAGCAAGTATCAAAATAATACACAGTATGACCAGGGGGCCAACAATGGATAGGAGCCATGAAAACAAGGGATTACTAAACCAACCTAATTGTTTGGTGGGTTGAAATCTTGAAAATAGATCATTACAAAGTTTTTTGAGAGTGTTAATATTGGTTTCAACAACATTTGATTCATTTACAAAGAAACAGCATTCTTTTCTCAATACCACACATCTACCCCATGTTCAGCAGTTACTGAGTCCAGTGTTCTTTTGTTGTGGAGCACAACCCTGGTGAGAGAGTTCATTTGTTGTTGGAGAGATTCCAGGCTGTCAGTCGTGGATGCCATTGCTTGGTCCAGCTTGTCTCAGAAATTTCCCGCCAGGTGCTGGGCTTGCACAATTGTCACCGTAGCAACGCCTCCAGTACCCAGGGAGAGTGCAAGTTTAGTCTCTACAAGCAAAGGGATGAAGATTTTTCTCTGCTGGCAGCTGTGTAGGAGGAAAGCAGCTTCTTACACCTGGGATGTAATCATTACTGGTACACAAAAGGTGGACAAAGAGAGATTAACACAGTTTTGGGCTTCTCCTTTGCACCATATGAAAAGAGGAGGGGTGATGCATGCTGTACTGGAGAGAGTAGTTAGTGAGGCATTTGTAATGAGTAGGCTTACTCACTGAAAATGCAAATTGAATAGTTAGCCAGTTGTTTGAATCAGTAGAGGATATCCACTAACTGGTACTGCTGTCAGTAGGAGTCTATTGCTGGATGAACAAAAAAAGGCAGTTAAACATTGTGGTAGGTGGTGAAGGGAAGAAAGTTAGACTTGTTCCAGGACATAGTTGATCTTATCTGGTCCTCTGCCTTTCCTGTAGAATAATATTATGATGAGTTAGCACAGGCTTAGCTGCAGGTACAAGCTGTGGAGTACCTAGAGAATGCACCTGAGTAGAATTTTGTTATTACTTCAATACTCCAGCGATTGTCCCATGGATCTGATTTTTCCTTGAAATGTTTCTCTGACCTAAAATCTCTAGAACATGGTATTAGGGAGAGTGGGGGCTGGCTGAAGCATTGCTGTTAAGCAGGGTAAAGACAGCCATGAGGATGACAGAAAAAGAAGCTCTGGGGGGAATTAAGGGTGAGTGGATGGGGGACATCCAGGATAGGTTGAGGGGGTTGAGTAGCGGCTGAGTCATTTTGGGGACAATTTTCTTTCCAGTGTCTAGTTTTTTCACATTTAAAGTATTCTGAGTTGGATTGGGTTGCAACTACAAGGGCTTGGGCAAGGGAGGAGGCCTGGTACGTGGCAGTCCCAATGTCATGGGTGGCCACAATCTATTTGTCATAATGTTCATTTTTTAGTCCCTGGCATGCTTGTCTGTGCTCAGGGGTCATCCCTTCCCAGACAAGGCTGTTTAAAAGCATTGCTTTGGCTGCAGGATCTGTTATTTTTCTATCTAAACTGGCCTGCACTCTTAGTATAAAGTCTGGGAGAGCCTCAGTTGGTTTTTGTTTTAAAAAAGTTAATGAAGAAGTCTCTCCAGGCCCGGTGGACAAGGGGGTTAGGCGGTCCCAGGCCTGTAATGCACATAAGCGGACTTGCTCAAAACAGCCAGCAGGAATCGCAGCCTGCTGGATTCCTGTGGAGAAGTTGCCCCGACCAAAAAGCAGGTCATAGTTCCAATCTATGAATCCAGGTGGTGGATCCTGTCCCTGTTGTGGTCTTAGCTGTTGATTATGAGTGTCATATCTTTTAGGCTGCATCAGGCATTCATCACTAAATAAAGCCTCCCATTGTACAAATAATGGACTGGGGAGGCTAGATCTATAGATATCTCTCCAGTCCTGGGGGGTTAGCAGATTAGTATTAAATGTTTGTAGTATAGATGGATTCCATCTTCATGGACATCTTGGCGTAATACTTTTAATTCCGCTGCTGGGAGCGGGTACCAAGCTAGTGGGCATTGCCTTGTTATTTGTAAGTTAACAGGAAAAGCCTCTACCCGTGGGGTTTTGGGGTCCTGAGGCCATTGTGTCTGGAGGCTTTGGGACTGGCAACTCCCATTATCCCTAAGATTACACAGCTGCTGTATGGCTGAGGGGTGTGGCTGGTGTGGCGCCACAGGATGTGGTGGCAGCCGAGGTGAAGGGGGGGGGGGATTTATCTGGGGATCTTTGGGAGTTTTTGAAGTCTGGGCGTTAATATCTGGGCTTGTTAAATCAGCAAGAGGGTGGTAAGAGTTAATTTTGATGATGGGTGGGTTTTGTCTAACTTGGTCAAATTTTATTTTGGGGGCTGTTGAATCTGCTACTGGGCAATCTTCAGGATTTTTTTGTTATTTTTAAATTGTGTCTTTCCTGGATTTCCTTTTTATGAGCCAGATAGGCAATGTTGGTCCAGACCTCTGGATCAGAAATGTCTGCTGACAGGATCCAGGGTGCAAATTGAAATACTTCATTCCAAAGTTTTGAGCTTTCTTTTTGGGAAATCTTAAGTCCTCTTGATTTAAGTAAGGCTCTAAGGGAGCGAATTTGGAGTTTTTTCTGGCATGATGTTGAATTACCCATTATAAAAGGAAAATAGTACTGTCTAGCGCTTAATGTTTCTGCAGCAGCCTGACACCAGGGGATTGGAATGCTCTGACAGGCACAAGCCTAGCTGCAGATTTAAAGTCTACAGGAAAAAAAAATGGCTTTTTTAAATCTTTTGTTTGTTTATACAGCGTGAGCCACCTTGAACTTTCAAGTGCTCCACAGGGGCTAGTTAATTTAAATTCTCACCTAACTGGTTTTAGCTGTGGTTTGAGTGCCCTGAGGGCAGGATAACAAAACCGATTAGGGAAGTTTATTTTAGAAGCTGACTTTAAGGCTTATGAGAAGATCCCTTAGAACTTTGGGGATTTTTCTAGCCGTGTTGAGATAGAAAAAGTGGGGTGAAGTGATGGTTTCTAAGGGAACGTGCCTGAGATCAAAATCTCAGGTGATTCCACTTAGCCCCCAGCACCAGCCTTCCCGCAGATTTAAGAGACTGGCAGCCGTCCTAAGGACTCTTAAGTGGCTGCTGCATTACCAGGTTTTTATATTAGAAAGATGCATAGATAGAAGGTGTTTGTCTACACTTGTGCAGGCAGTCGGAGTCCGTTAGGGGGCAAAGAGGCCTTCAGCTGACGTCAGGGAGTAGCCCTGACCAGAAAGCTTCAGTTGCCTCTCTGTCTTTAACGTTCTCACATGAAAACTCAGACCGGAAATAAAAGGAGGAAAATAGAAGAGACCACCAGGCCTCACGAGTGGGGTGGCTTGGGGGCACAGCTGCCTTTTAGTCTCCTGATGGGAGAAGAAGGAAAAAGATTTCTGATGCTCTCCTGGTGGGAGAGATACTCACGAATTCTGCATTTCAGGTGCCGCCAGCTGCTGGCTGGCGCGGAGTTCTGAAAACTCAGACCGGAAATAAAAGGAGGAAAATAGAAGAGACCACCAGGCCTCACGAGTGGGGTGGCTTGGGGGCACAGCTGCCTTTTAGTCTCCTGATGGGAGAAGAAGGAAAAAGATTTCTGATGCTCTCCTGGTGGGAGAGATACTCACGAATTCTGCATTTCAGGTGCCGCCAGCTGCTGGCTGGCGCGGAGTTCGGAGCCTCTCACGTTGGGCACCAGCTGTGGGCACGCGGGGATCTCAAAGCGCCAGCTGCTGGCATGGCGCCAGTCTCTCGCGCACTGCTAGGGCGGGTCACAGCTGTGCAGGTCCCTGGCTCTCCGTGGCTACCAGGAGCTGGCGGCTCTGCCGGCCGCTGTTAGCTGCTCAGGCGGGTTCCATTCCAAGCTGCCAGTGCTCCCTCTGTGTACGCGATCCGTCGGCCACCGGATCATGAGGGGAGGTGCAAGAACGGCAAAAGCAAGATCTTCGCGAGTGGTTGTTTATGAAGGGACAGCCACCTCCGGGAAGACTGAATCGTAGGCAGTAAGACACAGGATACAGCTCAGTCAGACTCAGTGGTACAGCTCCAGATCTTAGTGACTCAGCTCCGATTTATTAGGGGGAAACCAGGATATTTATAGTGTGGAGGGAGTAGCAAAAGCCTTAGTTGATAGGTGCTTTGTAGGATGCCCCATTTACATGTGGTGGTGGGCTTCTGTCAGGCTGTCAGACACTGCCTGATAATCACACAGGAAAGACCTGGCAGTTTCTGTGCTGGAGGACATGTATCTGTGACGGGCACTTCAAAAGGTGAGTCAGGAAGGAGAGCAGAAGGTGTCCCGCTGAGAAGAGGAGTCCTTCCATTTGTGCCGAGCTGGCTTGTGGCTATCCGGACATGGAGAGACTGCTACCCTTAACAGCAGTGTCCCCAACACATGTTGGACGATGTGAATGCTCATCTCTCTGCTAAGGCCACATCTGTTACCATACCTCACAACCGTAATCAACACTTGCCCTTCTAGAACTGTAAGCCAAATAAACTTTTCCTTCTGTGTGCTGCCTTGGCCATGGTGTCTTATCACATCAGCAGAAAAGCAACTAATTTACAGGTCAATGCTGCCTTATTCAATGACAGGCTGGGGTGGGGATGACTTATGATCCATCTCAGGAATCTTTGTACAGCTCAGAGAATAGACTGGAGTCAGCATTGAAAAGGGACACAGAAGACAGTGTGGTCAGTGATGACAGAGTTCACCAGCCCTGCGGGAACACATTGGAGGGAAACCCTTTTGTTTAGCCAGGTTTCAGACCAGAGTGGGCTGGCTCTAACACAGAGGGACACTCTGGGGTCCTCTACTTTTCCTATCTGACAACGTCATGGCCATAAATATTCTTTTTCTCTTTCTTTGTTTCAATGTATATTATTATTGAATTTTTTCATT
>NW_008333574.1:9906-10323 GCF_000622305.1 Nannospalax galili
GCTGTTCATACTGAGGGCTCAAAGTGAGATCACTACCTAAAGGCACAGTAGAGCTGCTCCATGCAGCACAGCACACACACACTCCAAATGCCTTCATTCATACTTAGACAAAGACAGGATGGGAAAGTTAGAACAGGTCAGGATAGGAAAGCAGTCCTCATTCACAGGAGGCCTGTCATAAACTGAAAGAGCTCGGTAATGGTGCTGCACTGATAGGAAGAATCAGCAGCCATCCACAGAGGAGGGAACACAGGAGGAGACACTGGCATAGATGAAAAGTGGGCAGTGACCTTTAAGTCCCTGACCCTCATGGTGGCCTATACCCCAGGAGGAGGGGATGTGTTCCACTCCCCTCACCTCCACAGCGCTCTTTCCAGGGCCTTCTCCAGGCTGAGAGTAGGGACAGTTCACTAGAAA
>NW_008333575.1:0-235 GCF_000622305.1 Nannospalax galili
CTTCCCTTCCCTGACATCTTTCCCTCCCCTGCCCTTCCCTGACATCTTTCCATTCCCTGACCTCTTTCCCTTCTCTGAGGGAAAGGTGCCCCATGCGAAATAAATCTGTATCCTGCTGAGAATTCTATCTGTGCTTCGGTGCCTCCTCCATCCACGCACCTCTCAATCCCAAATTTTAACCTACCAGATGGTGCCGAAACCGGCTCTTACTTCAAGGGACCTCGCATGTAAAACT
>NW_008333576.1:0-717 GCF_000622305.1 Nannospalax galili
CATGGGGAGATAGTGTTTGCACACTGGAGCATTGTAATGTCACAGTGGAACCTTGTGAAGTCATATTGCAGTACTGTGATAGTACTATTGAAAAATTTGTGGTCAAATTTGCTGATTGTGAGGGGACATTGAGTACCGTGTTTGCATATTGAGCATGATGACGACACAATGGATCATGCTAATGTAATGACACAATTGTGCATTATGTTGGCACAATGAGCATTGCAATGCCATATAGGTGCGTTGTGATGGCACAAAGGGACCTTGAGAAGACATATTATTAAAATGTGGTGGCACATTTGAGCCCTATAATGACACAAGTGTGATTAATGTTGGCATATTGGAGCAATGTGATTTCACATTGGAGCATTGTGATGTAACAATGGATCACTGTGAAGTCATATTGTAACAGTGTGATGTCACCATAGAGCTTTGATTTCACATGGAGCGATAGTGTTGTCACTTTGATGCATTTTGATGTCACATTGGAGCATTGTGAAGTCACAATGGAACATTGTGAAGTCATATAGTAACATTGTGATGACCCTATGGAGCATTGTGATGTCACATTTGAGGATTGTGATGTGACAATGGAACATTTTGAACACATATTTTAACATTGTGATGACATGTTGGAGCAACATAATGGTACTTGGGGAGATAGTATTGGCACATTGGAGCATTGTTATGTCATATTAAAGCATTGTGAAGTCAAAA
>NW_008333577.1:0-235 GCF_000622305.1 Nannospalax galili
ATGTTATATGATACATAGGCATGTGTATGTTAAAAATGTCACATATTTGCCATTATCTATCAAGCCCCACTTGACTCCAAGTGGTTAGTCAGCACAAGTAAACACATTCTCACCAAAAGCGCACCCAATAAAAACACGAAGAACTTGGAATCATCCTGTGCCGCTTCTTGATCTGACTCGTGATAGAAGTTGAGCTCAGCTGTAGAAACCTCCAGGACATCCTTTATAACATCTC
>NW_008333578.1:0-613 GCF_000622305.1 Nannospalax galili
TTTCATACAAACTAAGAATGTTAAATTAACACAAAAATATTTTTTCAGGTCTAAATAGTCTCTCTTTAATCCTTATCTACAACATGGTTCCTGGTACTAAAATATGTAAGTTAATTTTAAGTACCTCTCTCCCTATCTCTCGCTCTCTCTCCCTATCTCTCTCTTGCTCTCCCCCTCTCTTCCCCTTCCTCTCTCTCTCACCACTTCCCTTCTGGGGCTCTTCCAAACCACTACTAAACCACCACCCTTCTTCTTTTACTCTGTCTTCCTCTACCGCCTGATGGTGCCAAATTCACTGTCGGTTGAGTTTTTCAAACTGAGTCTAAAAGACACACCGGTGTGCTGAAATACTCATTCCTTCTACGGGTCACAGGATGCTGTTTCGAGGAAAGGAACACAGCCTGCCTGTCCAGGACAGGAACCTTCTCTGTCCTCTCTCTAGTGAACACAACTCCCTGGTGTTTGTAGGACGTTATCTACAGGAGACTGGGACTATGCCTCCGGTCTCCTGCAGAAGGGAATGCCTTTCTGCATGTTAGTTCTGCAGGTACTTGTTTGACATGACCAACAGTTCATGTATCCCCTTCTCCTTCTTCCTCCTGCTCTCTATTCC
>NW_008333579.1:0-1915 GCF_000622305.1 Nannospalax galili
CAGCTCATCGCAGGCCCATCCCCAGCTCATCCCAGGACCATCCCCAGCTCATCCCAGGTCCATCCCCAGCTCATCCCAGGTCCATCCCCAGCTCATCACAGGCCCATCCCCAGCTCATCCCAGGACCATCCCCAGCTCATCCCAGGTCCGTCCCCAGCTCATCTCAGGCCCATCCCCAGCTCATCCCAGGCCCGTCCCCAGCTCATCCCAGGTCCGTCCCCAGCTCATCGCAGGCCTGTCCCCAGCTCATCGCAGGCCTGTCCCCAGCTCATCCCAGGTCCGTCCCCAGCTCATCCCAGGCCCGTCCCCAGCTCATCCCAGGTCCGTCCCCAGCTCATCGCAGGCCCGTCCCCAGCTCATCGCAGGTCCGTCCCCAGCTCATCCCAGGTCCGTCCCCAGCTCATCCCAGGTCCGTCCCCAGCTCATGGCAGGCCCGTCCCCGGCTCATGGCAGGCCCGTCCCCAGCTCATCGCAGGTCCGTCCCGGCTCATCCCAGGTCCGTCCCCGGCTCATCCAGGTCCGTCCCCGGCTCATCGCAGGTCCCTCCCCGGCTCATCCCAGGTCCATGTCCCATTTCTTCACTCACCCGACTTTGTGTCTTCTTATTTTCAAACACATCAAGTCCAATTTGTGATGACCACATTTTCTGGTTGTGTGGCCATCCACTGGGCCTTGGCCGACCCACCAGGGGCCAGACTCACAGAAGACTGACTCTAGGGTCTTACTGTGTATCCCAAGCTGGCCTTGAACTCAGGATTTTCCTGCCTCAGCTCCCTTCCTGCTCGAATTACAGACATGAGCTATCACGCCCCTCTGACTGATTATGTATTCCTTGATCTCTTCAACAATACTTACACCAAGTTCCAAATATAGGTCCAGGATGGTGATGGGATATGTGGGCAGATGCTGCATCTTAGGACCAATGGTCTAGTAAGAGAGACAGCAGACCCACAAGAAACAGTGTCCAATCAGCTCCAGATGGCCAGGGGTCGTCAGTTAGGGGTCAGGAGGTGCTTTCTAAAACCAGCCATTCAAATACCTTCCTGTACAACAGCAGCTGAGATTACAACTCCTGGAAGAGAGCATTATCCCACTTCCTTGATGAGTAAACTGAGGATTGGACAGGTGAAAGGTGAAATGGCAAATCCCAGGCCACCCAGCTGGTTGGGGGCAGGACAAGCAGCCCCCAGCCCTGGAGCCTGGTGTTGTCCTTTCAGTCAGAAATGGGTTTGGAGGGACTGGAAAGACAGCTCAGTGATTAAGAGCACTGGCTGCTCCTGTAGAAGACCTGGGTTCCGATTCCAGCACCCACGTGATGGTTAACAACTGTCTCCATCTGTAACTCCAGTCCCAGGGAATTCAATGCCCTCTTCTGGCCTCCGCACTGCATTACTGGTACACTTACATACGTGTAGGCAAACACTCATACACATAAAATAAAAATAAATCTTTTTTTAAAAAATGATATGGGTTTGGAGAGAATCCTTCATCAGGTAAAGCCAAGCCCGAGAAAGCCTCAAAGCAAAGAATGCTTGGGCACTTTCCTCAGTACAGGAAAGGCCCCAGTATGGGGTGTGAGAGCTTTATCCTCGTGGACTTGGCCAGAGTGTGGTGGGGGAAGTGGAGTTCTTTGAGCTTATTTCTGACAGGCAAGGCACCTTGTTGGTAAAGCAGTGGACTGCCCGTTGGCAGAACTAAGGTCCCCAGAGCTCTGCCCTGTCCCACACACCCTACAGGGCGGGAGGACCCTGCTCCTGTTTTCTGCTGTTATGGACTGGGCAGGGAGCCTGTGGTTTGCAGTTTACCAGGTCAGTGGACGCAGCAACCTTTACCAGGCTGAGCTGATGGAAACCTACGCCGTGTTTGTGTGTTGTTGGTAAAATCAGCTCTGGAGACCTCGGTTTCCCAGGGCCCC
>NW_008333580.1:0-695 GCF_000622305.1 Nannospalax galili
CTCTTCCTCCTCCTTCTGCTCCTCCACCTCCCTTTCTTTCTTCTTCTTCCCACTGTCCCCCCGCCAACTCAGATAGGGTTTCATGTAACCCAGGGTAGCCTCAAATTTACTATGCAGCCAGACAAATTTTGAACTCTTGAGCCTCCTGTCTCTAGCACCTGAGGTGCTAGAATTCCAGACATACAGAACCAAATCCCAGTTGATGTGACCTTCTTTTTAAAAAAATGTTTTATTTTTATTTTATGTATATGAATGTTTTATCTGCATGTATGTAAGTACTATATGCATGCAGTGCCCATGGAGGTCAGAAGAGGGCATTAAATACCCTGGAACTAGAATTACAGATGGTGTGAGCTGCCATGTGGGTACTGGGAACTGAACCTGGGTCCTCTGGAAAAGCAGCCAGCCAGTGCTCTTAACTGATGAGCCATCTCTCCAGCCCCACATGGCCTTCTTGAATATCATCTTCCTAGGCTTAAGGGTCAGAACTTGTCTCTAAAAACAAATATCCACTTTTATTCACAGGATTACTCAGCCCTCATTTTGAGTGCCTCAGGAGTTCTGTCTGCACTTGCATTTTCTATTATTATCTACCTCCAGGACCGTGGATGTGTGACAGAGCACCTCGTGCCATGAGTGTTCCTGCACTGTTGGTGACAGCCAAGGGAAAGTGCGTGCGGATTGTCATTTGTTCT
>NW_008333581.1:0-738 GCF_000622305.1 Nannospalax galili
ACATTGGAGAATTGTGGTTTCTCATCGAAGCATAGTGAAATCACATTGGAATATTGTGAAATCATATTGGAACTATGTGAATGCACATTGTCGCACTGTGATGTCACATTTGAGCATTGTGATGTCACACAGTATCACTGTGATGTTACAATGGAACACTGTGAAGTCATATTGTAAAATTGTGATGGCACTGTAAAGCATTGTAATGGCACATGAAGCGATAATGTTGGGACAGTGAAGAATTGTGATGTCACATTGGAGGATGATGATGTCACATTGGAGCATTGTGACATCACAATTGAGCATTGTGATATCACACTGAAGCAATGTGATTTCCAAATGGAACTTTGAGAATCGTAATGTCACATTGTGATCACACATTGCAGCAATATAAGGGCACATGAGGAGATAGCGTTGGAACATTGAAGAATTGTGGTTTCTCATTGAAGCATAGTGAAATCACTTTGGAACATTGTGAAGTCATATTAGAACATTGTGATGGCACATTAGAGTACTGTGATGTCACATTGGGCATTGTGACGTCACACAGGATCACTGTGATATTACAATGGAACTCGGTGAAGTCATATTGTAAAATTGCTATGGCACTGTGGAGCATTGTGATGGCATATGCAAGGATAGTGTAGGAACACTGAAGCATTGTGATGTCACATTAGAGGATATTACCTCACCTTGGACCATTTTGAAGTCATATTTTAACAGTGTGATGGCACGTTT
>NW_008333582.1:0-737 GCF_000622305.1 Nannospalax galili
CCATCACCCGACACTGGGCTCAAATACACCCAGTACCACCCATCATGGTTAGATGGAAGGACCCCTTTGATGGATTCTGGAAAGGACCAGATCCATTGTTAACAACGGGGAGAGGATTTGCTTGTATTTTTCCACAGGATCAACCAAAGCCTATCTGGATTCCAGCTAGAAATGTCAGACACCTCCCCACCCACGAAGAAGATGGCTCGCATGACCCTGACAGAGACAAAGAAAAAAAAGTTGCAGAGATGTCACCCAAAGCCACACAGGATCACGTGGAGAGAGATCCATGACCTAGTGGAAGCTGCACGCCACAGATGTCCCCCTGGAGCCCCCTTTTCTGTCATTCTCATGGCAGTCTTTACCCTGCTCAGCACCAACACTTCAGACAGCCCCCACTCTCCCTAATACCATGTTCTAGAGATTTTATTTTTCTAGGAAAAAATCAGATCCGTGGGACAATCGCTGAAGTAATAACAAAATTCTTCTCAGATGTATTCTCTAGGTACCCCACAGCTAAATTTCATATTTCTCAACAGCTTACAGCTGCAGCCAAGTCTGTGTTAACTTACAATGTCATTTTACAGGAAAGACAGAGGACCAGATACTATGTCCTGAAGCAAGTTTAACTTTCTCCCCACCTACCCCAATGCCTAATTGTTTCTTGTGTGCATCCAGTAATAGCCTTTTTCTAACAGCAGTACCGGCTACCACCCTTCTCTACCCAGGAGCAGAAA
>NW_008333583.1:0-267 GCF_000622305.1 Nannospalax galili
TGACACGACCATGTGCACGTAATAGAGTGCAGGTGACACGATCATCTGCACTTCCGAGGGGGCAGGTGCCACGATCATCTGCATGTCAGAGGCGTCAGATGTCACGTCCATCTGCAAGTTAGAGGGGGTAAGTTCCACGACCATCTCCATGTCATAGCGGGCAGGCGACACAACCATCTGCATGTGTGAGCGGGCAGGATATACGACCATCTGCATATCAGAGTTGACAGGTGACACGACCATCTGCAAGTCAGTGGGGGCAGGTAA
>NW_008333584.1:0-361 GCF_000622305.1 Nannospalax galili
CTCCTAAGGTCTGGGTCCCTCCAGGAACGATTTTGGCCTCAGGAATTTGGGTGTTGGACTGACCTGGGAGCCTCACCCAGGAAAGATGCTGGTCTAGGGCAGCTGGTGCCCATGCCACCAAGAGATGCTAAGGCAGATGGAGTGGGAAGTGGTCCCAAGGACTCCTAGGGACTGCACTGAGGAGCTGGGTTGGTCTGGATGCAAAGGATCAGGAAGAGGAAAGGTCAGCCCCAGCTTCTCAGAAAGAGGCTGGCAAGTGGTGCAGGCCAGGGGAAATAGAGGGAGTGGGGGGGGAGCAGAAGAAGCAGTGCTCCTGGGGCCCACAGAAGGCACTACATTGGTGTGGATGAAAAGGATCAGG
>NW_008333585.1:0-126 GCF_000622305.1 Nannospalax galili
AACCAGGGAAGTGAAGAGAAAACCCACAGAATAGGAGAAAATCCTCACCAGGGACACATCTGACAGAGGTTTAATATCCAGAACGAACTCAAAAAACAGAGAATCAAGACAGGAAGTAACCCAATT
>NW_008333585.1:153-748 GCF_000622305.1 Nannospalax galili
AGTTTAATGAGGTTTTGTCAATTGTTGACCTTACTTCCTTAGCAACTGATGTCAGATTTGGAAAATCCTTTCCTCACTTATATCTTTTGGAGTACTTACTGTCTATGTTTTGGCATTTCAGACTTCATATTTGAAGTCTTTAATCCATTTGTACTTGACTTGTGAAGAGTCATAGGTATGGGATTAATTCCATTCTACACTTGGAGATCCAATTGTGCAGCATCATTTGTTGAAGACACTGTCTTTCCTCCAGTGTATGTTCTTGACAACTTTCAGGTGACTGTAATTATATGAAAGTATATTTTGGTCTTCTGTTTCATTCCATTGATCTACAAGTCTGTTTCTGTGCTAATACCATACTGTTTTATGAATATCGCTCTGTAATATATAGATTGAGATCTGGTATAGTAATTCCTGCTCATTGCTCTTGTGCTCAGGAGTTCTACTCAGAAGTGAACAAAAATGAAATCATGAAATTTGCAGGTAAATGGATGGAAAGACAAACTGTTACACTAAGTGAAGTAACACAGACTCAGAAAAAAACATCGACGTATATTCTCCCTCATATGTGGATCCTAGAACCAAATCCTGATAA
>NW_008333586.1:0-711 GCF_000622305.1 Nannospalax galili
TGACTCTAGATAGGCTGACTAGATTCCAGTGGATGAACTTGCACTGAGGGATGCCTGGATATATTAATTTGACTCAATAGGCCTTAACATAAATGACAGAGTGCAGGAAATCCTGGGGGGGGGATGTATGAATGGGGAAAGGATTATAAAGCTGATTAAGATGTTATGTATGAGATACACAAAGATTTATTAAAAATATACAAGAAAGAAGGCACTGACATAGATTACTGGGAGTAAGGAGTTTATTTTTATTAACATGATAGACAGACAGAGAAGCAACAGCATAGTGGGAGCTCTGAGAATAGTTCAAGCCCAAGCACCAGAGACAGACAGTATGGCAGGATCTCTGAAAAGAATCAGAGCCCGCAGTCAGAAGTGAACATCTCTTCTTACAGCCCTCTGAAGATAGGGGAGGTTCACAGCTGGATCCATAGCCAGGTTCTGTGGTTCCTAGGAAGGAGGCAAGGGAAGTGATACTGAATAGGATATGTGTGGCACCAGCAGCTCCAGTACTGCCAATATCCCCTTTGATGTTAACTTACTTCCCCAGGTGAGAAATCTTGTCTGAGTTAGCTAGGATCTCACAATATCCCAGTAAGATGCATGTCAATATCTATAAGTGACCAGACCAGAGGCTGGATCCTAACATTACAATCTTGAAATAATTTTATCACATAGAGGATGACAAGAAACAAATTTCCTTCATCCTTA
>NW_008333587.1:0-589 GCF_000622305.1 Nannospalax galili
TCTGGGGCCCCAAGACTAGGAATGGCGCAGGGCTCAAACTAGGAGTATAGGACGGCGGGCGGGGGGGCAAGGGAGCGATGGAAGGGTGAATGAGGCTTAGGGAGTCCCGGCGCGGAGAGCTGTGCTATAGACTTACCCCAAGAGCAACATATAGGTTTTTAAAGTATTCCCTTATAATGTTCTGTATCTTTCTGGTGTCTGTTGTGATGTTTCCCCTTTCATCTCTGATTTTGTTGATTTGGAGGTGCTCTTTCTTTTTTTTTGGTTAACTGGGCTAGGGGTCTGTCAATATTGTTTATCTTTTCAAGGAACAAGCTCTTGGATTTGTTGATTCTTTGTATTGTTTTCTTTGTTTCAATTTCATTAATTTCTGCCATGATTTTCTTCTTGTCTGCTGGGTTTGGGTTTCGTTTGCTGTTGCTTTTCAAGTGTGTTAAGTTGCAGTGTTAAGTCATTTATTTGTGTTCTTTCCGATTTTTTGAGGTAAGCACTTAGAGCTATAAACTTCCCTCTAAGGACCGCTTTTACCATGTCCCACAGGTTTTGTTGTGTTATATTGTCCTTTTCATTTAGTTCCAGGAATACTTTT
>NW_008333588.1:0-597 GCF_000622305.1 Nannospalax galili
ATTTCAGCTGCATTGCTTATGGTAAGAATGACCTGTGTTAAAAATGCACAGAGCAACCTCTTCATCTTTATGGTTCCCTGAATACAGTAACTCTTTTCACTGGCTCATTCCTTAATGGGACTGCACAAGCTATGGCTAGGGAGCATTACAGGCAATCATGGATCCCAGGGGGTGGTCAACCAGAGTGCTGTACTCATCATTCATACCTTAGCTGAAACCTTGGTGCTCACAGAGAACAGCATCTTGGTGCCTCTGTGGTTTGAGGTTCTGCAGGCTGCTTCCATTGATGAGCTCCCAAGGCTGCCCTGAAGCAAGCTGTGCACTCTGTCTTACAGCCTTCTCCATGAACTAAATGGAAGTATGCCTGTGGAAGTCTTGTGAGACCTGATAGGTAGTTAAAGCTAAAAAGACCCCTGGTATGCATCATGAAGTGCCTGTTTGTTTTTGTTTTGTTATTTGAGACAGGATCTTGCTATGTACTACAGGCTGGGCTTTTACTCTTAATCTTCCTACTTCAGTCTTTGAAATGCTGGGATTACTCTTGTGTGCCGCCTCACCTAGTTCTGTGTTTGTTTTTTAACTCTGTATATTTTTCTC
>NW_008333588.1:1840-3213 GCF_000622305.1 Nannospalax galili
GACATGCAGAGGGGAAAGAGACATCAGGAGAAGGTGCAAAGTGTCCATCGCTCCTCCAGATACCACAAGTCTGGCCAAAGCCAAAGAGAGGCATATAGACAGCTCTGAACTGGGAATGGTTCTGCATAGAGGCTGTTTCCAGGACCTTTTAACTCTAAAGGGGTCAAAGGGTAATGGTGTAATGGTGTGTGGCTTCAAAAAGGTTACAATGGTTACTTTGGATTGTTTTCAAGTATTTCTTGGAGAAGTATTTCTTAGAGAGTTGCCCCAGACCTCCCTGACTTTTTCCTCCTCTGAAGACATCACTCAAAATGGCAGGGTCGGGGGATGATGTATTAGTTACTTTTCTATTGCTATGATAAAACACCATAACCAAGGCAACTTGTAAAGGAATTTATTTGACTTATGTTTAAGAGCCCATCATGGTGGAGAGGCATGGCAGCAGAGACAGCAAGCAGGAGCAGGAAGCTGAGCTTTCACATCTCCAAGCATGTACAGGAGGCAGAGAGAGAAACTGGAAGTGGGGAACTTTCTAAGTCTACCCCCAATAACGTGATTCCTCCAGCAAGGCCAACCAAGGCAACTTGTAAAGGAATTTATTTGACTTATGTTTAAGAGCCCATCATGGTGGAGAGGCATGGCAGCAGAGACAGCAAGCAGGAGCAGGAAGCTGAGCTTTCACATCTCCAAGCATGTACAGGAGGCAGAGAGAGAAACTGGAAGTGGGGAACTTTCTAAGTCTACCCCCAATAACGTGATTCCTCCAGCAAGGCCACACTTCCTAAGCCTCCCAAAACACCGCCAACAACTGACCAAGTATTAAAAAACTTGGAGCCGATGGAAGACATTCTCATTCAAATCACCACAAATGAGGATTTCTGATCTCTGTAACCACTGTGGGAAGGTGGGAGAAATGTTAGCCACAGTCCCCAGAGAAGGCAGGCCCTAATATGTTTTACTTTCCCTCCTTCAGGCCTGAATGCTGGTGCTTTATATGCCCTATCCACGCTGCTGAATCGCATGGTCATCTTGCACTATCCGGTAAGGCAGCCCTCCAGGCATGCTGGGTTGTGAGAGAGGAAGGCTCTCAGTCTGCCTTCACAGAGGCAGGGGCAGCATTCACTCTTGGATCTAACTAGTTCTAGGCAACCTGGTATGGTAGCATGCTTATGGGATTGGGAGGGAGATGGCTCTGGGTCTCAACTCCAGCTTTGGCAGTACCAAACTGTTATTGTTATTATTATTATTTGATTTTTTTGGAGACAGGGTCTTCCTATAGCCCCAGCTGGCTTGGAACTTTCTGTGTAGACCATGCTGGCCTTGATCTCACAGAGAACTGCCTGCCTCTGCCTACCAAGTGCTGCAATTAAAGA
>NW_008333589.1:0-335 GCF_000622305.1 Nannospalax galili
TACAGACCAGGGTATCAGTGGAGTACTTAGAGTTTTAAGAGAAAGGGTAAGAAAGCCTGCATATGGGAACGGTATTCTGAGAGACACAAAAATAAAAGGTCTGTTGCTTACAAAAACTTGTTTTAAATCCCATGAATCCTATTTCACAAAAAGTCAACCTCACAAATCATTTTTTTCCCACTTCCTCGGTGACACCAGAAGGTATGAAGCGAACTCATGTTCTCTGGCTCCAACTCTCATCTTCAGTACACAGTGACTCCCATGTAGGGCAGACCTTAGAAAACAAGATGCTGCGTATTGCTCCAGGAGATTGGTTAGAGTATTTCTGTTCTGTT
>NW_008333590.1:0-479 GCF_000622305.1 Nannospalax galili
CCATTATCTACCCATGTCACTAAATTTTACTTCAACAATGTAAAGCACAGGATACATGACACACTCAAAGATGAAGTGTGTATTGAGAATACAGAATGATCAAAATGAGTTTCCAAATTCCCAGAGAACAGATATGACACATAGTATTCGAAATGGGGAGTAATTCCTCCAGCTATAAATTTTCATTTCCACCTAGGTATGTGTTAGAATTCTAAGTGGAATTGAATAGAAGCACTAGATAAATCTGAAGATTAATCTTTGAAATAACGGGTCTTTCCAGTCAGGGACAAACCTTTTTGTTTATTAAGTCTCTCATATTTCTAGTAGAATCTTTAAAATATATGGGCAAATGTAATGACATTTTAAGTTATGTTATCTGAGAGTGGTATAATAACTTTTAAAAAATTATTTAATAACCACATAATTACAAGCATTTCATTAGAAGAGCATTGACATATTCAATAACAATTTCCAGAGCT
>NW_008333591.1:0-289 GCF_000622305.1 Nannospalax galili
GGGATCTTTCATCCACATATATTGGAAGCAGATTTATTGCATGAATGTGTTTTGCTTAGAAATTCAATATACACATGTGCATGTATAGAGGCCAGAGGTGTTCTCTCGAATTGTTCCTCAGTTGCCATCCACCTTGATTTTGACACAGGGCCTCTCATTGGCACTGCGATTACAGGTGTGTACCACCATACCCTGCTTTTTATATGGGTTCTGGGAGATAGAAAGAACTCGGGTTCCAGGACATAGAAAGATCTCAGGTTCTCGTGTATGTGCGGCAGGTGCTTTACTG
>NW_008333592.1:0-543 GCF_000622305.1 Nannospalax galili
TTCTTTCTTATTAGTTCTACCAGGTAGCTATTCCCCTCTCCTGAAAACTGCTATCTTCCCTATAAATGATTCTAGGAATGAGCCTTCCTAACAATGACCTTGGAATGAATATTATATGGCCTCTGCATTCACAAAATGTGATGCTTGGCCAACGAGGGAACTGTGACAGAAAGTTCCTAGAAAGAACTTCTGCATCCTGAGCTGAATTTCCTGCAAAGCTGATCAACTGTTATATATTATATTTCAATGACTGGAGATTTTGGGATGTTACAGAGACAGAGCCTATTCACAAATTATCTGGGGACATCTTTAACTTCATAAATAGCCACACCTTGCCTACCTCTGTTTCTGAATTAACATTCTTGTGACTAATAAAATGTACTAACTCGGTAGACCACCAGCTCTCACCAATCAAAAGACTAAGAATAGCGTCTGAGACCTACACTGCCCCCCCTTGGTATGACCAGCCTACTGAATGTATCCATTTGAAAAGTATTTGAAAAGTGTCTTGATTCATGACTTTTCTGTGCTGTTACTATAAAA
>NW_008333593.1:0-287 GCF_000622305.1 Nannospalax galili
AAATGTCCATCTTTTAGTTATACTACTGAGAACAGTCCACATCTTTTTCTTTGATGTTATAAAATTTTCTTGAGACAGTCTCACTATGTAGCCCTGGCTGGCCTAGAACTATGTCCACCAGGCTGGCCTGGAACTCAGAGAGATTCTCTTGCCTCTGCCACCCAAATGCTGGGATTAAAGGTGGGTGCCACTACGCCAGGCAAATTTTACAATATTTTTTTAACTTTTACAAAAATTTTATTGAGAATTTCACACATGAATACAAGATGCTTTGATCAAATCCATGC
>NW_008333594.1:0-312 GCF_000622305.1 Nannospalax galili
TATATCCATGCCCATTCCAAGGCCCCATGACAATAAAACTCGCGATGTCATATTCAAGGACATTTGAGAATGTGCTGTTGCCCTCCGAAGATCATATCCATTTCCAGTCTGCCCTCAGGACCTTGGGAAACCACTATTCGACTCTCCATTTCTTTAATTTGACATTTCAGAACAGTACAAGAGTATTTGAGCACCAGCGATTGGACTTGATGGGTTTTTTAAAAAAATAAAAACTATTGTGAATTTACATGAGTAGGAGTCGGGGTAGATCTGAGAAGAATTAGGGTGACTATCATCAAAATACATTACAAG
>NW_008333595.1:0-355 GCF_000622305.1 Nannospalax galili
AAATATCCCATGCTATAGTTGATTAAAACACCACTTGCTCTCTGTGCTCACAGTCCTGAGTACCATCCTCAGCATTTCACAAGAGATCATGAAGTAAGTAAAACAATACTGTATTACTGTAGAGACATATACATTTTTCTTGTTAGGCATCCAGATTTATGGAACATTTTCTTCTTATGTGCATCCTGGCAGAAGGCATCAGGTCTCTTCCATGCCCTTTTACAGTAATATGAAACATTACAAAAGTTCTATGTTTCCTTCACAATTCTTTCATTTTTCCCTCAGTTTTTAATAGGATTTTCAATGAGTTTAAAAAAAACTGACTACCTCTATAGAAAACTCATTTAATTATTTT
>NW_008333595.1:365-574 GCF_000622305.1 Nannospalax galili
TCATATACAGAACAGGATAAGGAATGGACACCTGAATGTGTCAGATATACAGATCCTCAAATTAATTTTTTCTTGTAAGACAGAAATGAGAGAAGTAAAGTTTACACATTGAAAGAAAGAAACTGTAATTGGGTAAAATTCATAATATATACTCATATAAAATGGGAATGAAAATAGAAATAAGCCTAGGTATACACTATACTGTTCAG
>NW_008333596.1:0-478 GCF_000622305.1 Nannospalax galili
TGAGCTCTAATATATTATCAGAAAATAGCTGTAAATATCTGAAAAAGCTATTCTAAAAAGTTAAAGGAATGGCCCAGCAGATAAGTGCACTGGCTGCTCTTCCAGATGATCCAGGTTCAGTTCTCAGCACCCACAAGGCAGCTAACAACCATCCATAATTCCAGTTCTGGGGGATCCTGTGGCAGGCATTGGATACATAAGACGTACTTGCATACATGCAGGTAAAAACACTCATACACATAAAATAATAAAAATAAATAAGGCAAAAAAATTAAAGACTATTTTATAACTATCTATTTGAATATCTGTGGGCAGCTGGATTTCATCCCTTAATGCATCAAAACAACATCTTAGAATAAGATGGATGTATAATTGATGTGTATTTGCCTTTACTCTAAAGTAAGTTACAAAATTATTCAAAAATGCCACTCTTTTAACAATTTTTGGGGGGGATTCTAGTTAGTCTTGAAATACATTG
>NW_008333597.1:0-504 GCF_000622305.1 Nannospalax galili
GAATCAGGTGATAATTTATTTAAATATTTTATTTATACTCCTGCATTGTTTTGATATTTTAGTTGCTCATGTGCTAACTTTCTTGAAGTTACCACATTGCTCACGGAAGCTCTGTTTATTCTTTTAGCCATTTCCACCCCCCGTGTTTCATTTTGGATAGATTTTGCTATTACGTCTTTAGGTCCACCTACCATTATCTGCATCTGTAATCTACTGAAAATACCATTCTGTGCATTTTTCAACACAGACATTGTATTTTATGTCTGTAGATGTTTGATGTGAGTCTTTTAAATATATTCTACAGATTTATTTAAAATGGTTAATCTTTTTTCCTATTGTTATTAATATGTGGAATATAATTATAATTTTTTAATAAGTATGTTTTGTTATTTTTACTTTTTTTATTCATTGATTTCCAAATTTTGTGCTGTCTTAGTTTGGGTTGCCATAACCAAAACCTTTGACCAAGTGACTTGACCAACGTGAATTATTTTTTCATAGTTC
>NW_008333598.1:0-292 GCF_000622305.1 Nannospalax galili
ACAACTGAGGAAGCTAAAACCAAAGAATATTGAGTAGGTTCCATTTAGCAAATTTAAAATTAAAGCCAGGTCCTCCAAACCCAAAAGTCTACACACCATGGTTTTGTTCGACAATGTACATACATTATATGTTTTGTAAAAAAAAAAAAAAAAGCAGTAAGTAAGGTAAGAAAAAAAAGTGAGAAGTTTTTTTGTTGTTTTCTTTTCAAAACAGCATCTCATGCATCTCAGGCTGGCTCAGACTTACTATGTGGCTGAGGATGACCTTAAACTTGTAACCCTCCTGCTTCCA
>NW_008333599.1:0-12593 GCF_000622305.1 Nannospalax galili
GTTAAGATGAAATTTTAAAGTGGTTTGAATTTGCATTTCCCTAATTACTAATGATGTTGAAGAATTTTTAAGCTGTTTATTATCCATCTGTGTTTCTTGTTTTGAGAACTCTGTTTAGATTCTTTGAACTGGGTCACTTCATCTCTTTGTTTTTTGAGTTCTTTATATATTCTGGTTGGTAAACCTCTGTCTACTGTGTCTCTGGGAAAGATTGTCTCCCACTCTGTGGGTTTTCTCTTCACTACCTTGATTGCTTCTTTTGTTGTTCAGAAGCTTTTTAATGAGGTTCCATTGCTTGATTTTTTTTATCTTGACACTTGAGCAATTGATGTCCAATTTAGAAAGTCCTTTCCTATACCTATATCTTGTAGGTTATTACCAATGTTTTCTTTTAACAGTTTCCGAGTTTCAGGTTTCACATTGAGGTCTTTGATCCATCTGGAGTTGAATTTTGTGCAAGGTGAAAGATAAGGGTCTAATTTCATTCTTCTACATGTGGAGATCCAGTTTTGCCAGCACAATTTGCTGAAGATGCTGTCTTTCCTCCGGTGAGTATTTTTTGCCCCCTTGTCAAATATCAGGTGGCTAAATTGTGTGTACTCATGTTGGGGTCTGCAGTTCCATTGATTTGTGGGTCTATTTTTGTGCCAGTACCATGCTGTTTTTATGACTATAGTCTGTAATATATTTTGAAATCTAGTATTGTAATCCCTCCAGCATTGCTCTTTGTCCTCAAGGTTGCTTTGGCTATCTGGGGACTTTTATGCTTCCATATGAATTTTAGGATGATTTTTCCTAATTTTGTGAAGTATGTCATGGGAATTTTGATTGGCATTGCTTTGAATTTACAAATGCCTTTTGGTAGGATGGTCATTTTCACGATATTAATTTTCCAATCCATAAGCATGGGAGGTCCTTCCATCTTCTGGTGTCTTTCTCAATCTCTTTCAGTAAGGTTTAACATTTTCATTGTAGAAGTCTTTAATGTCAGGTTTATTGTGAAATATTTTATTTTATTTTTGAGGCTATTGTGAATGGAAGGGTTTCCATGTGCTTTTTCTCCAATTGGTTATTATTGGTATATAGAAACACTAATGATTTTTTTTTTGGTCTTTTTGAGACAGTATCTCCCTGTAGCTCCAGCTGTCCTGGAACTCAAGTGTTAATCATTTCTAGGAGTTTTCTTGTGGAAATTTTGGCATCTCTTAGGTATAATATCATATAATCGCAAAAGGAGCTATTTTGGCTTCTTCTTTTCCAATTAGTACTTTAATTTCCTTCTCCTGTCTTGTTGCCCTAGCAAGAGTTTCAAACACTATATTAAAAAGCAGTGGAGATACTGCACATCCTTGTCTGGTTCCTGATTTTAATGGGAATGTTTCTATTTTTTCTCCATTTAGAATGATGTTGGCTGTGTGTTTGTTGTATTTAGATTTAATTATGTTGAGATCTGTTCCCTCCAGTCCAATTCCAAGAATTTTAACATAAATGTATGTAGAAATTTGTCAAAGGCCTTCTCTGAATCTATTGAGATGATCATTTTTTTTTGTCTTCTTATGCATATTGAATGATCCCTGCATCTCTGAAATAAAGTCAACTTGGTCATGGCTTTTTGATGTGTGTCTGTATGTAGTTTGCAAGTATTTTGTTGAGAAATTTTGCATCTACGTTCATTAAGGATATGGATCTATATTTTTCTTTTTTTTATTGTTTGTTTTTTACCTGATTTTGGTATTAGAATGATACTGGATTCATAGGAGGAATTTGGGAGTTGTCCCTGTGTTTCTATCATTTTGAATAATTAAGTAGTATTGGATATTGATCTTCTTTAAATGTCTGGAAGAATTCTGCTGTGAATCCATCTGAGCCTTTTTTTAGTCAGGAGGTTTGTATTTCTGTTTCAATTTTCACACATATTATGGGTGTGTTTAAGCTGTTCATCTCTTCTTGGTTTAGCTTTGATGATTCCTGTGGTTTTAGGTACATACCCATTTCTTTTAGGCTTTCAAATTTATTAGTGTATAGTTTTAAAGTATTCTCTTATAATGTTCTCAATCTTTTTGTTGTCTGTTGTGATGTTTCCCCTTTCATCTCTAATTTTATTGATTTGGAGTTGCCATTTCTTTCTTTAACTTATCCAGGCTAATGGTCTTGATATTCTGTTTTCTATTTCATTCATTCATTCTATTGGTGAGGCTTTTTTCTGTTGTTTTTAATTGGCTTGTTAAGTGTTTCACTTCCTTCTTCATTTCAGCTTGAATTTTCTTCAATAATTCTATCTCTTTTGTGAAGTCAGTCAAATGTTTACCCTTATCTTTTTTTAGTTCTTTGATTTGTTTTTGTGTTCTTTAAATTTGTTGAATTCCTTGATCATGTTTATGATTATTCTTTTAAATTCTGTGCCCTGGTTTATTTCTAGGGGGTTCTTGGTTTAGGATTCAACAATAGGACTATTGGTGTTTGGTGGCTACATATTATTTGGGATTTTCATGTTATTGTTTTTTCATTGTGATTTTGTTATATGGATTTCTTTTGTTGTTTGTGACTCTGGTGTGAGACTCAAGCCTTCCTTTGTTCAGTTGAAGTTTGTTTCTGTTTCTATACTTCATGTACTTTGGTTGTTTTCTTATTGGGAAAGAAAAGCTTGTTGGTATGAGCTTCAGGTTCTCCCTTCATTTAGTTTCTTTTTGTTATCCCTTGGATACAGTCATTCCTTTCTTCTGCTCTTTGTATTGCTTCAAGAATTCTCTGAAGGGATGCTCTTGTGGACATGAATTCTTTCAGCCTTTATGTTGTGGATGATTTTTCTTTCCCCTTCAACTATAATAGACAGTTTTGTTAGGTAAAGTAATCTGGGTTGGAATCTGTGGTCATTTAGAACTGGGAACACTTTGGTTCAGGCTCTTTTGGCTTTCATAGTTTGCACTGAAAAGTCAACTGTGATTCTGATGGGATTTCCTTTATATGTGACTTGTTTTCTTTTGCAGCTTTCTGTATTCTCTCTTTGTTCTGTACGTTTAGTGTTTTTACTATGATGTGCTGCAGGGAGTTTCTTTTCTGGTCCTGTGTATTTGATGTTCTATGTGCTTCCTGTATTTGTTTGGGCATGTCTTTCCTTAATTTTGCAATTTTTTCTTCTATAATCCTGAGATTCTTCTCCTTCCTCTATGCCTATGGTCAGGCTGTGAAGGTTCTAGGAAACAAGTCTGAATAAGTGGGTTGGTCTGGGTGAGAAAGATCAGCGTGCAGTGAGTGGATCTGGGCTAAGAGGGTAGTCAAGAAGTCTGGGGTTCAAGAGCAGAAGCAGGCCTGTGCCCAAGGCTAGAAGAAGAAGAGGATGTGGGGTTGGGGAGATTGGAGTGGCACAGACTGTAGGGAAGTCAAGGCCCAGTGGGAGGGCAAGTTGACAAATTTCATGTTATACGTATTTTCCAAAATAAAAAGTTTTAGAAGAAAACAGTGAATGCGTAATAGGAAATGGGAATCTGAAGTACTCTGAGGGAGGGAAACTCCTTGTTAATGTGCTTCAATTGGCAGGAAGGAAGATACCATAAAGAGGCTCTTGTGTTCCTCCACAATCAGGCTGTTGAAACAATGGCCCTTGAGAAACTGGAATTTGCCTCTGGAATCTCATTTTGCTAGAGAGAAAAGGCATACATGGTCTGATGCATATCACAAGAGGAGCTTCTCTCCTAAGAAGAGATTTTACACAATTCTGACAACTTCTCATACTACCTCGCAGGAGAGCGACGCTCAGATAGTGATGGGCCAAGGATGCTGGTATCACACTTTGATCAGGAATACTTAGTTAGACACAAAAACTCTTGTCCGCTGTTTAATCGTAATCCTCATATTAGGATTCTGAAGAAAGGACTCAGGGAAATCACTGGACCTCTTTATTCCTCTTTCCAAAGTGGCCACGTTGAATAAATATTCTTTGCTTTTCACTATGTCTTAACTTTAATCAGCCTATTGAGGACTGGTGGAGGACTCTAGGTCATTAGGGTTGCCAAGGCCCAGGCTTTGCCCTATTGACTCTACTAAGAGTTCTCAGAAAATATTGGGTCCAGAGGATCAAGTGAAAACTGGCTCATGAGTTTCAGAATTGCATGTTTACTCATATTGATCTTACTGTATTTTATATATGTAACACTAGATATTTTCAACAAAGGTTACATTAAGTAACAATTATAAGGCAAACACATTTTATAGCATTCTTCTTTAAGATATTAACAGGGAGATTCAAAGGGCAGTTCACCCAGTGTAAGCACTGGATCTGTAAATGACTGCCTTATGTCTCCCAAGTGCTGGGATTAAAGGTGTACACCACCATGCCCTACTTCAGTGCATATTATTTGAAGGGATTAGAACTGGAGACATTATCCTGTAGTGATTCTGTCTGAAATAAGAAAAAGTTCATGCACTGAGAGTAAATAAAATTTAAAACTGGGGAATATTCCAGTTATGATACAATACAATGAGAAAAATAAAGAATTTCTTCAGATGTGCTGTTTTGAGAGGGTACCCCAAAACTTTGTGAACCTTAATTTGCAATATGCAGTATTGGGAGGTGGGGTCTAGCAGATGCACTGCGTTGATGGGAAAGGAGTCTTCTGAGTAGATTGGTCTTTCTTTTTCTCAAGAGACATAAAATGAACTGCACAGAGCTTCGGCCCCACTCACCCTTCCACTTTTGGCTTGACTTGAAGCCTTACAAGCTCATACCAGTTTCCCTTGCCCAACCTTGAGAAAGAGATGAGGACATCCTGCCTCTTCTTTGGGCCTTAATTCATTAGAAACCAGATGGGCCATAGCATGGAGTGCATCAATATACTGTCCTGAGAGATAATCAAAGTGAGATTTCTATTTTAAATAAGTTTTGCTGCCCTTTCATAAAACATTTCCATACTTCCTGGAAGGGCCATAGAAGGAATCATTACTCAGGAACAGCACAGTCACACAAATTAAAATAAATTTGTCTTCTGACTTATACTATTTTAAAAATGGGTCCCCAGTGCCCTCGAACAGCAATGAGTTTCCAGTAATGAAACAGCACTTGCCAGTTGTCTTAAAGGTACATTTTAACTGCTAAATATATGTGAGGATTACTAATTTCTTATATTAGAAATGATTTTTTATTCTTCATAAAATAAAAAGTGATAGAGGATATGGAGAGTTAGAGAAGCTGCTGCCAAATCATATAACTTCTTCATTATCATTCTTTTAAAAAATAAAGAAAAATATGGTCTGGATAAAAAGATATCATTAGCTAAGAAAGGATTTTTTAATATTTTTGTGTGTGAGAATTTCATGCATACATGTAATGTGTTTTGATCAAGTCAACCCCTCTCTCTCCTCCAATTCCTCCATATTCTGACCATCACTTTTCATCCGGTTTCATGTCTTTTTGAAAAACAACTCACTGAGTATGCTTAGGAATGCTGGTATGTGCACGGGTGTAGGGCCATCTAAGAATCATGGGTAGCCTCTTGGGTACCACATCCTTGGATAAAGCTGACTCTCCTTCTCCCAGAAGCTATAACTTGCTAATAGTGTCATAACTAGGTATGAGACTCCATGACTACCTCCTAGACGTGCCATTCAGAGCTGAGTACTCCACAGCCTTTTATTGTCTGCACATTGAGCAGTTATGGGCCTCCATGATAATTGTTATCTACTACATAAGAAGCTTCTCTGATGAAGGTTGAGTGATACAGTTATCTATGGGTATAAGACATTAGGAATCAATTTAATACTATGTCCACTTAGCAGAATAATAGCAGGTTCTCCTCTAAGGACTATGACTTACCTAGCCATGGATTTTGGCCCCATTAACATTTCTAGGCATGAGTTCTATCTTGTGCAGCAGGGCTTAAATTCAATTAAAAAAGTAGTTGATTTCTCTCAAAATGTTAGTGCCACCATTGTACCAGTGGACATACCTTGCCATGCTGGTTGTTCTTGACCCTCACAGTGTTCACAGCTAGGTGAGACTGATGATTGTTTTTTTTCCTCCAGTCGTAGCACAGTAGCTTCTAGCATTATGAAAGCTAACCAGTAAGGATGCAGGTTCCAGGTCAGTGCCAGTTTGATCTTTCCACATTTTATGACTCAATTATGTTGGGTATTCAGCAACAGGATCTTATGGTCAAGTTTGGAAGATAATCAGGAACAATAGCCTGTAATGTTTGGGGGTCTCACTTGCCAAAATCTCCAAAAGAGGCAACCCATTCCTGGAGCTGGTATTTTTATTTGCAATCCTGTTGTGTCCAACATTATAGGATACCCTACTTTGATTTTTGTTGCTGTGATAAAACATTATCCAAAACCAACTTGAGAGGGAAAGGTTTATTTGGCCTACAGGTTGTAGTCTATCATCAAGGGAAGCCAAGACAGGAGCTCAGAGCAGAAACCTGGAGCAGGAAATGTAGAGATTATGAAGGAATGCTGCTTACTGGCTTGCTCAACTACCTTCCTACTAAAACCCAGGTCTATCTGCCCGGGGATGGCACTTCCCACAGTGCACTAGGCATCCTTACATTAATCAACAGTCAGGAAAATGCCCCAGAGACATGCCCACAGGCCAACCTGATGGAGAAGATTCCTCTATTGAGAGTTTTTCTTCCTAGGCATGTCTAGATTTATGTCAAATTGACGAAAACTAACCAGCACGCAGGGTAACTCCATTTAAATTATTTATATACATGTACATAGTACAAGATGCTTCTACAGTAGTCATTTTCCATGTGGCCTTTCAAAGGTCTTTAGTATTAGTTTTCCCTCTCCATGTTTCTTCTTGTCTCCCTCATCCCACTTAATCTTTCCTGCCTCAATATTCCCCATTCCACCTTTACTTCATCTGCATTCTATCTCATCTCCCTTGAATGACCACCTCCTATGGTCACTTACTAGTTTCCTGACTTTTATGGGTACTCCAGCCTAAGTTCACATATCTAAATAATGACATCATTCACATATGAGAAAGAACATGCAATGCTTGTCTTTCGGGTCTGAGTTTCCTCACTTGGCATGATTGTTTCTAGTTCCATTCATTTACCTGAGAATTTCATAATTTTGTTTTTCTTACGGCTAACTAATATTTCATTGTGAATATACTATACTTTCATTATTCATTCATCAATTGAGGGGAACTAAAGCTGTTTCCATTTCCAGGCTATTGTGAATAGAGCAGTAATGAGTATGGGTGATCAAGCATCTCTGTATAGAATTCATTGGGTATATACCAAGCGCAGTACAGCTGGATCATATGATAGATCTATTCCTAACTTTTTGATAACCCCCACAAACACTGGAGGATGAAGCTGATAAAATGCCAAAGGGTGGAATGGTCTCTTGTGCTCATGGATTGATAGAATTAATATTGTGAAAATGATTATCGTACAGAAATCATTGAACAGCTCCAGTGGTTGAGTGTGGAGGGAGAGGACTACAGAGGAGATAGGGGAAGAGATGAATAATACTAAGGATGTTTGAAAAAGTCACAGGGAAACAAGCTCATTAATAAGCTTGCCTAAAATACGTGTTATTAAACTATTGATGCTGACATAAAAACAAAATCTGTATCTCTAGGAAAAGTGGACCAAGCCTTGTGGATTTTCATTAGGTTGAAAATTTATTTACAAATGCATTTTAAGAGTGAATTTTGATATTTAGGATGAGTTCATGAGGTTAGGATAAAACAATTTCACTATTACATTAAAATACATATACTTAATTTTCTTTGTATCATGTTTTGGCATGGTAAAGTAGTAGCTCTGGAGAGATTGCTTACAAATTCTTAAAGACAAGAAGACCCCAAGTTGGAGCCTTTGGAAACAAACTAGTTCAAAGCCAGACCTCCTTGTGTCTGGACAGCACTCCTCCTCTATCCTCGCAGGGTCAGAGGCTCATCCTGTGGGTCACTCATAGAGTTTGTCTAACTTCTTATTCTAACTAGGGAGTCCTGTACTGCTCCTGCTGCTCAGTTTAACTTCCCTCCAGAGACTTCAGTGCTGGCAGTGATCCTGTCCTCCCACTCCTTCTTTCCCTCTGCCTCCTACCACCCCAGGATCTTTTTCACATGGCCCGCAGAGTAGGCATGTATGTATTCTTCACCCAGGACACCTGAGAATAATAAATTTTATGTTTCCTCAGCTCTCTTATTTCTGCTTAGAAGAATCTAAAGCTTGAACAAATTATTCATAATGTCTTTGGTAGAAACTGACGTTTACCTTACAAAATCTCTGAAGATGTATTTACTTAGTGAAGATCTAAAATGTTCCTGTAAAGACATCTAAAAATGAACATATTTGTTCATCAAAATATTGGGAGGCAGTAGGTGTATGGATTTATGTACAATTGATTAAATTTCTGAAAACATGTAAGTGCTAGTTATCTGTCAGATAATGCCTATGCCCTCTTTAAGTCTGAAATAGAACATGTGATAGACAGTGAAAAGATGAGGATAACTGTAATAACACCTTAAAGGGAGCAATTCAATATGGCACAGACAACATGTACAAATAAACCATGCTTAATGTTTAAAATGAGGCTACATGCAGGTTCTGGTTAGATCATTTTAACTTTTCCAAAAGACTTAGAAAGAGTTTTACCTGGCACTGTGTCCATTACCTTCAGATTCTATTTAATGCTATTCATTAGTGTAGTAGGTAAATTAATGCTGTTGCTGCCTCCTCGTCATCTTGCTCTGTCTGATATTCTCATGAACTGACTAGATTCCTTCCTATCCCTGGATTATCTAATTTACCATAGTGCTCATGTTACAAATTCCCTTCTGTGTTTTAGGACTGAAAACTATCTCATTGTATACACATGTACACATATAACATATGCGCAGACTCACACAAACCCAAACGCACAAAAGCACATATACATGCACACACATGTGCAAACACATATACAAACATGTAGATACGCATGCACACATACATATAACCAAGTTTCTTGTCCATGTACCTGTCAACAGACATTAAGCTTATTTCCTTGTTTGATGACCATATAGTGTTGAGATCTCTTTGAGATTCTGATTTCATTTCTTTAAGATATATATCACAAAGTAGGATAATTGAATCATGAAGTTGTACTGTTAATAATTTTTGAGTCCCCTTCACTTTGTTTCCATGTCTGCAGCACATGCCATTCCTGGCAACAATACAGGGTTTCCTTCTCTCTAAATTCTCATTACATTGACTTTTCCGCTTTCTGATAATAGCTATTCCATCTGGTGTGAGCTGATATCTCACTGTGGTTTTGATCTGATTATTAATTAATGACATGGAACACATTCTCATATAGTTGTTAGAAACAGTTTATCTGTTTTTGAATACATGCCTGTTCAAGTTTTTGATGTATTTTTAAAGATTATTCAGTGTTGGTTTGTTTGCTGTTAAGTTACTCATGCACTTTGGAGGATGACCTCCTGTAAGATATTTTGAAAAACTTTCTCCCATTCGGTAGGACTTTCTCCACTTGGACAATGGTTTATTTTCTTTGTAGAAGCCTTTCAGTTTGATGCATATTCCGTTTTTGCATTTTCAATTTTGATATATGTGTTTCTGGTGATGTCTAAGATATAACCCAGACAAATGTCAAAAAGCTTTCTCCCTACATTTTCTTCTAGGATTTTGCAATTCCAAGTAAAATATTTATGGTGTTAATGTATTTTGAGTTAAGTCTGTAAAATGCTGAGAGAGCTTTTTCTCTTCCCCAGGAATCCTTTGTTCATTGCTCATTGTTCTGCTGTGAATGAAGGCAAAAGCCATTTCCTATTAAACATGAAACAATTTTGCTAAACTAATTCTTTGATTGAAAGTCTCTGAATTGCAGGACTATATTTTAAATATAACATTTAAACACTAGGAAGTGTTGACTTTCCGGATCTGAAAACTATATCATATGAGTTAAGGACCCTTTTGTACTCCACACTTGGAGGTAGATTAAAGGATCACACAAAAAAGAAAAAGAGTAAGATTGAGTGTTGATGTTTATAACACTGCAAGGAAGTCTTTGAACATGGAGAAAACATAAGCCCTTTGCTTATAAATATGTGACGTGTGAGTGGACATATAATACCAAGGAAAAATGTTTAAATCAAAACCACAGCGTTTGATCATGGCAGAATAATTCAGTTTATTTGAACAAAATTTTGTCAGGGGACATAGTTTACATATTGAAAACTGTTTTAAACATGGTTTAGGGTACATTAAAGAGCTAGTCAGAAAAAGAATCTTACCAGGGTCTGAGGAGAGCTGCATTTTCCTAAGAGGGAGCTTGGAGAATGATAGACATGCTTTCAATCTTAGTATGAGGCCAAGGGGACCGATTGGCATCAAGAGTTGCTATCAAGAAAAAACTTGTCTGGCAGAATGCTGGGGAACTGTAATCCAAACATGTAGGAAGTAGGGGCAGGAAGATGGAAACTTCAAGCCCATCCTGGGTGATAGATACCGCAAGAGCCTGTCAAAACCAAACAAGACCAAGAAGTAAAACAAAACAAAAATAAATCCTGCCAGGATATTTTCAAAGTCTTAAAGTGGTGACACTTTGGGAATTAGAGTACCCAATAATTAGGTAAAGATGCTCTAGAACTGCATTTCACCTTTCCATTATTCCAACTATGAAAACAAATTCACCTCAGAGTGTTACCTGATTGAAGGGCTTGGCGGAAGACAGCACTCACCTGACTTAACTTGTACAAAGTCTGCTGGATGAGTGTGATTCCATCTAAATCCTGTCAGGTGTTAGGGGAGTGTGCGCTCTCCACACAGAATCACCCAGTGAATAAACCCCAGGGGTTTCCAGACAATGGCCTGTTTGAAGATTACTCCAATGTAAGCATGCTTCCTCAGCAGAAAGAGATGAGGAGACCACTGAGAAATTAAAAACTTAATGCATGGGGTCAGAGCAGGAGCACATTGAACCAAGCTGGAAGTGACATCCATGAAGTAGAAGACAGATCAGATAAAATTCAAGAATACATCAGCAGTTGAAAACGAGAAAACATAAAAAAGAACAGCAGACAGAAAGGAGACAGGTAAAGAAACATGAAACTTGAAATGGAAGGAAAAAAAGGAGATCTAGAAATTCGTAGTATCTAAAATTCAATTAGCCAGATTTTATTTAGAAAGGTAGGATTTTGATTACCAAAAATAATTAGAGAAATGTTAAAGTGAGTAAGAGATCTAAAAAAAAGAAAAAATCTTCAGAGAAGTAGCAATTAGAATGTCTGCTGCTTTTTTTTTTCCCTGTAGGAACATTACATTTATAAAGACAAACAGATGTAAGTAGAGAATGTAATTTATGTCAATTTAGAAATAAATAACTATAAAGTGTCCTCCACAATGCAGGTGAAATAGGGCAACAGCTATGCCAAGAAAAAAACAAGGAAATTATCCTGGCACAACCCATAAGCTAAAAAATATATTAACAAATGCAAACATTGAATTGAAATAGCATTAAAATATTACAGTTGTACTATAGTTGCATAAGGAAGCTCTGAAAATGTAGTGAAGATAACTTAGTATGTTCCCACATAGGTGGAAGTTTGTAATTTGTATAGATGTATTCTATACATTGAAGAATACTAACACTCTAAAGAAAATAAAAATTTGAGTTAGCATAAATGTGAAATACGATGTTGAAAAATGACACAGTTCACACTGGAATGACACCTGCATCATTCTAACTGCAGAAGTCATCCACTGGGTTACTTTTCACTTAAAATGAGACTCACATATGTAACTAAAGGTATGCAGCTTAAGACAGAATTCCCAGTAAATCTGCTTGCTTAGCTGTGCTCTGTGCATCACATAAGTTCTTAATACAAGATGATTTTCTCTGGCTGATGTCAGTGCAGCAGAAGGTGATGGCCAGTGGTGCATGTTAGGGCCACAGTGAAAGTTTGTGTGGGGGTCAGGGGTTTTAGGAACAAATAACTTTCCCACCTCACTGCCCATAAGACAATGGGTATCTCTGTTCAGAGCTACTGCAAAGGGGTTGTAATTCACGTGCAAAAGCTTGTAAGTGAATTCATCTCAAGACTCCAGAAAGCACAGATCCTGTCAGCAGTTGTAGGATCTGTAGTTTGATATTAAATGGAGCACACAAGTGGGCCTGCTGTACCCAGGCTTCTACCTGCTGAACTCCTAGCTCACAGGCATGTTGTTCTAAATCACTAAATCATTTGTTAGAGCATCAGTATGATACAAATATAGACACCTATGTATATACCTGGGCTTAAATAAGGCTGGCCTTGAAATCAGTGGGATAGGAAATTATGATCAGTAAAATATCCATACTGCAAAAAAGATGAAAATGTGTCCCCAGTCTTACGGTATAAAATTCCAGTTAGATAGCTAGCCTAAGTGAGAACCCAGAGAGAAAGCACCTTGAAGATAGTATGAAACTGTGCCCACCACTATCAAAAATGTGAAGACTGTTTTAAAGGGTACAAAGCCCTAACCACGAAAGGAAAGACTGACGAATTAGACTACGTTAAAGTTAAAAGTGACTGCTTATTTACCAGAGGCAGAAAGGAAAGGCACAGATTGTAAGAAAATAATGGTAACTAATGA
>NW_008333600.1:0-376 GCF_000622305.1 Nannospalax galili
CCTTCGTGGGCACTGTACTTACACACATGCAGGCAACACACCCACACCCACGCCCACACCCACACCCAAAATATCTCTCTAGCCAGGCATGATGGCACCTGACTTTAATTCCAGCACTTGGGAGGCAGAGGCAGGCCAATTTTTGTGAGTTCCAGGCCAGCCTGGTCTACATGGCAAGTTCCAGGATAGCTGGAGCTACAGGGAGATCCTATGTTAAAAAGCCCCCACCCCAACCAAACCACAACAAAAACTGCCACACACAAAAGTATCTCTCTAAAAAACCTGGTTACCTCAATGAGAGCCTGGCTGGCCTCCTCACTCAGCCGGGGCATGATGGTACTATGTGCATATGCGATGTAGTCCTTCAGTATTGCCA
>NW_008333601.1:0-506 GCF_000622305.1 Nannospalax galili
CTTGTCTTTGATTGATTGATTTTTATTTTATTTTATGTATTTGTGTGTTTTCTCCATGCACGTAAGTACACCCATGTTGAAATGTCTGCAGAGGCCAGAAAAGGATATCCAATCCCCTGGAACTGGAATTACAGATGGTTGTTAGCTACCATGTGGGTGCTGGGAACTGAACCTGGGTCCTTTGCAAGAGCACCCAGTGCTCTTAACCACTGAACCATCTCTCCAATCCTATAGATACATACAATTTTTGGGGGTGTGTGTGTCTCTGTTAGATTTTTGGAAAATAAAAGGAAAGATAGAGGAGTAGGAGACGAGGAACCAGAGCGAGACCTGCAACAGGCAAGGACTAGATCTTCCTTTATTCAAAGAAGATACAGGGAGAGGTAGAGGCTGTCCAGGGAACCAAGCTTCTCCAACTAGGCAAAGAAAACGGGGCGGGGGGGGTGTTATACCAGGGTTGTGAGACACAGCTATACTTAGTGGGGAGTTGAGTTAGTGCCTGGGTT
>NW_008333602.1:0-312 GCF_000622305.1 Nannospalax galili
GTTTGTCCCAAACTGCAAATTACTTTTTGTTCATGGAATGCAAATAAAGTAACAATCCTTTGCTACCAGATGTGCTGGCTAGGCATGAGGGCACAATCATTTTCCTAACCAATATTTTCATTAAGAACCTGCTTAGAATCTTAGAATTGCTTCCTGCTTCCAGCTTAATTGAACTATGCAATTTTGTCAGTGCCAGATTTCCATCCTTAAGTGCTCTTAGTGGCCTGGAAACTAAGGTGCTAGGTAGATTACGAAGCACAATAAACTTTGGCTTGATTGAAAGGCAAAAGCTATATTGCCACTCAGAGGCAG
>NW_008333603.1:0-378 GCF_000622305.1 Nannospalax galili
AAATTGTTGTCATGCAAAGCCACAGATCAGTTTAAACTAAAAATTGTTTTTATCTAGGACTACAGTACATGGTTATAGGCAGACACCAAATTGAATTCATGAAGAACACTCATAAATCAGTGTGACTTTACATCAGATAAATATACACAACTGATCTTGTGTGCTACAGATATAGAATGCAAATGGTATTCTTATGTTGAGGGCTTAATTTATGTACTATGCTCCTTACGATCATAATCTTCACAAAAATTTGGAATGTCTGATGCTAGTTTTCTGTACAGAGTTAGCAATAGATAGTTACTATATTAAGAAATATCATTTAGCTGGGCATGGTGGCACACACCTTTAATCCCAGCACTTTGGAAGCGGAGGCAGGTG
>NW_008333604.1:0-298 GCF_000622305.1 Nannospalax galili
TGACAGGATTGTTGCTGTGGGGTTGGGGAGCAGATTCCAGGATGACTTCTGGGTTTGGTTTGATGGTGTGGATAAATGGCTATACCTTTTAGTGACAGGGGGAAGGGGAAAAGTAAATCATCTCAAAGGGGTATATTAAAACCATGATGAGATACTGAGTCATACCATCAAAAAACAGTGTAAATGCATGACAGTACCAAGGGTTAGGAGCACTTCTGTGGAAGTGGGTTTTGCATTCATGGTTAGTGTTGGATGACCATGTGTCTCATGAAGATTTTTTATTTCCTTGTTCCCATCC
>NW_008333605.1:0-308 GCF_000622305.1 Nannospalax galili
CTGGATTCCCTGAAACTGGAGTTACAGATGATTGTTAGCTACCATGTAGGTTCTGGGAACCAAACCTGGGTTCTCTGCCAGGGCAGCCAGGGCTCTTAGCCATCGGGCCATCCCCCAGGTCCCGTCTTCAGGACTTTTGGAGCACAGGAAAACCATGACAGCTATAGGCTGTGGTTAGGCTGGGGTCACCAGTGTTACATGGGGTGGCAGATGAGGGTTCGCTCAGCCAGCAGCATTCAAATTCACTCTAAGAGGTGCAGATTTTATCAAGAAGTGTTAGCTCATGAGAGAAAGAAGGTCTAAACATG
>NW_008333606.1:0-532 GCF_000622305.1 Nannospalax galili
ATTTGATATATAGATCATTTAGAAAACATCTAAATCTGAAGTGTCTGAGGTGTATAGTCAGTAACTTTTGATTGCTTTCCATTTTTGGTATGTGTCGGTTGATTAGAGGCTCATTTATAATCTTTAGTTTTCTTCATATTAAAAATAGCCACAAAGCATAAAACTTTAGCGTTATTGGCTCTCCTTTCATTTGAACTAATTAATTTCTGCTTTTAAATCATTTCTATATGAACTGATGAAGCATCAGATGCTGTGGTGCTTGCCTGTAATTCCAACATCCCACCTACTTGGGAGGCTGAAGCAGGAGGAATGTTAAGTTAGATGCCAGGATGGGCAAGAGTGTGACATCTTTTCTCTCAAAAAACATAATTTTTTTATAAAAAGATGGGTGACTAAAGAAATAAAATTTAAGTCCCAACTTCTGAGTCTTTCACTCTATTTACTTTGAGATCTAACTTGAATAGGATTTGTAATCCTGTTGAGTGTAGGTTTTGAATTACTTATGTGCCCAACTGAAAAATGATAATTAGAA
>NW_008333607.1:0-353 GCF_000622305.1 Nannospalax galili
TCATACTGTACTCAAGAACTCAATACCTGTGGTTGCCTACATATAACTTGTATAAGATAAAGTTGGTCAGCATTCTAGAATGCAGTGGGAAGGGTTTATTGTCTTTTACCCGTAACTGAGGAGCTATAAAAACTTGATAGCTTCACTGGGATGGAATGGAGAGATAGCTTTTTTTTTTTCCCAGCCTTAGCCCCAGCTCTCCTAGCACTCACTCTGTAGGCCAGGATGGCCTTGATCTCACAGAGATCTACCTGTCTGTGCCTCCTGCGTGGTGGGTTTAAGGCATGTGCCAACAGGCCCTACTCCAGAGATAGTTTCTTTAAGGGTGTGGTTCCTGGGTGGTTGGCAACACT
>NW_008333608.1:0-879 GCF_000622305.1 Nannospalax galili
CCAAAATGATGAGAAAGAATAAATGTCCTGTGAGGAATAGATGAAGAAATGCGAGCACGGGAAGAATGACTCAGAGAACACAGAGCACATGAAAGAAAAAGGGGGGATGCTTTGCATTTTAACCTAAAAAATGTAGTGCCTGGGGCCAAGTAGGGGCCTCTGAGGGCACTTCTTCCTGGTGACTGCAAACTCTACCAGAGAACTGCAATGACTGGTCTTCCCTGAGCTGCTCAGGGCTATATCTGTTCCCAAGTCAGGCAAGCTCTTTGATCTCAGTATCCGTAATCTGCAGGTGGCCAGTAGAGGGAGATGCAGGTCACTGAGAGCTGGGCTAGGGAGGGCTACCTCTTGACAAATACGGAATCAGAATGTTGTGAATAGGAAACCAACATAAATAGCATATATCTTTTCTCTTACGTCAGAAGTGGCCCTAACTCAGAGAGTCTCATAAGAGACCACTTTGGAAAGTAGCCTGAGCCAAAGTTACAGGTGTAAATAGTGGACAAATCTACATGTATTATTTTTATCTGAATCTCTGATTTTTCCTATTCATCATGAGTCCTGAAGAACATTTGTCTGTCCTATCAGAATAAGAAAACTGTCCAATATTTTCCATACCAAGTTTTATATATTGAATATTCGTTGTTAGTATAAAAAGCAGATGTGTCCAGTATAGCATCATATTTGTCATCATATAGAAATTGTCAATACATGGACAGTGAGTTGTGTAACAATTTCTTATATAGACACCAAAGCATACTGTATACTACTCCTTAGAAAACAAACAAAGGGGGCTAAAGAGATGGCTCAGCCGCTGAGAGCACTGGTTGCTCTCGCAGAGGACCCAGGTTTGATTCCCAGCATCCACATGGCAGTTAA
>NW_008333609.1:0-379 GCF_000622305.1 Nannospalax galili
AAATTACTACCAATCAGGTCATGGTCAATTATCAGACTTTGGATTCTCCCGGGATGGATGAGTTGGCTCTTAAAGCTTGTGATGACACTTCTCTATTATAAAACAAGGCAGGTAAAGATGTTGGGGGACCCTGATGCTAAGGTTTCAGGCCATCATGTCTGGATAGCTCTAAGGAGCTTGGCACTATATGGAGGACTACCTTTCTCAGAGGGGGCTTCCTGCTCTCTACCTGACCTTATCTGGAAAGTGCCTCCAAGCACAGTTGCTTGGCCTTATTTGGAACATGACCTTGGGCATAGTTACCTGCAATAAACGGCCCCCAGCATTATTCTATGTGATAATTAGGCATTTCCCTATAGCCAGATGATAGGATCCCCCT
>NW_008333610.1:0-394 GCF_000622305.1 Nannospalax galili
ATATTTTGTAGTCATATGTTAACATTGTGATGGTATATTGGAGCACTATGACGGCACAATGAACATTGTGATGTGACATTGGAGAACTGTGATGACACATTGGAGCATTGTGATATCACAACTGGAGATTGTGAGGGGACAATGAGCACCAGGTTTGCATATTGTGCTTAGTGATGACACAATGGATCATTGTAATGATAAAATTGCCCATTGTGATGGTAAATTGAGCATTGTAATGGCACAATACAAAATTGTGACATCGTATTGTAACATTGTGATGGCACATTGGAGCAATATCATAGTAAATGGGGACATAGTGTTGGCACAATGAAGGATTGTGATATCACATTAGATAATTATAATGTCATTTTGCAGCATTGTGATGTCACATTAG
>NW_008333611.1:0-383 GCF_000622305.1 Nannospalax galili
ACAATGAAAATTTCAAAACCCTAAAGAAAGAGATAGAGGAAGACACTAGGTGATGGGAAGACCTGCCATACTCATAGATTGCTAGGAACCAAAAGCAATTTATGAATTCAGTGCTATCCCAATCAAAATACCTATGACAGTCTTCACAGACCTTGATAAAATAGTCCTAAAATTCATATGGAATCACAAAAAAAATCTTGGATAGCCAAAACAATTCTTGGGCAAAAAGAATAATGCTGGGGGAATCACTGTACCGGATCTCAAATTTTATTACAGAGCTATAATCATAAAATCAGCATGGTACTAGCACAAAAATAGACATGTAGATCAATGGAACACAACAGAAAACCTGAACATGAGTTTATATTATTTCAGCTACCTGA
>NW_008333612.1:0-377 GCF_000622305.1 Nannospalax galili
TATCTCTCCCTCACAAATTATGGGGAAGCCCCGTGGCTAAGAGTGGTCTAAGAGCTCCTGTGTTGCTGCTCAGAGCAGTCCAGATTACTGGACATTGGACCTTTTGAGTGTTCTTTAAACCCCCAACTCCTTGTATAGGGGGTCCAGGTTTGCAGTGTCAATGAGACAATTACAGTAATATTGGCCCCTGTATCAATTAGGCCTTTAAACTTATGGCCATCTAGGGAAAATTGCACCCTAGTCTTATGCAAATCAATAGGTGTCATCCATTGGACATGGGGGGTGTATTTCCTTTCTTCCTCTCTTTGGGGCAGGGCTGAGAGGCTCCCCATTGCCCATTTAAAGGCACCTTTTGTGTGGGTTTACCATCTGCATCC
>NW_008333613.1:0-520 GCF_000622305.1 Nannospalax galili
TACATATTCTTTTAAAAATCGTTTGTTATTCCTTTTTTGTCTTTTTGAGACAGGGTCTCCCTGTAGACCCAACTGACCTGAACTCACTATGTAGACCAGGCTGAACTGACCTGACCTCACTATGTAGACCAGGCTGGTCTTGAACTCACAGTGATCTGCCTGCCTCTGCCTCCCAAGTTCTGGGACTAAAGGCATGTGCCACCACACCCACCCAACTGTTATTTTATGTTTATTGCCTGCATGCATGTAAGTGCACCTGAGTGGTACAGTGCACTCAGAGGTTGGAAAAGGGCATTGGATCCCCCAGGACTGGAGTTATGGACAGTTGTTAGCTGCCATATGGGTGCTGGGATTTGAACCTGGGCCTTCTGCAAGAACAGCCAGTGCTCTTAACTGCTGAACTATCCCTCCAGCCAGATATATATTCTTGATTATAAGTACTGTGTTGAATGGGAGAAATAATAAAAGCATCTGTAAAATTGAAACCACAAAGGACAAGTCGAGCCCTCGAGTTGCAATA
>NW_008333614.1:0-1096 GCF_000622305.1 Nannospalax galili
AAATGCCACACAGTGTGCCTCAGTGGGCTCATTCAGGCAAACTACACTGTTGGGTCTCAACACCAAGTAAAAGAATATTATATAGGGAATAATTCTCAATGAATGCTGCTGGTCCTGTTTTTGGTCCACAACTGTTTTCTTATTGTGACACATTTAAGAGAGTTTGTTTTTCTCTTCTAGCAAAACAAATTTGACTTCATCATTCCCAAGTTGAAGCTCAATGAGTATTACCTGGGTGTTCTGTCAATGAACAAGTACTTATTGAAATTCCACTGGTGACTCCTTGGTTTGCTTAGTTCCAGGAAAATGGACACTTAATGGCTGAGTAGAAGAAGGCTTTCTGCACCATAGCAAGTCATCATTTCCACCAGAAACATTGAAATATTCATTAGATCAAGATCATATTAGTGGAACAAATTCTAAAGAATATAATTCCATTGTGTGTTTCTATCAGTGTACATGCTGTTATCCAACCACTTATTTCAATTATATTGTAAAGAGTACTTTTCTATCATTTATTCATCGAATCTTTTAGAACTTCTACATGGATTACTGCCAGACATTTATATATTTGTGATACAGTAAATCTCAACATTTAAAATTTCATTTAGGAATTCCTCGTGAGTGAAATTTAACCATTGTTTTGTTGGAGGTTTGGTTGCATTTAGGTAAAAGTGTGTTGAATTATTAATCCACTATTTTATCTGAATTTTATATTCCTATAATAACACCATTGGAAAATAATATCAGTGATATTTCTTGCTTTAAAATAAAAAATGGTTTTAATTATTTAGAAGGCAGTAGAGTGTTGGTCAGCACCTCTAGCATAGGGTCTGGTAGAAGTGGTCACATGGGTGCTCTTGTCTCATTCCAGTTTTTAACACTGAAGCATAAAATATGGTGCTTGTTTTACGATTCTGTAAACAAAGCTCCCTTTTACTCAGGATTTGTTTCTGTTGGAACTGGTGAGTTAACTCAACAGTTAAGAGCCCTGGCTATATTTGTAGAGGACCCAGGTCTGGTTCCCGGTATACAAATGGGTTGGCATACATCCTTAACTCAAATTCCAGGGATCCAATGCTCTCTGCCTCTGCTG
>NW_008333615.1:0-537 GCF_000622305.1 Nannospalax galili
AAATACAAGAAATCAGTATCAATCTTTGCAACTGTCTTTGCTGTAGTATATCCTAGTAAACATTTGAGGCTACAGCTGAAGGCCTGTGTTATGAGCAACAGTTAAATAAGAAGAGAATTCAAATAGAATTTCCTTGATCCTGAGAATCCTGCATGAAATCCAATCAGGCACTTAAGTGTAGCATGTTATTATTGTCCTTGCATAAGTGTTTCTTACTCTAAACTACAATAACATAATCAAAATATTTTGAAAAGCAATAAAGCTACACATTTTGATACTTGGTATCACAATGACAGAGTCTCTCCTTAGAATGACTGTCAATATTATTTACTAAGAGACAATAGCAGTTTCAAGTCCATATCCAAACCATATATTAACTCCAGGTTCATATTTCTTCAAAACATGTTTTCAGTTTGTGAAAATGGTTTCATGTCCTACCTATATATGACCAATCCACTGTTCTATAACCTGTCATTCACAACCTGTCACTGGATTTCTATTGATAATTTAAAACAAAACAATGGCTTTATTCTCATT
>NW_008333615.1:1035-2995 GCF_000622305.1 Nannospalax galili
TGTGTGACTTTGGAGGATACAAATTTGACTCTTTAGGATGCTCTCTCACACACACACTCTCTCTCTCTCATATACATATATATGAGAGAGTGAAATTGATTGGGGAATAATAATGGGATGAGAAAGAGGGGAGAGGATCTAAATACAATAAAATATTGTGTGAAATTCACAAAAAATCAAAAAAAGCAAAAAAAAGGCATTGAAACATTAAGTCCTGAATAAATGTATTCCACTGCATTTACCAGGTCTTTTCATTTTCCAGCTCCTTCCACAATTTCTATTCACAAAATGATTCTGATAAACATAACCACAGTGCGTGGCTTCCTCCTCCTGGGATTCTCTGACAACCAGGAGCTGCAGATCCTACACGGTTTTCTCTTCTTGGTGATGTATCTGCTGGGCTTGACAGGTAACTTCATCATCATCACCATCACAACGATGAAACTGCAGTTCCAATCACCAATGTATTACTTCCTGAGGCACCTTGCCCTTCTTGACATCTCCTTACTTTCTGTCACTGTCCCCCAGTCTATCCACAATTCCCTGACAGGCAGTGGCTGCATTTCCTATGCTCAGTGTGTGCTGCAGGTTTTCTTCTTCACGTCTTTGGCTTCTGCTGAGGTGGCCATTCTCACAGTGATGTCCTATGACCGCTATGTGGCCATCTGCCTCCCACTGAACTATCAAGTCATTTTGAGTCTCAGAACATGCAGGTGGGCTGTGACAGCTGTATGGATAAGTGGAGGTATCACAGGAACTTTGTACACAGCAACAACATTCTCTATCAGATTGTGTAGGGACAAAATTATCCACCAATTCTTCTGTGATGTTCCACAATTGCTCAAACTGTCTTGTCCTGATGATTACCCTGGAGTGATTGGAGTGGTTGCTTTTATGTCTTTATTGGGGTTTGCCTGCTTCTTTGCCATCACCCTCTCCTATGTCCACATATTCTCCACAGTCCTTAGGATTCCCTCTGCTGAAGGTCGGTCTAAGGTCTTCTCTACCTGCCTGCCCCACCTCTGTGTGGTCTCATTTTTTATGTCCACAGGTGCCTGTGCTTATCTCAATCCAACCTCCGACTCTCCAACTGCTCTAGACCTCATCATGTCTATTTTTTATACAGTATTACCCCCGACACTCAACCTTATTATTTACAGTCTGAGGAACAAGACCATGAAGGGGCGACTCTCCAACTGCTCTAGACCTCATCATGTCTATTTTTTATACAGTATTACCCCCGACACTCAACCTTATTATTTACAGTCTGAGGAACAAGACCATGAAGGGGACTGTGAAGTTGTTTTTAGGTAGAGCATTCATTCAGTCAAAAACATTTCTGCCCTGTTTTTAATAGCTGTCAAGTTAAACACATAAATGTTTTTAGTCATTCATATTAGTGCATCTCTCAACTTTCGCCAGAGAAACTTCCTTATTCAGCAGATAGAAATTGAAACAGAAACCCACAACTGACATACATGCAGATAATAAGAAACTGTAGAGGGATTATTTATGAATAGGACACCTATATCAAAGTTCTGCACCCCAAAGCACGGTTATCATTGGAGAAGAAAGGGCCTAAATTGTTAGAGCCAGGTGGTAGATGATCACAAGATCAGAAGGAAACATTTTTTTTCTTCTTCAATAGAGCTTGTTAGTTGCCTACATGAATGCATAGCAATAGCGACAGTATGTGCAAGTCCCATGTAATCACAAGCCAGACAAAATTCCAACATAGACATAAGGAACTGGGTAAGAAACACTACCTGAGAAGTATTAAAGGTTGCTGGGAGGAGGGGAGTCAGTCCTTTTAAGGGTGTGACTTTGGAGGACACAAATTTGACTCTGTAGGATACTCTCTCACACATTCTCTCCCTCCTTCTCTGATATGAGAGAGGGAGGGGAGAGGACTTAGGACTTAAAAAATATTGTATGAAATTCATGAAAATTAAAAAAAAGG
>NW_008333615.1:5005-7908 GCF_000622305.1 Nannospalax galili
AGGAAGATGGATATGTGAGGAATGCATGTCCTTAGGCTACTTACCGGCCTTCCCTTCCAATCTAGTTACTAACACACTCCTGCCGCCAACTACACCCTCTCTTCTAGCCTGAGGATGAGTCTGCTGCACATTTCTCAGACCCCTGAGGAATGATTTTGAGAGTCTTTTAAGTTTACAGAATGTCTGCACATGGGCTCAGAAGCTTTACTTAGCCCTAGTTAAGCACATATCTGTTTGGACAAATGTGCCCCACCCACACAATTTTCACATATCCTATGCCCACTCACCCACAAACGACTCCTTTCTAGGTAAGAACCCAGGCATTTGTTACCAACTCTATCGATCCCAGTTGCCTGCAGAGGACTCCTTGTCTCCTCTTCCTGATTAGAAAGCTTCAGCCATGAGACTATCTTCACAGGGCTGCTCCTGGGATCAGAAACTTCAGTCAGCCCTAGCTGAGCCAGTGTCACTTGTGACACCCCGTTGGAATATCAACACTGAGGTGCCTCAACCCTAAACCCAAATACCATCCAATTGGTCCATGATGTAACACACTGGGCTAACAACAAAAAGGTATCCAAACATGCACTGAACAGAGCGGAGAACAGAGATCCATAACATGAACCACTAGCAATTATATAACTCCAGATGCAGAGGTCCCATCAAAAAATACAAACAAATTGAACAGGCAGAACAAAATATCTTCTCCAAAAATTAATATGTCTAAGGATAATTCCCCAAAACAACTTAGACAGCATACAAGATAAATAGTTTGAAAATAGAAATAAATATTTTTCAAGGACAACAACGATAGGAATAAACATCAGAATGAAGACAGCAAAACATAAACAGTTTAATGAAATGATGAAAACACTTCAAAACAAAAATAGAATTTAATAAAGACATAAGATCTCAAGGAAACCCAAAGAAAATTAGGAGTTTAAATGAAAAATTCAGAAAGCTAAATAAAAAGTACAAAGGAAAGCACACCAAGGCATTGGACAAAATAGAAGAAAGAATAACATGTCTTTACAAAAAGTAGACAAATTGATCCACTAAGAAAAATATTAACTCTTAAAAAAAACACCATTTACAGAATGTGAAAGAACTCTGGGACACTAACTACAAAAGAACAAAATTATAAATAACACCTATAGAAGAAGGAGAAGATATCCAGGTAAAAGGCCCAGAAAATACATTAAATAAACCATAGAAGAAAATATCTCCAATATGGGAAAATAGATGCCTATCAAGGATCAAGAGGAGTACACAACACTAAGTAATGAGATGAGAAAAGGAACTCCCTACATCATATAATATTCAAAACACTAAATATACAGCACAAAGACAGGATGCTGAAAACTGCAAGAAAGGATGACCAAGTCACATATGAAGGCAATCCCATCAGCACAACAACTGAGACTTCAATGGGGACTTCGAAAACCAGAAGTGTGTGGACTGATGTTGTACAAGTTACAAAAGACCACAGACACCAGGTTAGATTACTATACAAAACAAATCTCCTAGTCATAATCAAATGAGAAACAACATTTTCTCATGATAAAAATAGATTTAAAAAATTCATGACTACTAAGGCTGCTCTACAGAGGATACTGGAGAGAACACTTAAGTCTGAAGAGGTGAAACACATCCAAGAGAATATGGAAGAAATAAATATTTCCAGAATATTTAATGAAGAGTTCTAAGAAAACACTACAAAACAACAAAATGACAGGAATTGAAAGTCATTATTCAATAACTTTTAACACCAATGTCTTAAATTCCAACATAAATAGACACAGACTAAAAGGCTGAATTATAAAACGTCTATCTTTAAACACACCTCATATATATGAGTGTTTTTCCTGCATGTTTGTAAGTGCACCTGTGTCATGAAATGCCCATGGAGGACAGAAGATGTCCTTTATATATCTATATCTAATCTCTCTCTCTCTCTCTCTCTCTCTCTCTCTCTCTCTCTCTCTCTTTCTCTCTGTATGCATGTATGTGTGTTTGTGTGTGTGTGTGCATATGAGCTGAGGTGGTGTGCAGGCTAGAAGTTTACCTCAGGTGTCATTCCTCAGGTGTTTTCTACCTTATGTTTTGAGACAGGGTATCTCACTGGCTAGGCTGGCTGGTCAGTGAGCCACAAGGATCTTAAGATCTTCTCTCTGCCTCCCCAGCATTGAAATTACAGGGGTGTAGTTTTTAACATCAGTTCTGGGTGATCAAACTCAGGTTCTCATGTGTCTATACCAACCACTTTACTGACTGAGCTATTTTCAAAGCCCTTCCTCTGTCTTTTTAAATTGTTGCTATAAAATTAACTCTAATTATATAATATTCCAAAACTATACAATGTTTCTCTGTTGGATGGAATTATACATCATCATCTCCATTATCAGGAATCAGGAGGGACATAAATGCCTGGATAAGACCCCCATTTCTTTGCCTCCTTAAACTGGGTCAAGGAGAGCTTGGACAATAATCCTTCACTGACCTCTGACCTCACAAATCACCAATATTTGCTTCAATCGTCTCTCACAATGCCTTTGATCATTGTTTAGTCAGTGTAAGAAACCAGACTTATAGAAAATCTTTTGTTTTTCAAACTCTAGTTCCTTTCCAAGTCCTCTGTCCCCTTGAATTAAAAATCCAGGCTCATAGAACATAGTGGAACAGAGGGTAGAGAAAATACTAATGCATTTCTCAACTCTCACCAGCAAAGCTTCTTCATGCAACAGAGGGTGATTAACTCAGAAGGCCACAACTGGTCAAAGGGCAGAGAATAAGATATTGCAGAGTATGTGTTACTGAATAGGACTCCTGTATTACACCTCACCCACCCACAGCTCAGGGAAGAAGAAAAGGTGGCCCAAAGGTTGTAAGATCCAGGGGTGGTG
>NW_008333615.1:8663-20536 GCF_000622305.1 Nannospalax galili
TTCCATGAAGTTTTCCTATAGTTGAATATACTCTGAATCCCAATACTACTGAGGGTGGTTGTGGAGACAGGGAGATAAAGAAGACATGGACAGAGAAGAAGAGAAGAAGCGAGGTTAAACAGACAGGAAGGAAAAGAAGGGAAATAGGAACAGATGTTGTATAAGGGAACAGAAAAGAGCAAAATATTAGAAAAGTTAAAAAAGAAAGACAAGAAAAGCCAAAAAAGTCTCCCAAGTGTACAGCAAATGTCAAAACCAAAATTTCACAAATGTAAAGACTAGTGGGGGATAAAATATGAAACATAAGAATACAAACTAAGGGAAAATCAAAGTACTGGAAATGTGGAAGAGGGGAAGGAGTACACATGGAAGGGCAATGAAAGAGACACAAAAAGTACATTGCCTCAAATTGGAAGAATCTATACAAACAAAATTATCTGAATAACAACACCATAAACATTATAAACTACCATGGTCTGGGGGTGGATAGACAATGGAATCTCTAAGTTGCCTGCCTTGCTAGCATGAGGATCTCAGGTCAGATTCCCAGAGCCATGTGACAGGATAAACCTGTCATCCAGGTACTCAGGAAACAGAGAGAGGAAGATGCCTAGGGCTTGCTCCCAGTCAGACTTTCCACATGGTTGAGTCTAAATTCAGTGAGAGATATTGTACTAAGTAAAATTATAAGGTAGGGGCTGAACAGGTGATTCCACAGTTAAGAGCACTTACTGCTCTTGCAGGGGAACTGGGTTCAGTTCCCAGCTCCCTCATGACATTTAACAACTGTCCACAACTGCAGTTCCAGGGGATCGATGCCCTTTTCTGGCCCATGTGTACTTTGCACACATGTGTTACACTTAGAAACATGCAGGCAAACATTTATAAACATGAACTAAAAGTAAAAAAAAAATATAAAAATAGCCAGGCATGAGTGTACATGCCTTTAACCCAGCCCTCAGGTGGCAGAAGCAGGCAGATCATAGTGAGGCTGATGTCAGCATGGGGTGTCTACTTTAGCAATTTCCAGGACTGCTTGGGCTACACTGACATCCTGACTCAACAAGGTTTTAATATATCTTTTGCAACAGTCAGTGATTATTACAGAGTTCTACACTGGCCTTACACAGAGACTGTCTGTAAATTAACTGTGCCTAAGTAGCACATCTACAATGTAGCCTCTACTCCTACGGCTCAAGGAACATAGAAAAAAGCTTAAGAGAACAAGAATGCAGCTCTCAACTCTTATCAATGAAGCTCCCTCATGCAGCAGAGGGCCAGGAATATAAAAGGACACAAATGACCAAAGTGTAGAGAATAAGAGCCTCAGTGTTTGAGTCCTTGGACAGGAGTCCTATATTAAAGTCTACCCACCCAGGGCTTGGAGACCATTGCAAGACTGGGAGGAAAGATTGTAAAAGTCAGGGGAGGAGGTGCACGTCCATATGGAAATAGAGCCCTACAGGCTCCTGGGCCCTTGCTCATGTGAACCTACAGCAATGTGTTAGCATGCACAAGACCCATGCAAACTGAAGCACACAAAAATCCAACATAGAACTGTGGAAATGGGCAGCAGGCCCCATTCATACTAAAAAAACTGTTGGCAAATGTTTACTAGTGAGTGAAGAAGCATTGACCTTCTTAAAGGAAGGGTCTCTAGACAGACTTACTAGACCTCAGTGGATGATTTGCACTGAGATGTCTAAGGATGCTAAGTTGACTGGAATAGCCTTAAAACAAATGACAGAATGCATGAATTCCAGTGGGGTTCAGGCTATAAGTGTGCCAATGCACAAAGGAGTATAAAGATGATTAAGATGTTCTGTATCAAATGCATAAAAATTCAAGATAAATTTACAAAAAAAATTTAATTTAATTCAATTTTTAAAAAAAATTAAAATTTGAAATAAATAAGGTGAAGCCATATAGGATGATAACTCTATTGATCTCTACCCACACTCACCCATGTAAATACTCACACAATATCACATAGACACATATCAAAAAAGAAGAGAAAAAAAGAATGAACCAAAAATAACTTTGTTATCTTTTTAAGGATGACAAAGGAAGAAAAGAAAAAAGAACTTGAAAGATAAGGTATTGGAACAGCTCTCTGAGGCTTGAAAATTGGAGACTGTCGGTCACATAGACGGAATGGAGGTCAATAGAAGTTGTTGACTCTTGTATTTACTGTGGTTTATGCTGTGTCTCAGTCTGTATTGCACATGCATCTAATGTCCACAGAGTTGTCTTCACTTGGCCTTTTTCCTCCTCTGGAGATCAGTTTCCTCTGCTAGCCTCACTTACCTGGGCAAGGACTCCCACTCTCCACAACTAGCCAAACCATGCCTGTTGGGTCAGTAGTGATTTACTCATGTGTCTCCCAAATTGTTTGGGATATTTGGATGCAGACACAGCATGGATGTTGGTATGGGCAGAGGATCTGGCATAAGACTTTAAAGATGACACTTTCTCTATTAGTCACTCCTGGTGAGGCATGCAACTGTGAATACATAATTGCAGAATATTCAGGCTCTATGGTGGGGAGGGACAGTGCTCCAGAATTTCATCCTACTGCTGGCCTCAGAGGCTCAGAGCTTCCAAACTGCAGAGTTGTCAGTAGATGCCTCTTCCTCCTTCCCTCCCTCCCTCCCTCCCTCCCACTCCCCTCTCTCTATTTTCAAACGGTGTCAAATTGGGAGATAAACCATGAACTCAGAAAAGCGTAGATATCTGGTCCTGTGGCTCAGCCATTTTCTACTCCCGTTTGTGGTGTCCTGTTGGCCAGCAAGCACGTGGAGCAACAAATAAAGGGAACAAGAATGTGAAATCAGATCTCTTCATTTCTTATTTTCTTCTATGGTCACAGGAAGTTGTGAATTAGTACAGATATGCCCTGTGTCTCCTCAGTGACCTTATCCTAGGTAACTATAACATAATGTTAAACAGTGGATTACACCACTGTGGATTACATCTTATTTTTCTTTTATTCCAGGTAGCCTTCATATAACACCAGCTCAATTTAGACAGAACCATTTATCTGCACAACCATTTCCCTAGTGTTCTACTTTCTATAGTTCCACACAGCTCCTTCCCTACCCTGTTGACAGTACTTAACGATCAAAGATACTTTCTCCATCTTTAAAATGTTGTCACTTCTGGAACTTTATATCATGGAATCTTTTCCCTCATCAACTTTCAAGGTCAGCTTCTGTCACTTTGCACTCTTCCCTCAGAGTACATTCATGTTCATTCCCACAGTACATTCTTTTCTGTTGTTGAGAATAATGCTGAAACATGGATGGACTGTGATGTACTTAGCAGTCCACTGACAAAAAAGCATCTACATTTTCCAGTTAGACTTTCAGAAACTTATGATTTAATGAGAAGCATTTAACTAAGGATGGTCAGGCAGCAGCACACCCAGGAGCCTGTTAGAAAAGTAGCTTCCTGACTGTTACCTGAGACTTGAGTGAGCATTGTTCAGTATAGGCGTGGGTCTCTAGGTTTTAACCAGCTTTGCTGAGTGTGGGCCTGGGTCTCTAGGTTGTAATCACCTCTAGGAGATTCTAAAGTCTGAAAAGTCTGAGAACCACTGAAGTGGGATTATTAAAACTGCAAGCCCCCTATGTCATTTGCCTGTCGTGTGGAAATATCTGTGACTCCAAACCCCATGTGACAAAAGAGAAAGAAAATGAGTCACATCTGACATTCAGCTCAGGATTCACATTAAAATTTTCACAGCCCTCAAACCATTCAAAAGCTAGCTGTCTTCCACACATAATTTTAAATTCCATGATCGTAGAAGAGAAACATCAGAAGTTGTTGATAGACTTGGATAGAAGTTATCACACCAAGACATACCAAGATGAGTTTTCCAATTGTGGATTATTAAAGCATGATTTTGGGGGAATCCTGACAGTACTTTAATTGTTTAAATTGAGTTAGGAATAAGTGTAAAATTCTATCATGGAAGGAAGTTCACTTTGTTAACAAACAGACGTAAAAGGCCATATACGTAATTCATATAAAGTACTAAAATAGTAATATGGCTAGAGATTAATGAGAATCTATAAGTGGAAAGACTATTAATAGTTTACCTGTTAATGCAACCTTAGAATCTGTAAAACACTTTTTTCAAATACTCTCTGAGTAGAAAGAGAAAGCCTTCAGTAGTATATGCTCAAGAAGCTCACCTTTCTCCCATTTCCTTAATGAATTTTATTAATATTTATAGTTTTCACATATAAGGAAATGAAAGGCCAATGATCAGAATTCAAATCTCAATTATGTTACGAAAGTATTTTCAATTAAGCACTTCTTTGGATTAAAGGAAACTGTATTTGAGACAAAGTTTCACTGTGCAGATCTGGCTGGCTTGGTGATCACAGAGATTTGCCCACTTTTGCTATCCAAATGCTAAGATTAAAGGCACCACCACTCTTAGTGAAATTATTTTTGATGGAATTTATAACAATATCATATTATATATATATAATCAGTCTTTTGTCAACTCCATGTGCAATTTGAGAATTAAAGGATGGACAGTAATGGTGCTTATAATTTCAGCAGTTATAACGGAAGAAATTGGAAATATGAAATCTGTTAGAAGGAAAATTCCAAAGTTTATTTTTAAAATGTTCTATTATACATTTCACTCAATCTGATGATAATTCTGATAGATTAAATTTATGATTCTTATTTATGTATTAAGAGGTTTGAGAGTCTTTCCAATGTGGCAACTAAGGTGTATGTAAAATTTTTGGCTCATTCAGTCATAATTTGTTACAATTTGAAACCAAAACCCTGTCAGATAAAAATTCAAAAATGGAATGCTATGGTGTAGAATTCATTCTCCAAAAAATGATATGAGAGTTGAGGTAGCTCTCTGAGTCTGTATTGTTGCAGGAGAGACTTACTAGATGGGAAAAATCTCTCTGAGATTAATGCAGAGTTGGGCAGCACCGACCACAGGGTTTAGGAGTCTCAGAGAAACCAGTTCTAGGGGGATGAGTTACTCAGATACACACACACACACACACACACACACACACACACACACACGGTTTAGAATAAAATCCCCCAAACACTAAACCATGATGCTGAAGAGTTCTTTACAACTCACAGCTGGAAAGAAATATATGTAGGAAGATGAGACTCATCTTTCATCTTTACTGGCCATCAGGCAGCACTGGGCAGTGTGGTGAATGCCCATCCTCCCAAATCAAGCCCTGCATCATACACTGGAAAGCGGTGGCTCCCTGCACACAGAAGCAGAACACATTACTCTTCTTCCTGAAACTATGTGAAGATTCTGCATTATGCTCCTCACATTAAAGTCTCCTCACAGCAACAGATGTCTCTGATTGCCAGTGTCTCCTAGGAATAAGTCACTAGCAGTTGTCCGATGACTTCATTAGAGGACAACTGACATAAAGAACACAGAAACAGTGCATATTCAGATCCAGTTGCAGAATGCCACAAACACACCACACACTGAATTAAACACAAACATTGAAAGTGGAAAGTTTTTGTTAGTGATTAAAATAAATCGTCCATTAAAAAATAGTAAGAGTGTTTGCAGAGCTAGTGCAATGCCCAGGGCTTGGTCACCAGCATTAAAATAAAAATAATAGCAATAAGTAATAGGAAACAGTAGCCCGACCCACTTGGTCCATATGTGTTGTACCAAGCTTCTGTGGTAACGACCTTATCATTTTCCAGGAAGGAAAAGGGAATCACCTGCCCACAGCTAATCGATCTGCTACAATAGAGCCTTGCAAGGCAAAAATGTAACCCCACAAATATCCATAAAGCTTGGGTCAAAATCCCATGATTGTATTTATATTGTGACTTGAAAGTCATGGGTTTCACAGAGGTAAATTGAAGGTTTGAAATATTTGTTTGTTCTTGTTTTGTCTAAAGCAAAAGTGTCTTAAATGAGAAGATGGAGAGTGGGCTGTATGTGCACAACTGCTGCTTGACCACCAGAAGCTGGAAGCTTCAGGCATGGAAAAAAATGCATGGGGTATTCTGCAGATGCCCATCATTTAAAGCATATTTATCAGGTTTTAAGATAACTACAAGTTCTTAAACATTAGATGCTGAAATAAAAAAATGGATAAATGTGTAATCTTTATGCTACTGTATCGCATGTTTTTATTTTTCACTTTTATGCACAATTTCTAATCACAAAACGATGATGGCAAATTTAACTACAGTGAATAGCTTCTCCCTCCTGGGGTTCTCTGATACCCGGGAGCTGCAGATGCTACACACTTTGCTCTTCTTGGTGATGGACCTGTTGGGTTTGACAGGTAACTTCATCATCATCACCATCACAACACTGGAACCACAGCTCCAATCTGCAATGTGTTACTTCCTGAAGCACCTTTCCCTTCTCGACCTCTTCTCCCTGTCTGTCACAGTTCCCTTGTCTATCCACGATTCCCTGTCAGCAAACAGATATATTTCCTAATCTCAGTGTGTTCTTCGGGTTTACATCCTCACACCCTTACCTGGATTGAAGGTGGCCATCCTTAACAATGATGTCCTATGACTGTTATGTGACTCTCTGCCTCCTACTGCAATATGAGGTGTTCATGAGACCCAGATAGTGCAGGTGAACTCTGACAGCTGTTTGGCTAAGTGCAGTTATCTCAGGAACCATCTACACATCAACCACATTCTCTCTCAGATTCTGCAGTGCTAAAGTAATCCACCAGTTCTTATGTGATGCACCACAGTTGCTCAAGTTCTCCTGCTCCAATGTTACCTTGGAGTGATTGGAGTGGCTGCCTTCATTGCTGCTGTGGCATTTGCCTGCTTCATTGCCTTCACCCTCTCCTATGTCCAGGTATTCTCCACCATTCTCAGGATGCCCTCTGCTGAAGGTGGGATAAGGTCTTTGCCACCTGCCTGCCCCACCTCTGTGTTGTCTCATTTTTTTTCCTCTCCACAGGCACCTCTGCATATCTCAAGACAACTTTAGACTCAACAGCTTCTCAATACCTCACATTCTCTATCTTTTACACAGTACTATCCCCAACACTCATTCTTGTTGTCTACTGTTTCAGGAATGAGGCCATGAAGGGGGCTGTAAGGATGTTAATGCCAGGAGTAAAATTCTTTGGAAAAAGGATCATTTAAATTTTCTTCTTTCCAATACCTCATGCTCTCTATCTTTTACACAGTACTATCGCCAACACTCATTCTTGTTTTCTACTGTTTCAGGAATGAGGCCATGAAGGGGGCTGTAAGGATGTTAATGCCAGGAGTAAAATTCTTTGGAAAAAGGATCATTTAAATTTTCTTCTTTGTGACTGGCAACATTAAACACAAGAAACAGTTTTAGCTATTTGAATGCCTTTAGTATGTAATGTTAAGAAGAATGCTAGTAAAATATCTTCTAGATAAAGTATATTATAAATCCTTTGTATAATGAACTTGAGGTTATATTTCATCTGTGGTTGTTTGAATGAGAAGATCTCAATAGTTTGCAGTACGTGGAAACTTGGTTCTCATTTTGCAAAACTGTTTGGGGAGGGTCGTGGAGCCTTTAGGAGGTGCAACCATCCTGGAGGAAGCACATCGCTGGGGGCAGGCTTTGAGAGTTCATAGCCATGCCCACTTCTAGTCTGCCTCTCTCTGCTCCTGTGCTGCTGGAAGGTTGCTCCTTCAGCTTTCTACTCAGGCCCCTCCTGCTGCCACGCCTCTCCTGTTATTATTGACTCTCCCTCTAGAACCTTAAGCCAGACAAGCCCTTCCTTCTGTAAGTGGCCTCTTTGTGATGGCATTTTATCACAGCAACATAGAAATGAATGAGCAATGTATATTCTTTAAAGAGTTTAAATATATATTTGAAAAGAGTTCCAAGCTGGAGACAAGAAGTGTTTAAAAATAAAACATTTTTTTTTGTTAAAGATAAAACAAATTATAGCACATACCCTTAATCCCAACACTCAGAAGGTTGAGACAGGCAGATCCCCAGGAGTTCTAAGCCAGCCTCATCTATATAGTAAGTTCTATGTAAGCCAGAGTTGCATAGTGAGACCATGTATCAAAAAAGAATAAATAATGATATAATTAAATAATAAAGATAAATGTTTATGCACTGGAACATGCTTTGTGCTGTTTTTTATAAATGCAGTACACAGTATTCTTTAGTGTCAACCCTGATGTGTGCACTATATTACATTGTAATATCACACATAATGATTAGTTAGCTCTTGAGTTATGCAATCATGTGAGAAGGCCATTACAGATTAATAAGTGAAATCCTTTTGATGACTGCATGCTTTTGAACTAATCCCATTCCAAAGGCTTGTCCTTTTTGTGATTATTCTAAAGACTGTGGCATCTGGGTCATTGCATAAAATGTGCATGAATAAATGCTTTGGTTACATGTCATACAGTGGTGTTGCCTCTTTTGTAAACCATTGCATTTCTGTGGATGCCTATTGAAATTATCCATTAACACCCCTGAAGTAGAGCATCTGTTATGAACTTGATGATTACATATAAGTTTCAACAGGGCTTGGAGAGATAGCTTAGCAGGTGAGAATGCCCACCACTCTTTCACATGACCAGAGCTCATTTCCTAGTACCCTTGTCAGGGCCTGGCAACTGGTTGTAACTCTGGCTCTGGTGTTTCTGGTGCTCTTCTGGATGCCAAAATTTCCTTCAATCAGTACGTATCCCCATACATAGATACACAATATGCACATAATTTAAAACTACTAAAAATAAATCTTAGAAAAAATATCATCATATAAAGTGCTTTCACTCACAACGATAAGTTTACATATCTCAAGTGAAAGAAAATCCTGGTCCTAAATAGATATGATTAACAATATAGAATTTCTTGTTTCATTAAATGAGATAGGATAAAGATTTAATTGTATATATTATGGGACTCTCCCAATCAACTGTAGACATCTGCAATTCCCTATTTGTAAACAATGATTCTATTCAAACTCAGATAATATCAAGAGAATGCCCCACGGAACAGTATTGTCACATATATAGGCATTAACTACGGGGCCTCTGCACAGAAGGATTCCACTCCTTGTTTACTTTTGGTTTATTTGGTAATTTGTTCTGAATTTCACATCCATGTGCAAGTCTTGTGTCCATACTATTGCTCAAGTTGTGATTAATTTCCTTTACAAAAACCTGGTATCCATCAAGAGAGTAAAGATTACTGATCATATCTCTTAATTTTTCTACCATTGTGGTGATTCATACAATCATTTTCTTAAACTGGTGAACTGGTCCTATGCATCCTGTTGTCCGTCCTGTCCCAAAACTTCTAACCCTTCATGAATCTGGTCTTCATTCAGCCACTATGCATTTCTTGCAATTTCTACAGTTTTACATAATTTAAACACACTCAATTAGATATAACAACCACCAAACCACCTCTCTAGCCAAATGCATGATTATCCTTGAATCATTCTGCTAGCAGTTTGCACCTATTTTTTTAGCACACACAATCATATTTCCAATTGGAAATCAGCCATGGAGAAGATGACACAGTTTTCAAAGTCACTATAAGAACAAATGATTGAAACAGGATCCACATCTGGGAAACCCAACCCTAATGACAACAGGAAGACACATGAGGAGTGAGCTTCTATTCCTTAGAAAAATGTAATTCCTCAGGTTGAAGGCCAGGTGAGCAGGGACTGCCTGGGACAGCATAACACATCATCACAAATTTGGGACGGGAATCTGACATCCAAAACTTACACATTTTTTCAGTATATATTCCATCATAATTTTATTTTTGGTAAAAAATTCAATAGTAGAGAATACAGTGTTTATAACACTGATCTTAATAATATTTTATCACATAATTTATTCATAGTTAAGGAAACAATAAAGTTGCACTATGTATTTATGTGAATGTGATAGAGATGGAGGCATAAACCTACCTCTCTATGCTGCTGTAATGAAATGAAAATGGAAAAGTGCCTGTTTTACCACTGATACTCAAAAGGTGATTATGAAGAATATGAATGAATAACATGTGCTACTGTTGTAACTTCGGAAAGATGAAGCGGTTTCATAGAAAGCTGAGGTGAATGAGATGAACGAACCATGGAGGCCTTTCCTAGGAGAGTTAGAGACTCACTGCAACAGGTAGCCATGATGATGTTCTGAGGGGGGACAGTATTAGGAGAGACAGCCTCAGAGTGTGGCATGCTGAGGGTCCTGAAGAAAGAGACACACACTGCACATTCCAGAACATGAGGGGATTATATACCAGAGCACAGGCATCTTGATGGGTACTTGAAGGGAGAGAATCTTCATCCATGAAGTTGCACTATGTATTTATGTGAATGTGATAGAGATGGAGGCATAAACCTACCTCTCTATGCTGCTGTAATGAAATGAAAATGGAAAAGTGCCTGTTTTACCACTGATACTCAAAAGGTGATTATGAAGAATATGAATGAATAACATGTGCTACTGTTGTAACTTCGGAAAGATGAAGCGGTTTCATAGAAAGCTGAGGTGAATGAGATGAACGAACCATGGAGGCCTTTCCTAGGAGAGTTAGAGACTCATTGCAACAGGTAGCCATGATGAGGTTCTGAGGGGGGACAGTATTAGGAGAGACAGCCTCAGAGTGTGGCATGATGAGGGTCCTGAAGAAAGAGACACACCCTGCACATTCCAGAACATGAGGGGATTATATAGCCAGAGCACAGGCATCTTGATGGGTACTTGAAGGGAGAGAATCTTCATCCATAAGACAAAGGGACTGCCTGACAGATTTCCAAGGAGGTGGGTAAGTTCCATTCCATGTGACCTAGCCCACAGGCTGGAAGCCATGGGGCATTTTTATATTTATTTGTTTATTTATTTATTTATTTATTATTTATATTTTGGTCTTTTTTGAGACAGGGTCTCCATGTAACCCCAACTGGCCTGGCGCTTGTTATGTAGTCCAGACTGTCCTCAGTCTCACAGACCTCACCTGCCTCTACCTCTTGAATGCTGGGAATAAAAACATGTCACTATGCCTGACTTTAACACAGGATTTTAAAAGAGAAACTACAATTCTTGACTTTCTTGGACCTGCAAGTGGGAGGAAGATTGCTGGACTTCAGCAAGCTTCATCAGCTCTCTTTCCTAGAAACAGCTTCAAGAGAGGAAGGTCTGATTTTTGCGAGAAAGAGAAAAATCTGAAGAGATTGTGACCTAATAAAACAGGCTTTCCACTTATTTGAAAAATGACTTTACAGAAAAGGAGTTAAAGGAATATGGGAACTAGGGATTGCTAGATTGGCCCAAGGTCTAACTATGCTGAGCTTAACTGGGATATTGTAAGTATTTATTCTAATGTCAATAAATTCCCATATGGTCTTTTACTATGTTTTCTAATTTAACTAATTAATTTATTTTTATTTTACTTGCATGAGCATTTTATCTGCATATATGTCCTGTATCACGTGCATTAAATGCCTTCAGATACTAGAAGTGGGTGTTGAATTCTCTGTAATTAAAGATACACACTTCTTAGCTGCAATGTGGGTGCTGGGAACTGACCCCAAGTCCTCTGCAAGAGCAGCCAGTGCTCATACTTGATAGATGGATTTTTAAATATAATTAGTATATGACCATACAGCTCAGATGAGACCATACAGTAAGTAATATCAATTAGAAATTGTAAGAGTATTCAGAAGACATATACATATCATATATATATAATATATATATATGATGAGACAATCCAGAAATTACATAAGCAATATTGTCGAGTTAGTCTGTTCCCACTTGTACAGAAGAAGGTTTTGAAATTTTCAAGAGTTGTTAGTGACTGACTGGGCCATTTAGTGTAGTTTTAGGCCACCTGTGTTTTAGGA
>NW_008333615.1:23450-24553 GCF_000622305.1 Nannospalax galili
TTTTGAAACAAGCAATGCTGATTAAAGTCATAATTTGTTGTTATCTTTGTATTTCATTTTACATTTTTATTTTCCAGTTGTGTCCACAATTTCTGTCCTCAACATGATTGTGACAAATGTAACAACAGTGAGTGGCTTCTTCCTCCTGGGGTTCTCTGACAGCCGGGAGTGGCAGATCCTGCACGCTTTGATCTTCTTGGTGTTGTACCTGTTGGGATTGGCAGGGAACTTCATCATCATCACCATCACAACGATGGACCTGCATTTCCAATCTCCAATGTATTACTTCCTGAAGCAACTTTCCCTTCTCGACCTCTCCTCCCTTTCTGTCACTGTCCCCCAATCTATCCACAATTCCCTGACTGGCAGTGGATACATTTCCTATGCTCAATGTGTGCTGCAGGTTTTCTTCTTCATATATTTGAGCTGGGCTGAGGTGGCAATTCTCACCGTGATGTCCTACGACCGCTATGTGGCCATCTGCCTTCCACTGCACTATGAGGTCATTATGAATCCCAGAATGTGCAGATGGGCTGTGACAGCTGTGTGGCTAAGTGCAGCCATCCCAGGAACCCTGTGCACAGCAACCACATTCTCTATCAGATTCTGCAGGGCCAAGATAATCCACCAGTTCTTCTGTGATATTCCCCAATTTCTTAAGCTCTCCTGCTCCAATGATTACCTGGGAGGAATTGGGGCAGTTGCTTTCACTGCTTTTGTGGGAACTTTTTGTTTCACTGCCATTTGCCTCTCCTATGTCCAGATATTCTCTACAGTCCTCAAAATGCCCTCTGCTGAAGGTAGGTCTAAAGTTTTCTCCACCTGCTTGCCCCACCTCTCTGTCATCTCATTTTATATTTCCACTGGCATCTTTGCATATCTAAAACCAAACTCAGACTCTCCAACTGCCTGGGACATCATCATCTCCATGTTTTATACAGTATTACCCCCAACACTCAACCCTATTATTTACAGTCTGAGGAATGAGGCCATGGAAAGAGCTGTAAGAAAGTTACTGTTAAGTGATAAATTCCCTGGCAGAAAATTAGTTTTGTCTTGTTGTCCAGAGATTGCAACAGTATGAAGAATTATTTTTTTATTAA
>NW_008333615.1:26047-26825 GCF_000622305.1 Nannospalax galili
GCCAGAGGTGAATAAGCAGGAATTCTTCAGTGTATAATGAATGTTCTTTTACTGTTGTTTACTTTAGGTTTATATGTGAGGCTGTGTGTGTGTGTGTGTGTGTGTGTGTGTGTGTGTGTGGTGTATGTGTGACAGATGAAGAAAGAGTAAAACAGAGAGATAGAGATAGAGAGATATAAAGAGAGAGAATCTCTTTGTCTCCACAATTACATAAGCCAGACAAGCTGGTCCACAAGCTTCTGGGTGTTCTCCTGTCTCCACCACCCACTTCCCAATGGCTGCTGGGATCTCAGACCTTTTCAATACTTCTGGCTTCCAAGTATGTGGTGCTTACTATGCACTGCACCACTATAGTTATGCCTGTATGAACCCAACCTTCCAGCATGCATTTTGAGATCAAGAGCAGATCTGATATGCTAATAACATGCTCTTTCAGAATTTTGGGGGAGCTGTGCTTTTGAGGAAGGGCCAAGTCTATATTTTATCAAAAGTGTATATCCAGAGTGAAATGGGGAAAGAAAAGTCAAATCCTTAGCTTCTCAGAGAATTTTTTCTTGTCTGATTCATATACCCAGAACAAAACATACATACATACAACCACAAACAGATGGTGTCTATTGAATCACACATATTGTTGAAATATTATTCGATATTTCCAAATGGAAGAATAAAATCTACATTATTTCCAAAAAATAATGGCTGCTGGCAGTGCTTTTGACACTAAACGCATGCACATGCACATACCCTCCCTCTGCCCCCCCCTTAAACATTACTCTGA
>NW_008333615.1:29811-33328 GCF_000622305.1 Nannospalax galili
AGAAGTATAAATATATGATTCCCAGACATAGGATTCAAGAAATTCTTATGAGTGCCAGTGAAAAATTTGAACATTCATCTAGATGTGCCTCCTCTTCTCTTCTCCTCTCTTCTCTTCTCTTCTTTCTCTTCCCCTATTATCCCTTCTAGCTCTCTTTCTCTCTTACCCACCTTCTTTCCTTCACTCCTTCCCTTTCTCTCCTTCAGCACCTGCATTTGTTTTGCTCAGTGGGGAACCTACTAGCTTCTTTTGGTGGCAAAGACTAATCAGTGACAGAGTAATGACTTTGGGACATGCGATTTCCTTCACAGAAGACATTTATTAAAAATTCAGAGGGTTTTTATACATTACAAGGAACTAGCAGTCACGTGGGGTTTGGCAGTTACACACAAAGGTTTAGGGCACAATCAGACAAGAAACATGACATATAGCTTTTAGTTGGTGCCAGCTTAATGACAGCTGAGTTATTTGTTCAGCTCAGGGAGATGAGCTAAGGAATGTTGACCAAGATGCTTTCCTGCAAAGCAAGGAGACTAAACTTTTGACCTGGCCACTTTTCTTTTGCTAGCCCCGCAGTGTTCTGCAAGACATAGATATCAGAGCTGCTGTTTTCTGTTCCCCCTGTTTTAGCAGAAAACGTAGCCTGGAATAAGAAGTTTTAGGCTCATCTCACCCTAGGGCATGTCATCCTGGTTTCCTACAAGTCACCTGCATGTTGGAATTACAAGCTTCTGCACCACAATTGGAACAAATACAGATTTTTACTGTTAACCAAACAATGAACAGTGAATAGGCAATCAAATAAAAAATTTTACTCTAAACCAAACAACGAACAGGTGCCTGGTTAAGTCTCTGCAAAAAAATGTGAGAGAAGGGAAAATTGGTTCTGCTTTAATCAGGAGACACCAGCGTGAGATGGACAAATGCCTATCTCATATTCACAAGGCATGAGGAAGACCTGGTTTTGAGGCTGAGGATTCTCCCAGACATCCTTTCTCAGATGACTAATCACCTGGACACAAGGGAACATGAAATTCCACAGGATGAAGAAAAATATCAAAGCACCAGTAGACAGCCTCATGTACCTGCTGCCAGCACTGAAAATGACCTGTGGAAGAGTGAGTGTCAGCCTTAACACCTCAGGGGGAATTTTGCACAGAGGATGAATTAACATCACCACCCTACAAAGGTCTCAGAAAAATAAAAACTAACTTCTCTGTTATGAGGAAGGTAGATCACTGTTACTCTTACCAATCTGAGGTTACACACTACAGGTGTGAATGCTATCCTTCCAATATTAAACTATTTCTCATTTTTCTACTTTCTTTTCAACTGCTACTGCATAGAGTGAATGTTCTGTAATTGATCCATGGCTGTAACTGAAGCAAGTGATATAAAGAGGAGTTAAATACAATGAATAACGGATAATTTCCTGAACACCAGACAGTATTGAACACAAGAATGTAAACACCCAATATGAGTTAAGTATGTAAGAATTTTATGTAAGTGGGCAAACATATCCACAAGTGTTCCTTGACAGCATTATTTTGGGTTTGAGTTTGAGCTCAAATCCAATGACTATGATCATAGCAGGAAAAGAGAAACAACACATTCATTCCCTAGGAACCAAAAAAGCCACTTCTCACTATGATTCCCATTCTGTCTTTTAGAAAGGACACTGATACCAAGTGCCCACAGAGAACTATTATTCAAGCTCCAAAGTCAGTTTTCTTTACAGGGTCACATGTGAGCTGCTGAACTCAGTACACTATATAAATGTACAGGAGTCAAAGTTCAGAAAACTTTCACCAATATCCCAGTACTGTGTTCCTGCTAATGGCTTTACAGTAAGGGGTTTTAGCAGTCAAAGGAGAAGAACATTTTTTATGAGGTAATAGAGTTTTCTTTGAGGTACTTACACTGACCTGAACTCAGGATCATCCTTCTGTAGAAACTGGTTTCCTACTAAAACTGTGAGCTCCCAATAGGTAAGAATCTAAGCTTCATCCTTTAGACTCTCACATCAAGTGAAAACTGATAATCTAAAGTTTTCTACCATTAGTTTTTGAAACAAGCAATGCTAATTAAAGTCATAATTTGTTATGTTATCTTTGTACTTCATTTTACATTTTTATTTTCCAGTTGCATCCACAATTTCTGTTCTCAACATGATTGTGACAAATGTAACAACAGTGACCGGCTTCCTCCTCCTGGGGTTCTCTGACCACCAGGAGCTGCAGATCCTGCATGCTTTGCTCTTCTTGGTGATGTACTGTTGGGCTTGACAGGTAACTTCATCATCATCACCATCACAACGATGAACTCACAGCTCCAATCTCCAATGTATTACTTCCTGAAGCACCTTTCCCTTCTCAACCTCTCCTTCCTTTCTGTCACTGTCCCCCAATCTATCCACGACTTCCTGACAGGCACTGGATACATTTCCGATGCTCAATGTGTGTTTCAGATTTTCTTCTTGATATATTTGGGCTGGGCTGAGGTGGCAATTCTCACAGTGATGTCCTATGATCACTGTGTGGACATCTGCCTCCCTCTGCACTATGAGGTCATTATGAGTCCCAGAATGTGCAGATGGGCTGCGGCATCTGTGTGGCTAAGTGCAGCCATTCTAGGAACCCTGTGCACAGCAAACATATTCTCTATCAGATTCTGCAGGGTCAAGATAATCCACAAGTTCTTCTGTGATGTCCCCCAATTGCTCAAGATCTCCTGCTCCAATGATTATCTGGGTGGAGTTGGAACAGTTGCTTTCATTGCTGTCATGGTAATTTCCTGTTTCACTGCCATTTGCCTTTCCTATATCCAGATATTCTCCACAGTCCTCAGGATGCCCTCTGTGAAAGGTAGGTCTAAAGTCTTCTCCACCTGCCTGCCCCATCTCTGTGTCATCTCATCTTATATTTCCACTGGCATCTTTGCATATCTAAAGCCAACCTCAGACTCTCCAAGTGCCCTAGACCTTATCATCTCTATGTTTTACACAGTACTTCCTCCAACACTCAACCCTATTATCTACAGTCTGAGGAATGATTCCATGAAAACAGCTGCAAGAAAGTTACTGTTAAATGATATATTCAGTAGCAGAACATTAGTTTTGTCTTGTTGTTCATAGTTGGCAACAGTATGAAGACTTATTTTTATAGTAAGTTTCATTAGCAATATGTAGAAATCTCTTTTCTGTAAACAGTATCTATGGCCATTGTCAATACAGAAATTCCTCCTCTGATTACTCTCACTCTGGCACTGAAAGCATTCCTGTTCTTTCATGTTCAGGGAATATACAAAATTATAACCTAGTAATACAGGTTCACTGCTTCAAAATGGTCACAGTGTGTATGTACAGACACATAAGTGTACACATCAAGAATTATAGTGCACATAGAACATGTAGATGTGTAATTTTGCAAAAATAATAAATGGTGAAACCATATATTTACAGTTCCAGTCACCAAACAATTGATGATCACTTCAACAATTTAGCTTCACATGCCAATTT
>NW_008333615.1:35181-38209 GCF_000622305.1 Nannospalax galili
ATGACTTCAGGTTGTTGAGAGTTCATTCAAACGCCTTTACCTACTGGGCTATATTACTCTTATTGGGATATTTTCAGTGTCTTTACACATTTTAGTAAGTATTATCTGGAAGATTAATACTTGTGACAACAATCTGTCCCTTGTTTTTCATGACTAAAAAGCCTTATTCTGTGTCTCTCCATGAGATGCAAAGAGATTCAGTTAAGAGGCTTCTACAGTCAGGCAGAGAGACTTTGTGTGTGAGAAAAACACAAAAGAGTAATTCCTGTAGATCCCAGCCTGTGAGTGCATCAGTCCTAACATCTGGAAGCTAAAGTTCTGAGTCATTTTGGGTTGTATTTTTTGATGTACATTTTATTGAATTTTTATGTATTTCATAAAATATATCTTAATCATAGACTAACTCCCTTATTTCTACTCTCTTCCCCCATCCATACTCCTTGAAAAAACTTACCAAACTTCATGCATGCTGTCATATATATTAAAACCTGTCAAGTCAAACTTTTATACTAAGAAGTTCCTTGATGCAAGTTAATCCACTGGAGTCTAGTCAGCCTGTCTAGAGTCATTCCCTTTAAGGAGATCAACTATCCCTCATCCAGCAGTAATAACTTGGCAACAGTTCCTAAGCTAAGGTGGGGGCCAGGTGCCCATTCCCCCAGTTATATGCTGGGTTTCTGCCTGGTTGTGTTGGCATGGGTCTTCGGAATGCTGTTCATATCAGCATGTACCCTGGAAGACTCTTATTTTCTAGTGCTCATGCATCAACCCTGGCACTTACAATCTTTCCACTCATATTCCACAATGGTCCCTGAGTCATGGGTGACTTTGGTTTAATATAGGAGCCCTATCCAGAAACAAACACTTTGCAGGCTTTTATTCTCTAAACCTTGACCAATTGTGGCCTTCTGTATGCATGGCACTCTGTTGCATGGGGAGTGTTGAGAGATGCATTAGTATTCTCTATACCCTGTGTTCCACTATGTTCCCTGAGCCTTAGGTGTAGAGTTCAACTGAGGGTGTGTTATTTAGGACAGGGCATCTCACAGACTTGAATTCTCTGTGTGTGACCTCTTGTGGAAATCTATAATAGCCTCCATGTGCTGAGAAAAGGCCTCATTGATGAGTGGTGACTGGCACACTTGTCTGTAAATATAAGGATCCATATTTAGCTAGGCTCTCCTTGCTAGAGCCAAATGTGAGGTCCTCTTAGCCTGAGCAGGAGGAGCCTAAGTTAAGGTAAAGCAGAAATTTAAGTCAAGCTGGCTGTCAAAGGTATTAAAATCAAAAAGTGGCCCAAGGCGCATCCATTAGAAAAAAAGTTGTAATCAATGAGAAAAATATGAAGGTCAGCTGTACACTCAAGTGTGGAAAAGAGGAACTGTGCATGTGAGAATGCCAATGACACTTTGGGATGTGGTTTCTGGCATCTTAGGGTCTTGTGGATGTCAATATGGCTCCAGAGTTAATGGTGAACATTGAAAATGTAGAGTGTGCTCTTAGATTTGAGAGTGGTGAAACACAAAGACAGCTAATCCCATAATCTGCTCAGAAGGGACCATAACTCAGGCTAAGAACAGAAGAGTGATTTCCTTTACTTTAAAGAGTAAGCTCACACAGCCTGTTGAGGCCCTGCCATGGCTTATGAAACAGTATTGGCAGCTTCTAAGAAGAAATACCCTAAGGGTTTTATATAAACATAATCATGTACTCTTTATTTTCAGCTGAATTTCCTCAAGTACAAAAAGATTAAGTCACACACCTACTAAATACTGGTGCAATTTGACTGCTGATGTTCTGGTCTGAGGTCTAAACACTGTGACACACATTAGGTCATGAGGGTCAGAATATATCAGATACTTCAGGTCAGTCCCATGAGCAGATGCTTCATTCTGCAGAGGCAAGATGCCTGCTTTATTGATCACTTAATCTGCTTGACGGGTGTGAGTCAATCAGATGTAACTGGAGTATTCGTTATAGAGATGAAGTGTCAAAAACATTGAGTGGAGACAGACCAGGAGACCCTGAAAAATCTGTCAGGACCTCATCAGAGGAACAACTGGGAATTGATAGGACTTGGAATAACTAATCCCTAGTTCCATTCCAGAAGAATCTTTCAGTTCTCAAATATCAGACTTGAAAATACTGAAAATAACCAAAAATACAATGTTGATATACATGTATGAGAAACTTTGTGTCATAAGCTTTTAGGAAAGTACATTGTAATTACTTTATTCAGTTAAAATGTACATGCGTTGGGAAACCCTGCTGTTAGGGTTGTAGTTCTCCATGTCCTGGCAGCCCTAAGGGGCTCAGAGCCAAATGGAAGGACTCCCCTTTTTAGCAGGGGGCCTCCTGCTCTCTTTCTGGCTTACCTGGAAAGTGCCAGCAAGCACAGATGCCTGACCTTCTTTGGAACATGACCTTTGGCATAGTTACCTGGAGTAAAAACTACCCCACAGGTTTTTTTTATATGATAATCAGGCAGTGCCCAGTAGTTGGGACAATAGGAGCCTACTGCCACATGTAAATAAAGCATACTATGAGCACCTATCAGCTGAGACTTTGGCTGCTGCCTCCACACTATAATTTCTCTAGTTCTCCCACTGAATAAACGGAGCTGTTTCACTGAAACTGGAGCTGTATCACTGCTGTTTCACTGCACCGTGGGACCAGCCTCCCCAGAAGGGCTTTCTTCCGTCAGTGCTCACTGGCCATCCTGACTCCATTCACCGCTTCTGCTCCCCCTGCCCTCATGGACCGGTGGCCAACAACCTGCGAAGAGAGGGAGAGACCCCTGCAGCTGGCACCCAAACGTGAGGTTCCTGGAACGCACAGAGTTTGTGAGTACCCCTCCCATCAGGAGGGTAACAGGCAGCTTTGCCTTTAAGCCATCCCACCTTTGAGGATTGGCAATCTCTTTTTCCTATCACCTCCCATCAGGAGGATAAAGGCAGCTTTTCCTTCAAGCCATCCTACCTTTGAGGATTGGCAGTCTCTCCTCTTTTTCCTCCTTTTATTTTCGGTC
>NW_008333616.1:0-329 GCF_000622305.1 Nannospalax galili
CTGTGGGACCCCACGCACGCATCGTGCTGCCACACCCCGCGGAATCCCCTGACATTTCCATCCAGACTCCCTCCTAACCCCACGACTGCCCGCAGTCCGCCCTCGGGTGTTTACCGGGACTCGGGGCGGCGACGACTCTTCAGTCCCTCGACTAAGATGGCAGCCGGTCCCGAGCCCCGACCACAGCGACTAGAGCGAATTCGCGGCCAGTGCGCAGGCGCGTCCACTTAGGCGCGGTCTGGACTACAAGCCCCAGCAGGCCCTGCGCGCTAGAGCCAGCTAAATCCGAGTTTTCCTCATCTCCAGGTGAGGTGGATTGTGTGTGCCTG
>NW_008333617.1:0-373 GCF_000622305.1 Nannospalax galili
GAATGTGACAGACCAGGCTGTCCTCCCCTTTCCCTTCCCAGGTTGAACACACCCTGAGCTGTCCTCAGCACTCCAACCTGTGGATCTTTCTATCACATCCTGGGCATTACTGTTTGTCAAAAGTGTGTCTATCTGGCTAGAAGCGTCTCTCAGGGCCTGGGGTGCTGCTCAGTGGTAGAGGACTTGCTTGGCCTGGTGACACCCTGGGTTCAGTCCCCAGCACCACAAAGATAGTTGAACAAATAATTAAAAAAAATAATAGTAGCCCTTCCAAAATCAGCCCAGGGCTCAATGCTGTGGAAGTATGAAGGCTGCGATTAAGAGACAGTTTCTATTGTTGAACTGCAACTGATATCTTGGCTGAGAACAGCAG
>NW_008333618.1:0-307 GCF_000622305.1 Nannospalax galili
GCCGTGTTCTTGACACTGCAGTTTGTCACCTAGATTCACATATTGGGAACTGATTGTCTAATGTCTTCATCCCATCATTCTTTAGGTTGCTTTTTTTTTTTTAAGTTTTAAATTTTTTGCAACGTGGAGGGCTTTGTACATGTTAAGCACGTGATCTTCTGTGAGCTAGCTACATCCCCAGTCTTAGGAGTTTTAAAGTGCTGCCTGACTTAAGTACCTCAATGTCTGATTGGTGCTGTAACCAGTTAGTCCCGCACTATGTATCCTTTGGAATACTTGCCATGAGTCCAAACACCATTGGCAGTAA
>NW_008333619.1:0-323 GCF_000622305.1 Nannospalax galili
TAATCAGCAAGCAGACAAGGCATCACAAAGCATATTAACTGACTTAGATGGGAAGGCATCCTGATACCTTGTCACACAGCTTGGAACACCCGTTTGTTGCCAATCCCCAAGCAAGGGACAGGCAAATTCAGGCCCATCCAGGACCTGAGGGAGGTACCTTGATCAGCAAGCTGAAGCCTGAATGGTAGGTGTATACTCTCCTGGGTCTTAAACATGCCTTGTTAACCTTGCCTGTAGCTGAGTGTAGCCAACCTATCATTGAGATTTAGTGGACCAATCCTGATGGGTCCTATACTAGCAAGCTAACCTGGACTCAACTACCT
>NW_008333619.1:1537-2757 GCF_000622305.1 Nannospalax galili
GGGATGCTTGCACAGAGCTAGACTGCCCCAAAGTTGTTCCCTGTATTCAGCCACCCAGGCTCTTAGAGACCACTGCAGCCATGGGCAAGGAAGGAGCCCTCAGCTACTGTTGAACTGGTCACAGACTCAAGACATCACCCAAGCAGTACTGGTTTTGCAGTGATACAGAATGTAAGAGTAATGGTTTATGGAAGCTTCTACCAATTTTTCAAAGGAAGGCCTGGGAAGCTAATTGTTGTGTGCAGAAGCATGATTTCCACAGGCAACTCAAGAGAGCAATTTGTGAAACCTAAGCTTTGAAGCAGAATCCAGATTCTTCCAGCCATGAATGTGGAACATGTACTAAGAAAAGTCACAATTAGTGAAGTCATCCTGAGAGAGGCCATGTGGCCTGCAAATGGCAAGGTCATAGCAGTGGAGTTCACATACTGACATCACGCCCCAGATGCTAGAAATGGAGCTATGGGATGCATGCACCACCACTCAGTCCATTAACTGGTTTTCTGACTAGCTACCATCTTCAATTGTAATCCTTCTAGTTTTCCCATCATCATTAAGCATGATGTCAAGCGGGGTTAAATAGTCATCTATTTTATCTACTTAAAAAATCAGGAATTGACTCAATTTTTATTTAGATGGAGAAAATATTTTAAATTGGATTTTTCTTTAGTTTATTAAGTTGCATCACCCCAGGCTGGAGAGATGGCTCATGGTTAAGAGCACTGACTGCTCTTACATTGGACCCGGTTCAATTCCCAGAACCCACATGATTGCTACAAACTATCCTTAACTCCTGTTCCAGGGGAATCTGAAGCCCTCTTTTGACCTCCGTGGCATTGCACAATGCAGGCGCACTCACATACGTGCAGGCAGTACACTCATACACATAAAATAATAATAACAAATTATTTTAAAAGGCATCACTCTCTTTGAAATTAGGTATGGAAGACCTCCCCCATTAATTCCTAAACTAGAGTTAGAATGGATTGCTGAAGGAACTAATCTCAATCTCCTTAAGTCATTTCAGGCATTGGAGTCCACTGTCCCTGAGATTCACAAGTGTGTGAAGGAGGACCTTGCAGAGTCAGCAGAGCCCTGTGACTTCTCTGGTACAACGGTGGGCCCTAGCACCTGGGTTTGGGTATGCTGATATTCTGTCCCAGTGTTTGAGGCTCACTGGGATGGACCTTACCCTGTTGTTCTAAGCACCCCATCAGCAG
>NW_008333620.1:0-468 GCF_000622305.1 Nannospalax galili
ATCTGCTGCTGGACCGCTGTCAAAACCAGGAATACTCAATTATTCGTAGTTGTTTATTTTCATGGGTGAACATTTGGCAGCTTAGCCCTATCTTTTACTCCCCATTTTTCTTTCTCTCCTTCATCTACTTTTGAAATGTTGTGCCTGTATCATTAACCCTTGGTCAAGCAAACCCTTCTTGATACTTGGGTATTTTTCCTAATTGGGGACTGAGAAAGGAAAGAGTTCTATCTTATAGTTGAGCCTGTTATAGCAAGTTGGTCAGTTGGAGGATTACACAATAGGAAACCCCTATTTTGTTGATCTTTTTGGAGCATATAAAAACTTGATACACGCTGAATAAAATTTAAATATGCTGTTTATTTCAGGTACTTCTAAAATGTCAACTGGATTGTGCCAAGAATGAGAGAAGAAATTTTAAAAGTTCATTTAAGAGCTGTGGAGCACTCTTACGTGCTGTAGTGAAAC
>NW_008333621.1:0-502 GCF_000622305.1 Nannospalax galili
TTATTTTATTTATATGCATGTGAGTGTTTTGCCTACATGTATGCACGTGCATGAAGTGTATGCTTGGCGCCTATAGAGGTTGGAAGAGGATATCAGATTTCCTGGAAATGGAGTTAAGGATGGTTCTTAGCCCATGTGGGTCCTTAACATTGACCATAGGCTCTCTGCAAGAGAAGTAAGTGCTCTTTATCTTTGATCCACTTCTCAGGCCCTGTTTGTAGGAAAGCACAGATATTTGAAAAACGAATTCCATTTAATTTTGCCAAGTTCTAAGAACATGTAAGCGAAGAATAATAGAGAACATCATACTTATGCTAAGTTCACACATTATTTTCAAAGAAGAATGTTACAGATAAAAGCATTATAAACTGTATAACAAGTGAGAGTTCAGTATTATATTTTTTCACATTTCAAACATATATTTATGTATGTCCCTTTTATTACATGACAAGGTCAGTTTCACAAATGCTTCAAACCTCAGTAAGGCTTCCCTCTCATAATG
>NW_008333622.1:0-491 GCF_000622305.1 Nannospalax galili
TGGAACATCTGTGTTACATCTTCCCATCATGGTTCAGGGAATGTTGCCAAAAAAGGGGTAGAAAGATTCTAAGAGCCAGAGGTGGGGAGAACTAGGTGACACAACAGTATCTTCCAGACACAGTAAGACTGACTATTGCACTCATGAACTCACAGCAGCTGGGGCTGCCTGCATAAGATCGGTACAAGCTCACTCGGTCTAGTCAACATGTCAGCATGGATTGAACTCTGTGGTTTTTTTTTTTAAAGAGAGATCATGAAGTTGGGAGTTATACAGGGTTGGGATCCAAGAGCAGGTCTAGGGGAGAGGAGGGATGAATATGAGTGAAATACATTGAATGAACATATGACATTCTTAAAGAATAAATAAAAATATTAAAAAACAAGATGCTGGTAAGGATGAGGGAAAAAACGATTGCACCACATACTGTGTTTAAATGCTGGAAGGAAGGAAAAGAGAGAGAGAGAGAGAGAGAGAGAGAGAGAGAGAGA
>NW_008333623.1:0-352 GCF_000622305.1 Nannospalax galili
TTTTATGGAGAAGGAATCCGAGACAAATTATCCTTCAAAATTATCTTTGTTAGGATAGAGAAGCCTGTCACCATGGGGACCATAAACAGGCATTGATGTAGAAAAAGAATTCAGAGTGATATAGACTTATGCAAAAGACAACATAATGGGGCCTTGTTTTAGTTTGATTTCTCAGTTGCTGTGATAAAACACACACCAAAACCAACTTAAAAAGGCAAGAATCTATTTGGCTTACAGCTTAGAGTCGGTCATTGATGGAAACCAAGGCTGGAATTTAAGGCAGGAACCTGGAGGCAGGAAATGAAGCAAAAGCCAAAGAGGAATGTTGCATGGCTTGCTCATCCTGACTTGA
>NW_008333624.1:0-484 GCF_000622305.1 Nannospalax galili
AAATTTTTTCTTTACATGCTTTTTATTTTTTAGACAGAGTGTCAAGTAGATAAGTTTGGCTTCAAACTCAGTATGCATCTGAGGGTGACCTTGGAGCTTTTGGTCTTTCTGCTTCCATTTCCTGAGTGCTGGTATTACAGACATGTGCCACCATGCTGGACTTTATGCAGTGCTGGGGATTGAATTCAGGTCTTTTTGCATACTAGCTAAGCACTCTACCAACTGAGATACATTCCCAGCCCTAACTTACATGATTTTAATGAAAATTTACATTTCTCCAAGTGAATTTAGTTTCAATAGATTATAACTATTATGAATATATAAAACTTCTGTGAGAATTATAATTTCAAATATACTTCTCATCTGTGCTTATTTTGTCCGACCACATACTCTATCATTTTTATCTGGAAAATATAGCTGCTAGACTTACAATGAAAAGAAAAGTTTGCATGCCGAATTTAAATTGTAGTACTCCTTCAGTCTG
>NW_008333625.1:0-1017 GCF_000622305.1 Nannospalax galili
GATCCAGTTTTGCCAGCACCACTTGTTGAAGATGCTGTCTTTCCTTTATTGTGTGTTCTTGGCACCTTTCTCAAATATCAGGTAGCTGAAATTGCATGCACTCATATTTGGGTCTTCTATTATGTTCCATTGTTCTACATATGTGTTTTTGTGCTAATACCATGCTGGTTTTATGACTATAGCTCTGTAATATAGTTTGAGATATGGTATGGTGATCCACCAGATCACCATCTTGCTCTTTTTGCCCAAGATTGCTTTGGCTATCCGGGGTCTTTTGTGATTCCATATGAATTTCAGGAATTTTTTTCTAGCTCTGTGATTGATTGTCATTGTATTGAATCTGTACATTGCCTTTGGCAGGATTGTCATTTTCACAATATTAATTCTACCAAAGCAGAGCATGGGAGGTCCTTCCATCTCCTGGTATTTTCCTCTATCTCTTTCTTTAAAGATTTAAAATTTTCATTATAAATATCTTTAATACCTTTGGTTAGGCTTATGCCAAGATATTTTTTGAGGCTATTGTGCATGGGTTTCCATGTACTCTTTGTCCAATTGCTTGTTATTGATATATAGAAAGGCTACTTATTTTTTCTAAATTGATTTTGTAACCTGCTGCTTTGCTGAGAGTATTGATCATTTCTGGCAGTTTTCTGATGGAGTTTTTGGGATCTCATGTATAATGCCATATCGCCTGCAAATAACGATAATTTGACCTTTCCTTGTCCAGTTAGTAGTCCTTTAATTTCCTTCTCTTGTTGTATTGCTCTAACATGAATTTCAATCGTTATTTTGAAAAGGAGTGGAGATAGTGGACATCATTGTCTGGTTCCTGATTTTAAGGGGGATGCTTCCCATTTTTATCCATTTAAGATTATGTTGTCTGTGGGTTTCTTGTATATAGCTTTAATTATGTTGAGACATATTCCCTCCAGTCCAGTTCCCTCTAGACCTTTAAAATTTTTTATTTTATTTTATATGTATGAGTGTTATGCCTGCATGTAAGTGCACCTGTGT
>NW_008333626.1:0-445 GCF_000622305.1 Nannospalax galili
TCGTTTTCACTATTATAATCACATTGTTAGAACTACTGTTCTTTCAACAGATAGCAAGCACTTTGATACACAATTGAGACATTTTTCTCAAGGAAAGAATCTGGCACTCATCGCAATACTCTTTTTCATACAAATCGTAGGAAACGTGTTTTAATAGAAAATGCTTCAGTTCATTCGTTTTCACTGTTATACACATTGTTAGAACTACTGTTCCTTCTACAGAAAGCAAGCACTTATGTACGCAACTGAGAAACATTATTCCAAAGCAAAGAGACTGTCACTCATGGCAATAGACTTTTGAATACTATTCGTAGGAATGGGGTTTTAATACAAAATGTTTTTTGCATTCGTTTGCAAAATTTTAATCACATTCTTAGAACTACTGTTCTTTCTTCAGAAAGGAAGCACTTAGATACAGAACCGAGACATATATTTCTAAAACAAA
>NW_008333627.1:0-390 GCF_000622305.1 Nannospalax galili
AAAGACATATTTGCTGAGTTTTTTCCTGTGTTTACTGATGTTTTTGAAGTAAATGTCAAACCCTTAGGTTTAATTCATTTGCATTTCATTATAACAACTGTTTAAAAATGGGCTCAATTTATAAGAAATTGAGATTCACAGAGGTTAAACACATTGACCAGGGTCTTTTGGCTAATCAACAGCAGAGCCAAAGTCATGGCCATCCTATCTGAAGGTCATCCTTCTGACCATTTTCTGTTTACTGTCTTCAGTTTGCAAAGATCATTTAAGAAAACCCCTTATGAGGCAGGAAAGACGGGTCAGTAGGTCAAGTGCTTACCGTGCAGGCAGTAGAACCTAAACTTAGACTCCCAGCACCCTTGAAAAAGCCAGGCACAGCACATACATGGT
>NW_008333628.1:0-523 GCF_000622305.1 Nannospalax galili
GTACATACAGATACATGTAGGCCTGTGTCTAGTCCCTAATGTAGTGGCTTAGCAATGCCAGACAAAGTGACTTCCTTTGGGAATGAGAGCAGGAATATCTGATGAATGATGTCGCTTCTTTAAAACTTACAAGGCAGTAGGAAGGAATATAACAAATTAAAATAACAGAAAGGTGAGGCTTTCTGGAAATGTTATCCTTGTTGAAGGGCCAAGAGAGGCCCTTGGAGCCTGAAGTTAGCAATATGAGTACATAATTGGTGCAAAGTTCATAATTGAAAATATCAAGTAAAATCACACTTTTTTATGTTTTGGAAGCTCCTACAAGAGAATTGTATTTGCTTTATTTCCATCCCTCCCAGTCCCCCTATAATTTATCTCTTAGTCCCCACACACACCCTCCCAATTTTTGGCCTCTTCTCTGATTATTATTGTTGTTACATACACATAAATACATTTCTAAATTTACATATACACTTGATAGAGCACATTTAGTGAGGATTTCATTGTAGTTTCCCTATCATGT
>NW_008333629.1:0-679 GCF_000622305.1 Nannospalax galili
AGTCAAGCATCCAGTGAGGGATTTGTACCTCAGGAATAAAAATAACTCCAATCCAATGACAAGAAAAAATGTTCAGTGCACAATGGCTCAGCAGGTAGAGAAGCCTGCTGCCAAGCCAGAGACCCGTGTTCAATGCCAGAATTCTCCTGGAAAAACGAGAGAAGTGACTCCCATGACCTGTCCTTCGATCTCCACATGCATGCTTGGGGATTTGTATGCACACAACACATGTGCAAGGGGACACACGTGTGCGTAATAAAAATGAAAATGAAATCATCCAATTTAAAAATGGAACATTACTTCAGTAGCCATTTCTTGAAAGATCTACTGGATTTCTTTGTGTTTATGTTGGATATCTTATTTAAACCAAGAAAAAAAAACACACGTTTAGGTGGGGATGTGGAGAAATTGGAATACTTGTGTGCTCCTGGAAGAATATAAAAATAATACAGGTGGAGCAGTAAGCCAGTTTCTCAAATAACTAACACAATGACCATATGATTTGGAAATTCCGGGATTCTACCTTAAAGACACAAATCAGGGACTGATGCAGATGGATTCACACACTCATAGCACATTGTTTATAAAGCCAAATGGTGAAAGCAACCCACATTTCCATCAACAGAAGAATGGGTAAGCAAAACACAGGACATACATATAATGGACTATTATTCTGCTT
>NW_008333630.1:0-693 GCF_000622305.1 Nannospalax galili
CTCCAACAGCTATCAAAGTGCCTGAAAACAAATCCTGAGTCCTTCACTCTCGAGTCCAGCCTTGGCAGCCAAATGAGGAGGAACCCAATAGAGGGATGATTTTGGAATCTCTTGTCAAGAAATTACAGTGGACTCTGATATGAACATTTGAAATTTGCTGTTCTGACTTTTTTCTGGTTCCCTGTCTGGAGCTTATAATGCTAACTACTTTTGCCTTTACTTCTCTTTCACACTCCCTTTTCACCAGTCAAGGACTTTCTTTTCTCCCTACAAATAAAAGTTATGCGATTTGAGACTCTTTTAGATAGGCCCACTGAAGGGGTACCCCAGTTGACTCCCCCTGTGTCCCTGTTCAGCATGGAAGAAGCTAGAGTGCTGAGTCCCAATTCCCTATCAGCAATTTGGGTAACCTCATCAGAGGATGGTGTAAGAATAGGAAGTAGGAATTGGCTAGGCAGTTAGGGTAAAAAAACCCAAAGAAAAGTAGCCAGTTTCTTGGCTAAAAGTCAAAATGTCCTGGGCCTCTTAGCAACATACTCTGTTCCAAAGGCCAAAAATGTTAAAAGTATTTGGGAGTGCTTATCTAACCCCTAAAAGATTTTAAGGTTACCTTTTCAGAGGGGGGAATGTTGGAGTAGCAAAAAGCCCCATTGAAAAAAAAGAAAGAAAAAAGGAAGAAAAACAGAAAGAAAG
>NW_008333631.1:0-1129 GCF_000622305.1 Nannospalax galili
TTTAAGTCAGTTTTGACATGGGAAGACAGCATCATCTAGGATGGAATTATGATAATTAAGAAATAAATTTCAGTAAAACAGTTTTGCAATATGCTTGCCAGGGTCAGATAGAATAAACACATTCAAAAACTGATCACTGGGACCCATGTTCCATCAATTACACATGGTTATTTATTGCATGACTTTGAGTGGAAGATATAAATTAAAATCTGACCCTATCTGGGATTTTCACCAACAGCCAAAAGAGCGACTCATTCAAGTTCAACCGGAAGAGTAAAATGAGCCTATGAGGCATCATTTTGAAGTAGTGGGTGACTATGAACAGTTGTCCTGAAGTTGCTAAACTCTGGCTTACCAAGGTCCTCTCTTATGTAGCTCTAAGTCTGCAGCAGATTTGGTGCAAAGCTAAATTCAGAGCACTACGTGGTATCAAAGCAGTAGAGGTGACTACAGACTTAGACAACATAAGGCATAGACAGAACCAGACTGAAAAAGTCACACATGTATGTGTTTACTCTTACCCTATTCAGAGATTCTGACGATGTCAGCAAACACTGTTCAACGACGATATGAATAGCCTAGTGGGCTTCAGTCCACACACAGAATTAAATGACTAACTGTTGCAAGATGGAACGAATCTGGCTCAGATTCAGAGAAATACAATCTATTCTACTGAATGTTTTGCAGATGCTCTATGTTTTACACAATCCTCAAATATTTCATATGAGCAGAAGGATTTATGGTGGGATAACATAAAGGTCTACAATAATACTCACAATGTAAATATATGTACTGGAAAAATTATTTTAAAATCACAATAATTACCATGATAGGTGGAAGAGAGTTTTCTTCTTATAAAGAACTCTTACTAGAGCTCCCTTCATGTCTCTATTCCTCAGGCTGTAGATGAAGGGGTTCAGCATGGGAGTCACCACTGTGTACATCATGCCAATGACAGTCTCCTTCACAGCTGAATTATTAGCTGATGGACACAAGTAGAGACCAATGACTGTCCCATAAAACGGGGACACCACAGACAGGTGGAACCACAGGTGGAGAAGGCTTTACGGATTCCTCAAGCAGAAGGAACTTTGAGAATGGAGGACACAATCCGTGCATAGGACACAAT
>NW_008333632.1:0-402 GCF_000622305.1 Nannospalax galili
TGTTCTTTAAGTTTTGAGAGTGTAGTAACTTCCAAGACTTTAAAAATAAAATGATGTATTGCCAAAGCGTATCTAAAAGCACTATTAATATTGATTTTTAACTGGCATAGAACCACTCTTTTCTAACTTTGTGTTTTATAGATACCATTAGTGCTCCAGATGATCATATATTGGATGTCTGCTTTTCCCTGTGGTTATAATAAGATATGGGGTTGTCTTTTGACACTTGTTTCTTTTTTAATGTTGTTATGTCATTGAGCTGTAGCCCTAGGAAGAAATTTTTGAGGGTCTCTTCCTGCATTCATTCTCATATGAGAAAGAATGCTCTCATGTCCCTGAATCAAGTAAATCATTTTTTCCTAGACTGATCATTTGTCTCTTTCTGATTGCTGCAACAAATTA
>NW_008333633.1:0-868 GCF_000622305.1 Nannospalax galili
TAGAAGACACTAAGGGCATGTGAGTAGTGTCCCTGCAGAAAAAGAAGCTAAGGGATCAACACACCCTCCTGGGATGTCTGCCTTCACAGGAGGCCTTCAGACAGTACAGCCCAGGTCCAGGCAGAGGACTTCACTGTCCCTCCATGCTCCTAAGCCTCTCCTGAGCCCACCACCAACCCCTCTCGGGCCAGCAACATCAGGGGTGGCCTGCCCAGGCCCCGCTATTGATGGTCCCAAATGGACCATAGGTATCCTGGTGCCTGCCCAGGGTCTGAAGGCGTAGTACCACATCACACGTACCCTAGGCTCCTGCTGGTCCTTCTACCCACATGGAGTTGCCATAGGCCTTGTGTCCTCTAAGGTGCTGGTCCTACCTCCTCCAGCCCCTCAGGCTCTTCAAGGTCTTTAAACACATGAAAACCATTAATATGCTTTAATGGGGAAGAAAATCACTTAATGAAAAATCTAAATACTAGAACATTCTGAACCAACTAAGAGGTAACTACAAATGCCTCAGCTCAGGAGGCTCCTGCTAGGCAGGGTTCTGGGCTAGGCAAGATGCCAGGCTAGGGGAGCAGGCACAGGCGGGTGGACAGCATAAAAGGTGGACGTGTGACCATGATGCGACAGCTTTGACACCCAGGACCCCAGTACCTTGTGTGGAAGTATAGGGCAGCCTAGGACAGTATCCAAAGCCCCAATAGGCCTGCTTAGCTCACCTCCTTACTGCCGCACGCTGCCTGATGGTCGTCCTGAACATTACCCTGCCAGGCCCCTCAGAGCTAGTACCCTAAGGATCCTCCTGGTCCCAAGACCAGGGTTAGTCTGTGGAGTCCTCAGGCCCTCACAAGCTTTGTGTCTTTGTGTG
>NW_008333634.1:0-423 GCF_000622305.1 Nannospalax galili
CAGAGGAGAGATAAGGGGAACAAATGCATGTTCAAAAGTCAGCTTGTCAGAGACAAAAAAATTACTAACTAAATAAAACACCAGCCAATCACTGCAGGAGACGTAACTGCTGTTCAGATGTGTGTCAATCCTCTGCCCCAAAAGCACACCTATGAGTTTTTCCAACTCTGGGCTCCACCTATTAAATAGCTGCAGTAGTTAGTAAGGTATGAAAGCATATAAGCCTAAATATTTTTACTTCTAAACTGAGACGTTAGAACAGTTTTAAATTCCCGTACCTGACTGTCCTATGTTCTAGTCTGTGGTTCTAGCTGTTTATAGCCAAACTGTAGGAAGGAGGAATGAAACCTAAAAATACAAATAGAACTATTTAAAAAAAGAGAAATTAAGAGGAAACATTCCTGAGATTGCATTATGCCACTG
>NW_008333635.1:0-677 GCF_000622305.1 Nannospalax galili
TGTGTGTGTGTGTGTGTGTGTGTGTGTGTAAGTCAAAGGACAACTTTGTGGGATTGGTTCTCCCCTTCCAACCTTCTATGTTTCTTAGGATTCAAATTCAGGTTGCCAGGCTTGTGCAAGCCATTTGCCAGGGAGTAAATCTCACCAGGGCCCTTTAGACACGCTTCCCACATCTGTGACCATGAACTCCCAGTGTCTCAGCATAGAAAGTCAGCTGGTCTTGGGTCTCCCATCAGTCATCTTTGTGTGCATGACAAAGCCATCAGGAACCCCTGCTCTGTACAGTTCTGTCTGCAGATGCTCACCACCTCTGTCTTCTCCAATTTTCTTTCTAATAGGGATCCAGCCCAGGGTCTTGTGCATACCAAGCAAGCACTTGATCACTGAGCCACAGCCCCAGTCCTCTTTCCACTTTTCCTTTTGAGACAGGTTTCTGCTTAGGTAGCTATTGAACTTTCAACCCTCTTGCCTCAGCCTAACAAGAACTGGGATTGCAGGCCTAGGCCACAGACGCCCACCTTTACCTACCCACAAGGGCACCTTGGCTCCCCATCTGGGTACCTTACAAGAATATGTTAGGGAAAAGGACAGACTCCCTAGTTTGGGGCTATCACAAATATTTGCTCCTGGAATTACCCCTAGGTACTCTGTCCTGCTCCAGAACCAAGAGGAGGAGA
>NW_008333636.1:0-1892 GCF_000622305.1 Nannospalax galili
TAGTAGAATTTTTTTAAAAAAGAACACAATTTACCTCAATGTAAGACTCAATCATAAATAATTGCCTGTTATGTGTCTCGTTCTACAGTGATTTGACAGCATTGAATTTACAAAGTCCAGGAGGAATGTGTGCATTTTTCACTTCAACAAGAATAGACGATAGTCACTGCAGTAATACCTACCGGTGCATCTGTGAAAAGAGAATGGACACGTTCTCTGATTCAGTCTGCAACAAGAAGGAAAGGTAAACACAGAGCTTTGTCATTTTGTGTTTCCTGTAGTAGTCTGCGACTGCTCACAATGACATGTTTCTGACCACAGGATTTAGTCAACTGGACAAAACAGAGCTAGGAGCTGGAGGAGGAGGGTAATGACCTTCTGGAATCTGACTTACCAGATCATAGCCATTTTCCTTCCTGGAGGAGACAGAGCAGCTTGTCTGGAGGGTGGGCATCCTTTGCTCCAAGGTCCTGAGGAATGGCTCTTTCTGTGTCCTGAGCCACCCACAGAACCAAATAAAACATCCTGATAAATAGATATTTTGTTATAATATGATAAATAATTTCAATATCTTTTGACTTTGATGACATGGTTTCTACAATATACCAGTGTTTCTGTTTATTTTTTGGTTACTTTGTGTTATTTTTTATATTTCAAAAATGTCATCATCTTTAAAAACATTTATTTTCCTTAAAATATAATTTCAAACTTGATGAATAGTTGCAAGAGTATTTCAAGGAACTCTCAAACAAGCTTTACCAATAATCATAGGTTGCTTATATTTTCCATGGTCTCTAGCTCATCTCTTGCTGGACCATTTGTAGATACAGTAATAGTAGTTGAGGCCAACTAGATGTGCTGGCTCAGGCTTGTAATCTTATAGGTGCATAAGGATGAGGTCAGCCTATGTTACTTAGCACGTTTGAGGTTATCCTGGACTACAGAGTAAGCACCTATCTAGTGAAAGCAAATAATAGTAATAATATAATAATAGTAATTAATGTTATTGTTATGAAAATACCCAACTGTACCTAAATATTCTCCAAGGACAAGAAATTTCTCATATAATATTATACTAAAATGATCAAACCCAAGAAATTCAGTACTGATGTTGTAATGTGTTCTCATCCATAACCATATTCATATTTGTCAGTTTTCTTTATAATGTATGTCACAATTATTTTCTTCCAAGTTCAAGATCATGTAGTATCTTCACTTGTGATATACATTTTAGTGATTTTTAGTGATGAACAGTTATTTACTTATGATTTGTTATTTTGGCATTGACATTGTAAAAATCATGCCTCCTTATGTTTGAGGATTTCATACATGAACGCACTATATGCACATCATTTCTATCATTTCTACCCACTTCTTGTATAGATGTCCCATTTGGGACTCAGCTTCCCATGGTCATTTATCTTCTGTGTTTTGACCAGTTGTGGAACTGTCTATCAGTCTTCATCTGCTGCCAAAAGAAACTTCTTTCATTAGACGGGAGAGCGGCATTTATCTTTAAGGATGAGTATTTAAAAGGCAGCTGGAATATATGGTAGAGAAAGGTTCTACTCTAGGGCCAATAACCTCTCCATCCAAGGTTTCTGGGCTAGTTTTATACTACCAGGCATTAGTTCCCTCCTAGTGAAAGGGTTTGAGGTTCGGTTAGATAATTGCTTCTTGCTTCCAAGGTACAAGTGCCACTATTGTACAGCAGGGTTATCTTGCCAGACCTGTCATTGTGTTTCAGAGGATTCACTGCTGGGTAGAACTATTGGTTACTTTTGTCCCTTAGCATCTTGCATAACACCTTCCAACACCATGAAAGCTGTCAAAGAAAAGGTTTCTATATCATTACTAGGTTGATTTCTCCAGGTCCTTTGACCAAAGTGTGT
>NW_008333637.1:0-479 GCF_000622305.1 Nannospalax galili
CCTTATCCCATGACCCAGATCCTGGCCGATGGAAGGGGACAGAAAAGGGCATTTTAACAGAAGCTGTTCTGATAAGCCCCAGGCACCTTCTCTCCTGCCTTAAAATTTTTTTCTCACCTTCTGCATCCCCCAAAGCCGGCCTATAAAACCCCCAGTCCACAACCTGTAGACTGACAACCTCCCTATTCCAAAGGGAATTGTCCTGTTCACTTTTCCTCTGCTAACGAACTCTATCCTGCAGAGTTATATCTGTTTAGTGGTGCTTTCTCCCAATTGATCTGACTCATCTGTAAATCCTCTTTTTACTAATATGTGATTCACATTAAAGCACTTTATTTGTCTTTACTGTAAGAAAATGATTTTTGGAGATGCAGAAAGCTTGAAAGAGCCAGCCTCTTTGAAGATTTGTACATTCCTTAATCCCACAACCTTGCTAGGCACAAGTTTGATTGTTCAATACAAGTCTGGAGGCAATTTGA
>NW_008333638.1:0-537 GCF_000622305.1 Nannospalax galili
AATTTCAATACCTACCACTCCATCAAGGTGGATATTTCACCCCTTGATGGAATGAGGATCTGTTTTTACATGCACCTTTCATTTCATATCATTTATTTTACTTTACTTATTTTATTTTATTTTGTCTTTTTGAGACAGGGTTTCCCTCTAGTCCCAGCTGGCCTCAGACTCCTATGTAGACCTGGCTGGGCTCAAACTTACAGAGAGCCCCCTGATTCTGACTCCCAAGTTCTTGGAATAAAAGCATGCACCACCAAGCCTGGCTAGCTACTTTCCTTATCTGGAAGGTGCTGTGTGGGATTTTACAGAGTACTCCCCACGTACAGTACAAGTCAGGAATGAATAGAAGTCATACAGGCAATAATTTAGCCCACTGGCTTCTTTGATCAACTCCTGTGTCTGTCCAGGACTGGTGGTGGACTGCCAGTGCTGTCCATGAGACCGGTGGCCCCTGCTGAAAATATCAGTGTTCCAGCTGACAGCTGCGAAGCAGTGTCTTCTCAACAGGGGCAGGGTTCCATTGACTCCATCTCTTAA
>NW_008333639.1:0-606 GCF_000622305.1 Nannospalax galili
GGAAATAGAGATAAAAGAGCATCCCTAGCTATTCACTTCCTGTATCTTTGAACAATGTCTAAAGGGACATCTATAAACACATAGGAAATTGATCTCCTAAAACTGTACCTGTTCAATTATAGCCAGAAAAATACATCCTTGGGTAGTTTTCACATATTATTCTTTTGAAAGAAACCTTCTCCATGGATTTACAGTCTAAAAGAGTTCTACAGAGTCTGCACGCAACATCATTCTGCAAAGTTGGTCTTGGTACCTCATCATAACATTTAGTGAACCCATTGCACACCAATTAGCAGTTAACAAAAATCCTAAAGTTATGTTGTCCATGATTAGGAAATAGTAGCTCTGTAACCTTCTTATCTTACTTTTATTTTATCTTTCTCTATACCATTATGCCCAACTTTATTTATATAAGCAAATATATTGAAGAGAATGCTATTTTCTGAAATGTTTCATTTACATAAGACTAGTTAACACTTTAACACAGTCTTTCACATTGCGACTATTTTGGAAAAAGTTGTACCTTAGACAAACACATGGGAGGAATGTAGGCTATTACTCTATGACTTCTTGTAAATGCATAATTATTGCATAACTGTGTCAAAT
>NW_008333640.1:0-173 GCF_000622305.1 Nannospalax galili
GTATGTATCTATCTATATCTATCTATCTATCAATCTATCTATCTTTCTATCATCTATCAATCTATGTATCTATCTATCTATCTATCTCTCTATCAATCTATCTATATATCTTTCTATCTATGTATCATCTATCTATCTATCTATCTATCTATCTATCTATCCATCCATCCATC
>NW_008333640.1:195-551 GCF_000622305.1 Nannospalax galili
ACTTATCCATCTACACATCCATCCATCATCCATCCATCCATGTATCTATCTATCTATCTATCTATCTACCTACCTATCTATGCATCCATCATCTATCTATCTATCTGTCTATCTATCTACCTACCTATCTACCTATCCATCTATCCATGCATCGATCATCTATCTATCCATCTATATATCTATGTATCTATCTATGTATCTATGTATCTATCTATCATCTATGTATGTATGTATGCATGTATGTATGTATGTATGTATCTATCATCTATCTATCTATGTATCTCTCTATCAATCTATCTTTACTTCTTTCTTTTTCTTTCTATCTATCATCTATCTATCTATCTATCTATCTATCT
>NW_008333640.1:620-774 GCF_000622305.1 Nannospalax galili
TGATGGTCCTCACTGTGTAGACCAGGGTCACCTTGAACTTTCAGAGATCTGCCTTCTTCTGCTTCCCACGTCCTGGGACTACAGACGTAAGCCACAACGTCCGGCTTCCTTCCTTCCTTCTTTCCTTCCTTCCTTCCTTCCTTCCTTCCTTCCT
>NW_008333641.1:0-404 GCF_000622305.1 Nannospalax galili
CAGAAAAAGTATTTTTTAAAATAATCAACATTTTTAGCCACCAAGGGAACACAAATTAAAACATCCTTGATATTCCACCTTATCCTAGTCAGAATACCTAAGATTAAAAGAAAAGAAAAAAGAAATGCTGATGAGGCTATGTGGCTAGGGGAAATCTTTTTCACTGCATGTGGGAGAGAAAACTTGTGCAGCCACTATGGAAAACAGTGTGGAGATTGGTTAAAAAAAGTCAGAAATAAATATACCGGAGGATCCAACCATACCACTTTTGGACATATACCCAAAGGATTCTATAACCTATAACAGAGATACCTGTTCATTCATGACTGGTGATGTTTTATTCACAATAGCCATGAAATGGAAAAAACCTATATGCTGTTCAGCTGACTCCTGCATAGGTCATA
>NW_008333642.1:0-555 GCF_000622305.1 Nannospalax galili
TTATAAACATTTGTAGTTGTTTTACTCCTTTTGCCATTTTAATTCAAATTTTTATATATTTGAAAATTTTTTTATTTAATTTTAAGGATATGAGTATTTTGCATGGATGTAGTTAAGTGTATCGGTGTTGTGCAAAGCCTGAGGAGGCCAGAGAAGGGCATTGGATTCCCCTGGAACTGGAATTACAGATGGCTGCTAGCTGCCATGTGGGTTCTGAGTACTGAACTTAGGTACCCTGGAACTAGGGTACCTGCTGAACCATCTCTCCAGCCCCCTCTACATGTTTTAAGAGTAACTGCATTAGGAAAATAAGTGCTTTATTAAGATCAATTGTAGTATGCATGTCTTTGTGTCGCTTATTGCAAAGAAACATATACATTGTATTTGTATATATGTTTAAATTTCGTAAAGGAAAAAAATTAAAATGAAAAATGTCAATTGCAAAAAAATCATTAAACAAAATATTGGTATCTGAAAGCCCATTAAATTAGAAAGTCTTTTTTTTTTAAAACAATTTATTAAAAAAAAAAAACAAAAAAACAACTATGGGCTAAA
>NW_008333643.1:0-2094 GCF_000622305.1 Nannospalax galili
GTGTGTGTGTGTGTGTGTGTGTGTGTGTGTGGCCAGAAGGGAGTTTCAGAATCCCTGGAACTGGAATTTTAGGCAGTGAGAAGCCACCCAATGTAGGATCTGGGAACTGAACTCAGGTCCTCTGCAAGAGCAGGAAGTGCTGAGCCATCTCACCAGTCCTAAATTGTTTCATTTGATTTGCTTCCACTTAATAAATTTAATGAATTAATAAGCACCCCTCATTGCCCCTGTAAAATATTAGTCCTATAGGCTCCTGGGGACTCCTAGTTTGTGTTCTTTTCTGAATCACAGCACCCATTTTTTAACTACAATTATGATGGTTCCATGTTATGTCCATTGTATTTATTATTGTGATTATATAATTCAAATATTTGTGCAAATCAGTGGAATCCAAATGGGAGACAGGAGATATTTATTTGTATTAAATTAAATGAAATATTTTGGAATGACTTTAAAAAATTAACAGTTAAAAATGATGTCACATTAGGCTTAACAAAGGATTTAGAAAAGACTGCAGAACCATCGCGATGTCAAGGGATTGGACATGCTTTACCAAAGGACTCAAATTCCATTAAAAAGTTGCAAAACCTGAAACTGGAAATCTTAGTCATTACTATTGACGTGGGTTACATATAAGGGCGTCAGGTAAAACTCCTATCAGGCGTGCAGTCTTAAGGGAATTGTGTTTTCTGTCCTTAAAGTTTCAAAACTTCAGTGCATGTGTATTTATCAAGCATAAAAATCAATTAACTTTAGTACGTGAAATAAAATCACTTCTTTTGACTTTGCAGGAGTTTGTGCCAATGATTGCTTTGAAGGTGGGATGGAGTTCTGATTTTCTTATAAATGTTCTGACAGCTGTATGTGGAGAGTTATGTGTCAAGACAGAGTGTGGCCAGGTCATTTTCTGTGTTGGCAACTTTTATAATGTTCAACCTTTCCACATGATTATAACAAAATGTGTTAGTTATTTCTCCGATTATTTGTGGCTTCTAAAGCCTTTTTCCCCACACATGTAACCAATTTACTCCCATTTTACCAGCAGTTGAGTTGTGATTAGCTACTTTCAAGAACAATTGCCTTAGTTTTGCTTTGGATCACAGTGGTCAGCTTTACCTAAAATGGAAAAGAAGTTGACTGGAGACCACCCTCCTGAGTTGTAATGAATCTCAAAATGCTTGCCTGTTTTAACGTATACATACACACACACACACACACACACACACATATATATATAATATTGATATTTTTATAATTCCATCTGATTATTTCATCAAAGAGCAGATAGCACCTTCAATGAGGGGGTGGGAAGCCATTGGCCATCCATTGATTTTTGGCAGCCTGACCCATATTATTTGCAATTCAGAAGGCTAACAGCAAGCATTTGTTCTGAAAATGTTCTGAAAATCAAGGGGTTCAGTTATTAAATAGTACACACTTAACCAATTATGGAATTACTAGAAAGCTGGCTTCCGGAAGGAGGTTTACTCCACAGATTTTTTTTTCCTCTGCAGATTTTACCACCAAATCTGTGGTGGGGGTGATACCAGACCTAGAGTATCTGCAGCAAGGTTTAATCCTCAACTCTTCAACTAGGAATAGCTTTGTTTCTGTCCTTTGGTGTCAGCAAGAGAAGCGGCTCCCATGTGGTCCAAACCCAGTCACTGCAGAGAACTAGAATGCCAGAAAAATTGGCTTTTATCATTTTACCGTTATCTCCATCCCCCTTCAAAAATTTAGCAGATTTTGGCTTAATTTGAGGAACTGTATCATACCTGACATACAATCAATTTTTAGGCTCCTCTTCTTTTGTGTAAAAGGTAACATAGCCTAAATGCTTTCTTTAAAATATATCCTGCAGATGAGTCATATGAAAGAAAAATGTAAGAAGTACTGATACCAGGAGCCACTTTCCACTCTGCCAGTACTATGGGAGGCTGCTGTAGTGGAGTGAATGTTGAATAGAAAAGTGAAATTTAGGAGCTGCAAAATTATTGAAGACTTAAGGCTATCTACATAACTATGTACCAACTTCCTACATAAAGGGCATTATGCTGACAGGTGTGCAATGGCATAGCCTTCACCAAGCAGATG
>NW_008333644.1:0-808 GCF_000622305.1 Nannospalax galili
TTTGGAGAGTTTTGGGGACCTTTGGAACAGATAGTCTAATAGGCAGATGTAAACCACTAGGGGTGGGCCTTTAAGATGTCAACTACTTCTTGTTCCTAATCTGAGCTCTCTCTGCTTCCTCTTCTGCTGAAACTGAACAAATGTGCTTCAAGTTTCCTCTGACAGTGGCCAAGCTGCTCCAACCACCATGCTATTCCCATCACAACAGACTGTATCCTCTGAACCATGAACCAAGTAAACCTTTCCTGCCTTAAGTTGCTTCTATGTGGTATTATCACTGCGATATGAGAAGTAATTAGCACACTGCCCTACTTACAGCTTGAATTGTCTTGTTTCTGTAGCTTCCTTCATTCTCATCACAATTTCTAGGCACTCCTTCCTTCCTTCTTTCTTCTTTCAGTTCTCTACATAAGTAATCAGATAGCTCTGGAGAAACTGACACAAGCAGGAATGATGTGTTCTCTGTTGAAATGATGGTTATCATTATGAATGGATCATCAGTACTATTGAGAACATGCCCTCTGATTATCCTAAGGACTGTAATTCTTTTCTCTGTGTTCATATCCCCTACTGTGTGACTTTATAGTTGTTTTTTACATCAAAGAATAATGACTGGTTTCCTAAACATTTGGGGGTAACTTTGGGCTATGATTTAATTTCACCTGCTGGATTCTTGCAGATAGAAGGCATGCAGAGGCTTGATGCATGCTTGCTATGTATCCAATTCTGCTGTTACAACTCTTCCCTGAGCAGGAGGGTTTTCTGGGATGGGCCAACTGGTCACAAGGGACACATGAAGAAGAGTTAT
>NW_008333645.1:0-485 GCF_000622305.1 Nannospalax galili
GGGATCAGGTTGTCTGCAAATAAAGACCATTTTTCATTCTTCCTTTTTAATCTTTTCTATTTTCCTGGACATATCCTTGGCTAAAACTTCCAGGACAATGTTCAGTGTTAAGTTTCAGCACCAAATATTTTACATTGTTCTTTGTCTTATAGGCCCTAGTCAGAACTGAAGATATCTTCAATTGTGATGTAAATTTAGGTAATTTTTGTAGATGTATTTAGTCATATTAAAGAAACTATCTCTTTTTACTAGGTTGTGCACAGATTTCATTGATTTAATTATGAGTTGAAGGAATGTAGACAAATAAATGATTTTTGTGCATCTTTTGAGATTTTCTTGTGCTCTTTCTTAATATGTTCCACTTGTTGTGATGGCTTGAATGAGTATCCCCCAATGGCTTAAGCATTGAACACTTGGTCAGTCAGTAGCACCATCTGCAGAGGTTTAGAAAGTGTGGATTTGCTGGGGGGTGGGGTGCATCACTC
>NW_008333646.1:0-423 GCF_000622305.1 Nannospalax galili
TGAGCCTGGATGAGCAGACCCCTGGGAACTCGCAGGCTCAGCTCAGAGCAGAGCCTTGAAGGCCACTGGGCCCAGGACAGTCAGATTCAGAAGTTGTAGTTCCTGGGGGCTTGTTCTCAGCCAGTGTCCACTGCCTCTGTCCTGTCTGAACTGGGGACAGCCTTGGAGAAATTCCTCTTTCAGACACAGGGATAGTTGTTTGACAAACAACTTGGAAAGAGCAGCTGGCAGTATCAGGGGCCGACTTTCCAGCCGGGACCTCAGACCCCAGCTCTGGCTCTGCTGCCAGGACTCCATCCTCACTCTGTTATACCAGGTCCCACCGGCCTCCCAGGTGGCTGTGGCCAGCTCTCTTCCTCTCTAGGTGGACAACGTTCATCATGCTGAAACACACAACTGAAACACAGAAACAGCTCCAGGGCA
>NW_008333647.1:0-523 GCF_000622305.1 Nannospalax galili
TAAGATGGAATTTTAAAGCGGTTTTTATCTGCATTTCTCTAATGTTGAGCAATTTTTAAGGTACTTGTTAGCCGTTTTAATTTTTTGTTTGAGAATTTTCTGTTTAGCTCTACCGTCATCTTTTTCTTGTGTCATTTAGCTTTTTCTTTCTTTTTTGAATTCTTTGTATATTCTGGATATTAATCCTCTGTCAGGATATGTAGCTGGTGAAGATTTTCTCTGATTCAGTGGGTTTCCTCTTCTCTTCCTTAGTAGTTTATTTTGCTGAACAGAAACTTTGTAATTTAATAAGGTCCCACTTACTGATCGTTGACCGTATTACCTGAGCAATTGGTGTCTGATTTAGAATGTTTTTTCCTCTACCTGTATCTTCGAGAATGCTGCCCCTGTTTTCTTCTAGCAGTTTCTGAATTTCAGGTTTATATTGAGGTCTTTGATCCAATTGGAGTTGACTTTTGTACAGGATGAAAGGTAAGGGTCAAGTTTCATTTTTACGCAAGTTGAGATCCAGTCTTGCCAGCAC
>NW_008333648.1:0-527 GCF_000622305.1 Nannospalax galili
GGTCATCCTCTTCTCTGGTTTACCCTTAGGCATCTCTTCATTCCTCATATACCATTTTGATATTAATTTGCTTGGACTCCCTTGTTATTATAATGTGCTGTGTATTTTCCTGTCCTGTGTTAACAGCTCTGCCAACCCCTTCATTTACTTCCTCATTGGCTCCTTTAGGCAGCGGAGACACAACACCCTCAAATTGGTTCTCCAGAGGGCTCTGCAGGACGTGCCTGAGGATGCACATGGAGGCAGGCTTCCACAGGAGACCCTGGAGGTGTCAGGCAGCAGAATGGAGCAGGGGTGGAGAGCCTGCCCTGGGCAGCAGACATGACTTTGCAGTGAGCACTGCCGTCAACACTTGGCAGCTTCTGCTCTTTCAGCCTCTGGGCTGCAAAACTCTTTCAGTATCGTCACATGAGTTAATTTTTACCTTTTATCGTCTGTGTTTTCTCTGAGAAAGTGCCGGTATGAATGTACTAATTGAATGTCTGTGTCTGTCTATACAAATAAACTTCTTATGTGGCCATCGTCTC
>NW_008333649.1:0-425 GCF_000622305.1 Nannospalax galili
AGCCTGTGAGCAGTCTTCCCGGAGGAGCTGTCCTCCGTCAGCACTCACTCGCGCAGCTTCTGCATTTGCCATTCCTGCGCTCCCCGCCCTTGTGGGACAGTGGCCAACGTCCACGGGCACAGGGGGAGCGTCCCGCAGCTAGCCGGAGCCTCCCGCAGCTTGGCGCAGAGCCCCCTGCAGCTTGGCGCAGAACCCGCCCGCAGCCACCTGCAGAGCCTACACTCGCCAACAGTGCAGACCCGCCGATCTGTAGCCACCTGTGCCCAGCAGCCATGGAGGAAGAGAGAGCCAGAGACCCGCCTGCCGCGCACATAATGGAAGGAGATATCCAACTCTTACAGGTTGTTCTCTGACCTCCATGATGGGAGCATTAGCATCTGTCTCTCTCTCTCTCTCTCTCTCTCTCTCTCTCTCTCTCTCTCTCT
>NW_008333650.1:0-11288 GCF_000622305.1 Nannospalax galili
TTTATTGATGCATAGAAAGTGTACTAATTTCAGATTTCTTCAATTTGTTGAAGCTTGCTCTGCTCCTACGCTTGGGGTCTATTTAGCAGAAGGTTTAATGGGCTGCTAAGAAGAATGTGAACCCTCCTGTGTTAGAGTGTAATGTTCTCTAGATGTCTCTTTGATACTTTTAATTTATGGATCCATCCTACTCCAATGTTTCTCTGTTCACTTTTTGTTCAGATGACCTGCTTCTTGGTGATAATGGAGTATTGGAATGTCCCACTAGTAGTGTGTTGGGGTTAATCTATGATTTTTCATCTAGTAGTATTTCCCAATAAAATTGTATGATTCTATCTTTCATGTGTACATACTTAGAATTGTACTGTCCTCTTGGTCAATTGTTCTCTTAATGATGATAAAGTGACATTGATTATCTCTTCTGCTAAATTCAGTTTCAAATCTATCTTGTGTGCTATCTGAGTAGATATACCTGCTTGTTTCCTAGTCCCATGATGGAATAGCTTTTTCCATCCCTTTATTATGAGGTGGTGTCTACCTTTGAGAGCAACAAGTGTTTCTTTGAGGCAGCAAGAAGATGCATCTTCTTTCCTAGTCCAATCCTCAACTTTGCATCCTTTATTGCAAGGATCTGGGACCATTAATATTCAGAGTTATTATAATGTGTATTAACTCCTGTCCTTTTGTTGATTTTGTGTTGTTTTCTTAGAAATTTTTCTTTTTCTCCAAATGACATCTGCATGTGTTTATCCCTGTCTTCTGTTCCTAGTACTCCTTCCAGTTCCATGTTGTCACTATGATATGCCGAGGAGCGTTTCTGGTTCTCTCTGTTTGATGTTCTGTGGGCTTCTTGTACTTGGCTTGATAATTTTTTCTGTAGATTTGAAGCTGTTCTGTGATTGAATTTAAATATTAGCCATTCCTTTATCCTGGAGTTCTTCTCTTCTCTGAGAATAATTTGCAGATTTGGCCTTATAATAGTGTTTAAAATTCCTACATATTCCTTTCCTGTGAGTTTTTAATTAGGAATTTTCTATGCTTTACCTAAAAACCAAAGGCAAACTGGTTTGAGTTAGGAAAATGGTAAGACAGCTCTCTCATGGTGACCCCCATACTCTGCAGGATGACTTCATGCCCTGGATTGTCAGCAGTGGGGTTCTGTGAGACTTCCTGAGACTTCCTGAGATATTCAATTTTCATATCCTGCCTTGTCCTGTTTAATTCAGGTATTTGTTTCCTCTTCATATTGATGAAGAAAAAGTAACCCAATATGGACCTAATGATATGTGACCTAAATATAACTCTGTTCTGTGTGGTAGATGAATAAGTACTAAAAAATGTATTTGATAAGAACCTACATACTCCTAATAATAAGCCTAATAATATGTGTGCTTATTGATATAGGAACAGAACTTTGTAGCAGTACTTTTAAGTACTATTTTATAAGCTTCTACTTTAGATTAGTGTTAGAAATCTGTATGAAGGAACTTCCAACTCTAAGCTTTAAGTTGTCACAGGACAAGACAGACAAAATGACAAAATCCACAGTCTGTGAGTGCCTTGAAGAATGCTGCCTCTTGCAGTGGTCTTCAAGAAACATTTGCTGCAATGTGTCTTAACTGTTCAAATAGCTGAGATTGTTCTGGCATCAGCAGTACAGCATATTACTGGAAATGTCAGAATCCTTGCCCACACTTGTCTGAAATACCTGCTTTTGTAGAAATGCTGTCTGTTTAAATTTCCTGTAATAACCTATGGGCACCTATAGTTTGGTGTTGGAAGTCTGAAATCCACTAAATGATTACTGCCAAGGGCTGAAGTTAGAAATCCTATAAAACCCTGTTTGTATTTCTGGTCAGTGTCTCTGTTTCTCTGGAACAGTTTAGCCTGAGTGTATCCATGGATAAACTTCCTCTGCTTCCTGAGCATGGACTGATTCTTCTCCCCTGTCCACATCAGTCTCAGGGTAATTTTTATCACAATATGCTCTGAGCTCCCTGTACATATTTATGTATTCTTTTTCAGTTGTGGACCAACTTACTCTCTTAGGGAACACTGCTTTGGAATGGTGCTTTACCTTGGGGGGGGGGCCATATTTTCTTGGTTTATCATATTTTTACTATTTTGGGGATGGGCTCTGGCCATCTGTATTTAGTCTGTTTATTTTCTTTTCCTGTGATATTTTAGTACAGGAGGATGGAATCCCAAAATGAGGTTTCAGAATGGGTTTCTTTAGGGGGTGTCTCAAGAGGACAGAACCAGGCTGGGAGATCTAGGTAGGGGTGTAGGCTGTCTTACTAGGTCCAAGTGTGGTCTAAGCCCAAAGCAACCCTGTAAAGAGGGTGTGTACTGAGTCCAGGGCTAGAATGACAGCTGGAGCCACTTGGTTGGGATCTAGAGGTGTGAGGGAGGGTTGGGGTCTGAGAGGGTCAGGGACAGTCAGATGAGTGACCAAAAAAAAACAGAATTGGGGCAAGTTCAAATGATTAGAGAAGGGGTGTGGCATGGGTGGAGTTGGAAGAATGAGGCTCAGGTGCCTGGGGTGGAGTGAGTGGGGCCAGAGCAGAAGTGGAGAGGCTCCAAAAGCTGGTGGACCCTGGGTCCTGGGGGCCTGGAAAGCTCCACTGAGTCCTAGGGAATCCTGTGATCGGGGGGGGGAAAAGGGTGTTGGGGAATGGGCAGCAGACTGAACATGACAGGGATGAGAAAGATCCCCCCAGCCGCAGGAACCAAGCAGAGCAGAGCTTTTGGTGCAGAATGAATGCGCAGTGGGTCCCTGAGGTACACTCACAGTGGAGGAGAATCGGGACAGAACCTGAGGCTACGAAAAAGACTCCTGGTCATGTGATCAGCGTGGAGTCAGACACTCTGCTGTCAGAGTTCGGGGTTCGGAGCACAGCCAGGTTTATAAGCCTATGAGTGGATCCTGTATATTTGCTCCATTAACACAATGGAGTTATACCCCGTTTTATAGGAAAAGGAAATCAAGGAATTTGTAGGTTGATGGATGGAGCTAGAAATGGCTGGACTGCGTGAGATAAAACAGATACCAGGAAAGCAAACCACAGGTGTTCTCTCTCAAGTGTGGCTCCTACCCCCAAATCCGGGCATATACTCAATGGAAATGAATTCGGTATGGCAAAGAGATATGTGTACTCACTCTTAATGGCAGCACTGTTTGAACAATAGGAAATCTGCTTAAATGCCCAGTGACAAATGAAAGCTTTATTGAAATGTGATAGAATACACATGTCCAAAGAATACACTACAATTCCATCATAGGAAAGAGTAGAAACTTCTCATACTTGAGAACAGGATTGATCTGGTGGACACTGTATCAGGTAAAGGAATTTGAAACACAAGCACTGCGTGATCTCAGATATAAGAGAAGTACAATAAAAGAAAAGACAGATGATAGATGTTGAAGGTGCAATAGCAGTTTGCAGTGACTGGGGAGAATGTGTGGTAGATAACAGAAATAGTGTCATGGCTTCATGGGTTAACTGAGTTCTACTGTTCTATAGCACAGCAAGGTGAATTAAACTCTCCTACTTGAATTTTATCTCACCTTTTTTAGAGAAGATCAATTTGGATACACTCACCATAGGAAAATATAAAATTTTACATGTGGATATATTAATGACTGACTAGATCAATATCCAGTGTCTATATGTATAACAAAATATCAAGGAAATGTCATAATATGTAAAATATGGTGTTCTCAGATAAAGATTTTATTTTTATTAAAAGCTATTTATTTATTTTTATTTTATGAGCATTTTGCTTGCATGAATGTATGTGCATCCCTGTGAGCAATGTCTTTGGGGGTTGGAAGACAGTGTGTGAGCCCTTGGAACAGGTGTTAAGCACAGTTCTTAGCACGCTATGGGTGCTGCAACTCAACCCTGGTCATCTGCAAGAGAAGCCAGTATTCTTGAACTGTGAACCATCTCTCTACCTCAGGAATAAACTTTTCAAACTCTGTCATTTCTTCTCCTTTTTTTCTTTTTTGTTGTTTTGTTTTTGTTTGTTTGTTTGTTGTTCTTGGTTTGTTTTTTTTTAGAGTTCCATTCATCAAATGTTTGTATACATGACATGAACATTGTTCAGTCAGTCGATCTTGTCTTCCTGTTTCCATTATTTTCTGCAGTGCAGATCCCTGTTCTCAACCCCTTCCTTTTAGATGCATAAGTTGGCCAGTGTGTTCCTTTCAGACATATTTTAGGCCAGAAACGGAGGATTAAAAAAGAGAATATACTAGGCCAGCGTGGGTGCACAAGCCTTTAATCCCAGCACTTGGAAGGTAGAGTCAGACAGATCTCTGTGAGTTTGAGGCTAGCCTGCTCTACATAGTGAGTTACAGGCCAGCTGGAGCTACAGGGAGACCCTGTCTCAAAAATACAGAGAGAGAGAGAGAGAGAGATAGAGAGAGAGAGAGAGAGAATACTATTGAACTGACAATAGCCAAACTGAAAGAAAGATTTCTTCCAACACTACAACAATGTAATTCACAAGTGATATTTATGATCAAGGCGTTTTTCAGAAAAATTCCTTAGGCATAAATCATGCTGATCTATGTATAATATTTATAAAAATAGTATATCTTAAATAGCATATTAAAGGTCATTTTGATGGTTAGTATTAACTGTCAATTTGACAGAATTAGCATCATCTGAGAGAGTAGCATCTAGGTACATTTGTTGAGGAGATTGCCTTGATTACCTTAATTATATGGAAAAACACATCTTAATTGTGTGTAGTACCATTCACTGGAGAGGGTTTATGGGTTTCATAAAATAGTGAAAGTAAGCTGAGCTGTAGCAAAAATTCATCATTTCTTTCCGTTCCTGACTCTGGATGTGGTCTAGAAAGTTCCATCAAGCTTCTGCTGCTGTGGTTTACCTGCCATCTTGGACTGTAATCTGGAACTGGGAGCCAAAATAGACCTTTTCTTCCTTAACCTGCTTTTGTCAGGGTTCTCCATCACAGCAAGAGAAATGAAACCAGCACCAACATTTAAACCAAGAATACAGGACTTTATTTTCATTTTCTTTTTATTGTAGCAGTTATAAAATATATTATCATTTTAACCAGCTATCCTGATGAATAACCACAACAATTGGCACAGAAAAGTCCCTCTGTTGGTTCAGTAGTGGCACTTTTATCTGGGGGGGGAGGGGGGATCAACAGCTATCTAATTGGACCCAAAGCCCTCGCAATGGGAATTAACTCATGGGTGGCACTGTAATTATTGCCAAATATATATGGCTGAAGAAGTCATAGATCTTAGAGGAAATGCTATCTCTGACATATCTCTAGACAAATGAAATTTCTTACCACATCATAAATATGGATCCTTATACTTCCAGACAAGTAGATAGTACACCACTCATCAAAGAAGCTTCTTTATGAAACAAATAGAGGCTTGTTCAGAATTTCACAACTGGTCACACACAAGGCATGTACATCAGAGAGATATTCACCCTAGGTGACATCTACAGTGGAACGTCTACACCTTAGGCTCCTGGAACATAGTGGACTAGGAGGTGGAGGGAATACTAGCGCATCCTTCAAATCTCACCAGCAAACTTCTTTATAGAACAGAGTGCAGTGCACGTAGAAAACCACAACTGGCTAAGTTTCAGAGAATAGGATGTCTGCAGAGTGTATGTCTTGGGATAGGACTCCTATATTAAAATTCACCCACCACCTTCACAGGGACCATTATGGAAGAGGATGTGGAAAGACCATAAGAGCAGTGTTGGTCCATGATCATAGGGAAACAGGTTTCAAACCACTGGAAGCATGCTCATGTGAACTTGTGGCAATGGTGGCATTGAGCACTAGTACCATGCCAACTCAATCAAACAAGGGCCCAGAGTGGTGCAAGGGATATGGACAGAAGGCCAACCCTAGCCTGAGAACTCTTGAAGACTGATTAATGCTGTTTGAGAAAGAGTAGACGTTCCTTAAGATCTCTAGATAGGCTGAATAGACTTCAGTGGATGAACTTTCACTGAAGGACATCTGGGTGAACTGCTTGAGTGGATGGGACTTAATATGTATGGCAGAATACATGAGACTTGGGGGAGCATGAAAGGGGGAGGAGGGTCTTAATGTGATTAAGAACCATTGTATGAAATGTACAAAAGCTAGAAAAAAATCTCAGTAAAATTATTTTTTAAAGGAAAAAGCTTTTGAATGCTTCAGATTGCTTATCTACTTCAGAACTTTTTTACTAATTATCTCTTCTGTTCTTTGGGTCCAGCACCCTGTTCAAAGGCACATGATTAAATAGTCATTTTTCATTTTATCGTCCATTGACATTCAAGTATATGTCCATGGGCTTCTCCCAGAAGGAGTGGAAATACCTAGACTCTGCTCAGAGGGTTTTGTCCAAGAAGGTGACGTTGGAGAACTACAGCAACCTTGTGTCTGTAGGTGAGGAGATTTTTCTTGCAGAATTTTTAAATATTCTGCATTCTTTGACAGATAAAAATCTTTTTTGTAAATGTTAGATATGTTGAATAACTCTTGCATTTCTTTTTTTTTTTTTTTTTTTTTTTTTTTTTTTTTTTTTTTTTTTTTTTTTTTTTTGAAAGGGGGTTCCCCTTAACCCCCAGGGGTTAGAGATCTGCATGCCTCTGCCTCCCGAGTGCTGGGATTAAAGGCGTGCACCACCATGCCCAGCTTCTTGCATTCTTTTAAAAGTATTGTATTGGGGATGTATGGGCATCATGAAGAGCATGTTTATATTTTTTATTTTCTTTCTATTTCTACATGTTTGGATACATCTTCATTATGTTTGGTGTTAGTTTCAGCAACCCATTAGTACATAGTAATGTACACAAAATCTAAAATTGCTTTACCATAGCTGCATTTTGAATCAGTGACAGAACTCAGCATATAAAAACTAACCAAAAGTTCCTATGTACTTTAATGAGTCTGTCAGAAAAATAAAAATTTGAAAATTATTTGGAGAGTCATCTCTTTTTCTCTATATTATCAGTTGAGCACAGTGCTTGTTAGAAATCTGGTACTTTCTAAAGAATCCAGCAAGACTGGGCATGATGGTGCACACCTTTAATACCAGCACTCTGGAGGTAGAGGCAGGCAGATCTCTGGGAGTTCATGGCCAGCTAGGTATACATAGTGAGTTCTAGACCAGCTGAGGCTACAGGGAGACCCTGTCTCAAAAAGATCAAATGGAAAAAAAAAGAATCCAGCTAGCTAATGTGCCTGTCGGTCATACACAAGCCTTGCTGTGTATAAGCCTCTTCTTGTTTCTTGTCTAGATCAAAGCAAAGAGCCACAGAGTGTGAAGAGAGGGGAGACTGTAGCCAATTAAGTAGGTTTGAGTGGATGAAAGAGAGGCCCAGGTGAGAGGACCTAAGTAAAGAGGGAATGGTTTTGCCATAGTCAGTATCTCTAGAAAGAGATTCTGATAATTTAATTTATAGGACTTTCATCAAGCTCTGTCCTGTTGCCAGTGTCAAATGACTTTTTTTTTCTTGCACATGAATTGTGTAGAAGTTAGTAGTATGCAAATGGCACTTCATTTAATTATTTATTTAAATTTTCCATATCTTCCATGTCACATTTCTTCCAGTACAAGATAATAAAGGATTTTTTCCTATGTGTTTTTCTTTAACAACATTTTTTTCAATGTATAATTTTTATTGAATTTTTTGGCATTTTATAACAAATGTATTAAACATCTTTATACCTATATTGATTTTTCTGCCCAGCAACAGTGGCAAAATGAATTTATCACATCTAAAACATGTTAAAGGATCTTTTACATAAAGCCTCATGTCACTCAAATGGAGATTTTTTGAGTTCTTCTTTTCCTATTCTAATCCATTTTGTCCCATACTGTCTTGCTGCTCTAAAACAAGAAGCATCCCACTGAATAGTGGTAGGGAGGGTGAGCACCCCCGTCTCATTCCAGATGTTAGAGGGAATGCAGGTTTTTAGTTCATTCTGTTGCTCTCCATTTGTCATACCTGTCTCTTCATTTTCAATTTGTCTTTATGTTTTTTACAAATTTCTTCAACATGTTTACACAAATCACTATTTGATCTTTACAAATGCATTTTTGCATTTTCTAGGCTGATCTTGTCATTTCTGTCCTTATCTGTATTCATATTGTGTATTCCATTTCTTGTTTTCTGTCTCTTGATCCACTTTTCACACCTGGAGTTAAAGTTTGTTGGTCATGACATGTGATTGTTTTAACATATTATTGAAATCATTCCCAAATATTTCTTCAGTAGTTATGCAACTTTGTTCCCCAAGGCAACTTATGTGCAGTTTTTGTTGAAGTTACTGTATTCTAATCAGGTTTTCCTTTCAAGGTAATGCTAGCTCTGTGGATTGAGTAGGGCAGTGTTCCTGACCTTTCCCATCTGAGAACTTCCAGGTTAGGTCTTTCCTGTATATGTGTGAGGATTTAGTGTCATCACTACTGGGTTCTTTTCAGAATGTCCCCTCCTCCGCAATAAGATCAAGTATATTCACTACTTTCTGTTCTGTCAGATTCAAGGTGTCACATTTTAATTCATGTTCCTTTATCCTTTTTCAGTTGAGTTATTGGGAGCTTGAGCGATAAGGATGTAGTTTTCATCTTCTACATGTAGCCACCCACTTTGAATAGCCCCATTTGGAGTAGGTGCTGTTCTTTCGCCAATGTTTATTTTTAGCCTTATGTCAAAAATCACATGGCTATATGTGCATGGACTTAGCATTCCAGTCATCATTTTACTTCCACAGTCCACAGATGCATGTGTCTCTTTTCATAATGGTACTATGCTGTATTTATTAAAAAGCTCTGTTGAATAAATTGAAATGAGGGATGAAGGTACCAGAAATGTTTTTCTATGTACATGATTATTCTGGTAATCCTGGTCCCTTGTGGTTCATTATGAACTTTAAATTTTGTCTATAATTGTGTTGGGAGTTGGACAGGTATTTCAGTGAATTTATAGATTGGTTTTTGGAGGATGGCCATCTCCAAAATGTTAATCCTACAAATTCATGAGCATGAGAGGGTTTTCAATCTTTTGGTATCCATTTTAAATATTTTCTTCAGTGTCTTAAAGATTTCATTACCCAAGATTTACTTTCACTTCCTCCATTTGACTTTCTTCCATGATATATATTTTTTAATGCAAGTGTAAATTGTATTGTCTCTTTGATTTTTTCTTGGCATGTATGTCAAGTTGTATATAAAAACAGGTGATCATTTGGATCTCATGAATATAGAAAGCTTTAGTTCAGCAAAAGACACAATCTATTTGGTATAGGGGCAGCCTAGAGAATGGTAAAAAATTCTTTACCACATGTCTCTCTGACGGAAGGTTACTATATGGATTATACAAAGCACTCAAAAAATATTAAGAATCTGAAGAAACCAGTTAAAAAATGGGTTGTAGGACTAAAGAGATAACTCCTGAAAGATGAAGACATTTTAGTCTGTGAAATAACAAAAAGCTGCAGGAAATTAATGAATGCTGATGGAAAAAGAATCAGCTTTCTCTAGGGACTAGCTCCCTAAGAGGTTACTTAATAGCAAGTGGGCAGTCCTAAACACAGGTACACATGAACACCTATACATGGATTTAGTGCAATAATATATCAGTATATATCAATAATATTTAAAGAAGAGGACAAGAAATTGAGAGGGAATCAGGGGGAGAACATGGGAAGAGTTGCTGGTGGACTGGAGGGGATGTAAATAATGCAAAGGCAATACTGATGCAAGAAATTATTTTAAAATTGTACAGAATCCTAAGCGATCAGAGAATGAAAAGTAAAACTACTTTGAGAGTTCATCTTAAGCCAGTGAGAATGATAAAGATAAACACAAATGAATGACTGTGGATGCTGGTTTTAGAGTCATAAAATATACAGGAAGGTAGGTGTGATGGTGCATGCAGGTAGATCTCTGTGAGTTCAAGGTGAGCCTTGTCTACAAGACCATTGTGTGAAGCTGTGAAAGTTATGCGTTGGGTATGTGGAACACCGTGATGGCAGTGATTCTAGAGCCATGATGCATCTGCCAAGGAGACCTGCAATCCTCCCTTTGAGACTAATGTGCTAGACATTGAGTACGGTGTTATATTTTTTCTTTTTTCTTTTTTCTTTCTTTTTTTTGTGTGTGTTTTCCCTACTATTTTGGTACTAATTAGTTTTAAATTTTTCCTCACTATATTTGCATTCCTCCCTTTTGGAATAGTAATGCATATTCTGTGCCATTGTATGCTTGAAGTATATAATTTGTCTTCTTTGATTTTATAGGGAATAACAGTAAAGAGATTGCCTGAGTCTGATAGTACTTTTTGGAAAGTTGAACAGTGTTGAGATTGTTAATGATTTTGGAGTCTAAGTTGGACTAAATACACATAGCATTATGATGTGGTCACAATCCTGTGGGTGCCAAGCAGGGAATGTGATGGTTTGAATGAGGAAGGTTTCCCTTAGGCTCATATATTTGAAAATTCAGTCCCTATTGATGGTGCTCTTTGTCACTGGGGTTATGATTTGAGAGTTTATACCCTTGCTCCCACATGAAATTTTCTCTCTCTGCATGTGACAGAAGATGTGATATTTCCACTTTTGGCTTCTGGCAACATACCCGTCTGATTATTTTCCATTCCTTGCCATTTTTAACTTTGTCTTTGGAATCATAAACCAAAAACGTTTACATCCTTGAATTGGTCATGGTAGTTTATCACAGTAAAAGAAAAATAACTAAGACAGATTTGGAACCAGAGCGTTAGGTGTTGCTGTGAAGATCCTGACCATATTTTCTTGAACAGTGTGAAAGATGGAACTTTGCTTTTGGTTGATGTATATTACCACAGGAGCAGGAAAGTAACTGTTAAACATTCACAGTGAGATACTACTGATACATATTTTCTCTCACTTTTGCATATTTTAATTGAATATTCAAAGTGTATGTTTCATTTGGCATACATAGAAATCTATAAGTTAGTAAGGGGCCAGCAAGGATAGTGGCTTTCAAAAGAGGAAAAATGCAACACAGAGGTATAAATGTTCAAATAGAAACAATAGAACTGGAAGGTCTGAACGTGGTGAGTAATGAGGGAATGTGGGCAAGAACTAAAACTGAAGATCTTTTGTAAAAGTCATATGGAAGCCTACTATATAAAACAGATATATCCCAAAATATATAAAGGCACATATATCAAAGGGTTTCAATGCAGTTACCCTAAAACAGGGAGACAATACCCCCATTTTGACACCATGATTAACAAACAGAAAGC
>NW_008333651.1:0-444 GCF_000622305.1 Nannospalax galili
ACCCAGCTCTCTCATTATTAAGAGAAGACTAGGATATTTATACCATGGGGGAGGTGGTAAAAGCTGTGGCTGTTAGATACTTTGTGAGACATTCTATTTACATATGGAAGTGGGTTTCTGCCAGACTGCTGACTGCCTGAAAATTATGCAAGAAAGCATGGTATCTTTCAGAGCCAGAGGCCATATTTATGTCAGAGCATTTGTGGCGGGCACTTCAAAAGGAGAGTCAGGAAAGATGCCATGAAGGCACCCTGCTATGAAAGGAGCCCCAGCACATAACCCCGAGCTGCATGAGCTGTCCAGACATGAAGGGGCTTCTACTTTGCATAACAGAGGTCCCCAACAATTTGCTACTGGGCAGGCATTACCAATACCTCCATGAGCAAATGAAAGTGCTGTTCTACTGCAGTTAATTGAGGTGCAAGCCTATGTGACCATTCAACA
>NW_008333652.1:0-297 GCF_000622305.1 Nannospalax galili
CATTTATATGATTTATGATGTTTATTGACTTACATATATCGAACCATCCCTTTATCTCTGGGATAAAGGCAACTTGATCATGGTGGATGATCTTTTTGATGTGTGTCTGTATGCAGTTTGCAAGTATCTTGTTGAGAATTTTTACATCTATGTTCATTAAGGATATGGGTCTATAATTTTCTTTTTTGGTTGTGTCTTTACCTGGTTTTGGTATTAGAGTGATGATGGCTTCATAGAAAGAATTTGGAATAAATTAAGTAGTATTGGATGCAGATCTTCTTTAAATGTTTGATAGAA
>NW_008333653.1:0-332 GCF_000622305.1 Nannospalax galili
TTATTATTTTTATGTGTATGCATGTATTGCCTGCATGTATGTAAATACACCCGTGTCATGCAATGCCCATGGAGGACAGAAGAGGTCATTGGATCCCCTGGAACTGAAGTTATGGACAATTGTTAGCTGCCATGTGGGTGCTGGGATTTGAACCCAGGTCTTCTGCAAGAACAGTCAATATTCTTAACCACTGAGTCATCTCTCCCACCCCAGTCATTTGTTTTCTTGGTTCTTTGTTTTTTTTGGGTTCTTTATATATTCTGGATGTTAAACATCTGTCAGATGTGTGACTGGTAAAAATTTTCTCCCACTCTATGGGTTTTTTCTTCATT
>NW_008333654.1:0-601 GCF_000622305.1 Nannospalax galili
TTCAAGGCCAGCCTGGTCTACATAGCAAGCTGAGTCAGCAAATTAAAAAAAAGAAAAAAAAGACTGAAAATATTGACTATAGCCAGGCATGGTGGTGTACACCTTTGATCTCAGTACTTGGGAGGCAGAATAATTGTGTGGTAAGTTTGAAGCAAGCCTGGTCATCATAAGGAGTTCCAAGCCAGCTAGAACTACATAGTCAAATGCTGTCTTTAAAAAGCTGAAGATTGAGACAGTCTTGGCATTAAAAAAAAAAAAGAAATTAAAAACAGGTATACCGGGGCTGAGAAAGTAACTCAGTTGGTAAAGTGCTTAGCCTGCAAGCCTGAGGACCTGGGTTTGATTCCCCAGGACCCACATAAAAAACCAAGTCTGGTGGCATGCACTTGTAATCCTCGTGCTGGGGAGATAGGCAGATTGTTTGGGCTCACTGGCCAGCCAGCCTAGCCTCTTCAGAGAGCCCCAGGTCCCAGTGAGAGACCTTGTCTCAAAAAACAAGGCAGATAACTCCTAAGGAACAACATCCGAAGTTGATCTCTGGCTTCACATGTGCACAAATGAGTACACTCACCCAGGAACGTGGGCACACATGCACACACAC
>NW_008333655.1:0-490 GCF_000622305.1 Nannospalax galili
CTTGAAATGAGAATTCTGCAAATGTAGCCACACAAACGAGTAAGGGGATACGTGACTAGGCAATAAAAATTCCCAGGTATACAAATAATTCTGTGAACGAAATGACTTATTTTATAAACATTAACATTTTAATTGTTTTGATTTTTTTTTAAGTCTTTTTGAGACAGGGTCTCCCTGTAGCCCCAGCTGGCCTGGAACTCACCATGTAGACCAGGCTGGCCTTGAACTCACAGAAATCCTTTTGATTTTTTTTTTAAGACAGAGTCTCCCTACAGCCCCAGCTGGCCTAGAACTGGCTATTTAAATCAGGCTGGACTAGATCTCACAGAGATCCACCTGCTTCTGTCTTCCAAGTGTTGAGATTAAAGGCATGTGCCACCAAGGCTGGCTTCCTTTTCTTTTTCAGTGGAACACAGTGGAGTTTACTACCCTTCGGGATAGCTGCCTAGGCAATAACAGTTCTGTGGACATTTGTAGTAATACTTAGCAA
>NW_008333656.1:0-348 GCF_000622305.1 Nannospalax galili
TGACCAATGTCATCCAATCATAGCTAATGAAACTTGACTTCTGGCCTTAAATGTATCTGGATATTCTCTCTCTCTCTCTCTCTCTCTCTCTCTCTCTCTCTCTCTCTCTCGCACATGGGTATGGATGTCAGAGGACAACCTTTGGGGGGGTCCCCTCCACTTGCATCTCCCATTGATACTGAAGAATATAATCTTATGTGCTATTGTTTGGGAAGACCTGGACAAGAATGTACTCAGCATGTAATGAATAAAATTGAGAAATATAAGTTCTTTTTCCATTGCTACAAAAAGTAAAATACCTGAGGCCAGGTCATATTTGTAAAGAGAAGTTAAACTGATAATTTGGGA
>NW_008333657.1:0-868 GCF_000622305.1 Nannospalax galili
ACTAACCTTGGATGTATAACAGCTATACTTTGAGGCCTATAGTAATTTGGTCAGAGGGACTTAAAGGATAGTTTTTGCACCTTGTTCTCCAAGGTTGACTAAGTTCCAGGGGACTACAGAGCATCTCTCAAAATGTCCTGTAACTGTGGTGAGTCGCCTGTCCTCTTGATCAAGGAGGCCATGGAGGCCCCACCAGATGAACTTGAACCAGTGTCCAGTCTACAAAGAGGAGAGTCAACACAGAGGAAACATTTCCTCCATGCTTCCAAGTGAAGCCATCCGCGGTCAAGCAGGACCTTTGATTTATTTTCGTATAGATGGAACTGGTAGAGGAAAGGAGCCATGGGCTCCTCCTAAGCCCATATGACCCCTGAGGAACAGATCCTTAAATGACCTTAAAAAATCCTTTTAAAATCCTTTTAAATTCCAAGTACTTTTAATAAGATGATGCTATACAGCAGTCCCTTCTTCATGAAATAACTACCATCATCATGACTTCGACTGAGCCTGATCACTAAACAGTCACAATTGGGCTTGTTGATGGTTGTGCTGATTCATTAAAGGAGTGCCAAGCAGGGTCATTGGACCCTCACCTGAGTATCCAGCCACTCTTCCCAGCCAACTAGTCCAGCCTTGGAAAACAAAAGAAAAATGAGGAAGAACCCAATAGAGGGATGCTTTTGGAAACCCTTGTCAAGAAACTCCAGTGGACTCTCATATGAACATTTGAAAATTGCCCAGTTCTGACTTTTTTCTAGTTTCCTGTCTAGAACTTGTAATTCTAATTACTCTTGCCTTTACTCCTCCTTCTCATCTTCTATTCACAATTCAAAGACTTTCTTTTCCTCCTTGAGATAAGTGTTATGCA
>NW_008333658.1:0-856 GCF_000622305.1 Nannospalax galili
TCGAAACTCCCCCTATGTGCATGGTCTAACTCCCTTTGAAATAATGTTCGGGGCTCCTCCACCAATAACCCGGTGAGCGCAGCCCCCGGGGGAAGAGAAGTCAGCCCCTGGCTATTTAAATGTGTTGCAAGCCCTAGCCAAGGTACAACAAGAAATTTGGCCCCTGATCAGAGCATATCACGAGGGTGAGAGAATTCTGACTACGGCACATGGCATAGTCCCAGGTCTGGGTCAGAAGACACAAAGTAAAAACTCTCGAACCCAGATGGAAGGGACCTTATGCTGTACTGTTTACCACCCCTACAGCCCTAAAGGTTGACGGCATTGCTTCCTGGGTCCACCGCACCCACGTTCAGAAGGCCCTGCCTCTTGAGGACCCGGAATCTTGTGTGAAGAAGTGGGAGGTGTGGCAAAATCCTGCTAATCCCTTGAAGCTACAGCTGAGCCGGGCATGAAAGGATTCCTGCTGATAAGCTCACTGCTATGGGCTCTCCAGAGAATAGTAGTGTCAGCGGGAGCTCGGAACATCAACCCCCACCAACCAGTACTCCAGACATGGATTCTGCAAAGCGGTGATGCCTATGAGGAATGGAACCACACTTCCCATACAACCCCGTTGTGGACATGGTGGCCAGATCTGTATGTTGACTTAGAACTTTTACTGGGGCAATTTTATTACCTCCCCCAGAAAAACCACCAGGAACAATATCATATGAAAAAACGGGCTTTGGTTGACTCATCATCCACAGTCAACCACCAAGCTTTGAGGGCAAACGGGTTCTTAGCTTGCCCAGGTTTCCAGACCGGTTGGTGGAGGCACAACTGTGGGGGTGCTGATAGACTCTACTGCGCTGAA
>NW_008333659.1:0-2594 GCF_000622305.1 Nannospalax galili
TTAATCCCAGATCCAGTCAAGTTGACACCCAGGATTAGCCATCACAGACAGGGTCTCTCTATAGACCTAGCTGGCCTGGTTCTCACAGAAATCTGCCTGCCTCTGCCTCCTGAGTGCTGGGATTAGAGTAGTTTGCCATCATACCAGGCCAAATAGGTCAGGACTGGACAGGCAGGGAAAATTAAAATTCAAGAAATATCAAAGCTTCATAAACCACTGTCTTCCTTCCACTGTAGTCAGGAAATTTCCAGGTAACTCTTAGATTCATGTTCCCCTATGGAAGGGAGAGTTGGAGTCACCTTTAGACCCACCTGCCTTCCGTTGATAACAAGATAAACATCTGAGTTGGAGGTTCTCTACCACAGTTAAAACAGATTGGGAGAAAATGTCAGGCCAGCTCCTTTTAGAGATGTTAGTAAAAGTATAATTTATGGTGGCATTAGTTACATAATCTGAAGATTAATCCTTTCAGCACTAAGGTATGTAGTTTACACTCAGGAGTATAAAGGTTACCCCCACATATAAGAAGCATATAACTAAAGCCACATGACATGAATCCACACAGTTAAAGATTTCTGAGTTTATTCTTGTTATGTACCTCAAATTGGAGAACTTAAAGCTTTCACTTTAACTTTCAGCTGACCTTATTTCATATTCACTGACAGAAGATTTTCACGGTATGCTTACTATGCATGTTTTTTGGTTTGTGGGTTTTTTTTTTTTTTCTTTTTGGTTTTTTTGAGACAGGGTCTCCCTGTAGCCCCAGCTGGCCTGGGACTCACTTAGTTGCCTGCCTCTGCCTCCTGAGTGCTGGGACTAAAGGCTAAAGGCACTTGACTATGCGTATATTTTGAATTACTTTTAAACTATATTTAACACAAATTTGTTTATGATTGAAAGCCATTAATTTCTAAAAGCTCTTAAGATCCTGGAAAGGCTTTTAAGCCTTTCAGCATTTCTTCCTCCCTCCCTCCCTCCTTCCCTCCCTCCTTCCTTCCTTTCCTTCCTTCCTTTCTTTTTTTGAGACAGGTCTCAATGTGTAGCCCTGGCTGGCTTGGAATTCATTGAGAGCCACATGCCTCTGCCTCCAAAGTGCTGGCATTAAAAGCATATACCACCATATCTGGCTATTTTTTTTCTTGTGGATCATTGTTTATTTATTTTTTTTAAAGCAGTCAAATTGGCCCCACTTTCTTTTTCATCCCTGGGTGGCATGGCCACCAGCTTCCTGGGGCCAGCAGCTTTCCTGGGTAAGTTCCCCCACTCCCACTGTGCCTTAACTCCCCCAGCCTCATTCACCATCCAAGCTCCCCCACCCCATCTCTCCTCCTAGTCTGGGTACTGGCCCATTTCTTGTCTTGGCACCCCAGACCCCTGGACTGACCTCGTAGCCCAGAACCCCACTCCTTCCTGATCCTTTGCATTCAGACCAAACCAATTCTTCCTTGTAGTCCCTAGGAGCCCTCTGGGCCTGTTCCCATCCTCACCACCCTTTGCATCCCTGGGTGACACAGCCACCAGCTTCCTGGGGCCAGCATCTTTCCTGGGCCCTGCTCCCAGGTCAGCCCAGCCACCAAATTCTTGAAGCCAGCATCTTTCCCAGAGGGATCCAGAATTTAGGAAAAGGCCTGAGAGCATCTGATCCTCATCTGACTTGGGCCTTTGTGGGAACTCCTGAGCAGCAAGATGAAAACAATTTGGCCACTCCAATATAAAATCAAAAGAGAGAACCTGAAGCCTAGGCTAACCAGTTTTCCATACCCAACAAGTAAACCACAAAGGCACATAAAGTTTACAAAAAGAAGCAGACCTAAACTCAACAAGGCTTGAGTCTCACACAAGAATCAGAAACTACAAAAGAAATCCACATGTGAAAGTAACAGAGAAAAACAAATAACATGAAAAACCAAAACAATATATCCCACCAAGTACCAACAGTCCTCTAGAGTAGTACAATGAGAACCCACTAGAGATAACACAGGACATGGAATTCAAAAGAACAATTATAAACATGATAAAAGAATTCAGTGAATTTAAAGAACACACAAAGAAATAAAAGAACTGAAAGAAGATAGGGATAAACTTCTGAATGAACTCAGAAAAAGTTAGAAATATTGAAGAATACTCAAGCCGAAATAAAGAAGGAAGTGAAAAACTCAGTAAGCCAATTAGAAACAACAGGAGAAAGCCTCACCAATAGGATGAATGAAGTGGATAAAAGAATATCAAAACTGGAAGATAAAGTGGATGAATTAGACCACTCAAGCAAAGATTACAAAACATTTACGAAAACACAAGAATGGAATATGCAGGAATTGTGTGACACCATAAAAAAACAAAACATGAATCATAGGCATACAGGAAGGAGAAGAATCTCAGGAAAATGATATGGACCAGATCTTCAACAGGATTGTAGAAGAAAATTTCCCCAAATTAAAGAAAGACATGCCTATACAAATACAAGAAGCATATAGAACGCCAAATAGGATCAGAAAAGAAACTCTCTGCATCACATCATAGTAGAAACACTAAACATTCAGAACAAAGAGACAATACTGAAAGCTGCAAAAGAAAAACAACAAGTCACATATAAA
>NW_008333659.1:2672-4831 GCF_000622305.1 Nannospalax galili
TAAATGACCACAGATGCCAACCTAGATTACTTTACCCAGCCAAAATATCTATTAGAGTTGAAGGGGAAAGAAAAATCTTCTATGACATAAACAGTCTGAAAGAATTCATGTCCACAAAACCAGCCTTTCAGAGAGTTCTTGAAGCAATACAAAGAGCTGAAGAAAGGAACAACTATACCCAAGGGGTTACAGAAAGAAACTTAATGAAGGTATAACTACAGAAATGCACAGCTACACCATGAATGTGAACAGAAATGAAAATGATAGGAATCAATACACATCTTTCATTAATAACTTTAAATATCAATGGACTGAACTCTTCAGTCAAAAGACAGACTAGTTGAATGGATTAAGAAACAATACCCATCTTTTTGTTGTCTGCAAGAAACTCATCTCACTTTCAAGGATGGGCACTACCTTAAGGTGAAAGGATGGAAAAAAATATACCAAGTGAATGGTACTAAGAACAAAGCAGGCATTGCAATTCTAAGATCTGACAAAATAGACTTTAAAACTAATCAGAAGAGATAAAGAGGGCCACTTCATTCTGATCAAAGGAAAAAACTGGCCAGGAAGATACTACAATCATATATTCACCAAACTCTGATGCAACCAACTTCATAAAAACAATACTACAGGACTTTAAGACCTGGATTAACCCCAACTCATTAACAGTCGGGGACTTCAATACCCTGTCGTCTCCATTAAATAGGTCAACAGGGCAGAGAGTTAACAGAGAGACATCTGAATTAAACAATACCATACATTGAATGGGCCTAACAGACATCTACTGAATATTCAACCCATGCACCAAAGAATATACTTTCTATTTGGCACCCCATGGAACTTTCTCCAAAATTGACCATATATTGGGACACAAAACCTCAACAAATACAAAAAGATTGAAACAATTCCATGCATTCTATCAGACCACAATGCAATAAAGCTTTAAATCAACACCAGAAGAAACCCTAGTAACTACATGAACACACTGAGATTAAACAACACACTCCTGAATGATGAATGGGTCAAAAGAGAAATTAAGAAAGAAATAAAAGTATTCCTGGAACTAAATGAAAAGGACAATACAACCCAACAAAACCTCTGGGACACATTGAAAGCAGTCCTTAGAGGAAAGTTTATAGCTCTAAGTGCCTACATTTAAAAATCAGGGGCTGGAGAGATGGCTCAGTGGTTAAGAGCACTGACTGCTCTTGCAGGATCCTGGGTTTGATTCCCAGCACCCACATGGCAGCTACGAACTGCCCTTAACTCCAGTTCCAGGGGAATCCGAAGCTCTCTTCTGACTTCCACGGCGTTGCACGACATGGGTGTACTCACATAAATGCAGGTGATATACTGCTACATATGAAAAAAAAATAATAAAAATAAAATATTAAGAGAAGGTTCCATGGGGCACTGAATAGGAAGCCCATGTTACACCTGAGGAACAGATCCACAAGCAACCTTAAGAGTAAAAATAAATTGGTTTTTCTGGGCCAATTGTAGGGTCATAAAAACCCAAAAGGAAAGTATAACCAAAGATTAATGGAGTCAATAAAAATTTTAAGAGTCCGTAAGTATAGGTAAAGGCTACATAATGAGAAACAATGCCAGATGGAAGATACCTTCTTTTGAGTTATAGGCCAGGGTGGCCCAAAAGGCTCCCAGGCAGTAACCCAGCATAGAACTGGGAAAATGAACAGCAGACCCCAATCTTACCTAAAGGAATATTGACAACAGATTGCTGCTAGATGAGGAACAGCTGATCTTCCTAAAACAAGGATCTCTAGATAGGGTGACTAGATTCAGCAGATGGACAAGCACTGGGGAATGGCTGGGGGTGCTGACAACACAGTGGACAGTAACAGGGATGACAGAGTATATGGGCTCCAGTGTGTGTGTGGTGGGGGGTTATGGGAGGGTTCCATTTGGGAAGTGGGTATATAGATGAATAAGATTGTGTGGGATGTTCTGTATGATATACACACAAAAAAATAAATTAAACAAAATACATATTTGAGGAGGAAGCATAAAAAGTTACTTCATGTTAATTAGTAGAACTGACAAACATTACCAGTGAAATCTACCTGATGACTTTATATCCATACTCAGGTGCCAAGGATCCGAGTGTAACTGACTGTGACTAGTAATAATCG
>NW_008333659.1:5091-6283 GCF_000622305.1 Nannospalax galili
CTGAAATGCTTCTTCTAATCATGTGGTTGTTAAATTAAAAAAAAATTTTAAAGTGAACAAAAATATTTTTAGAAAATCAGAAAGATCACAAATAGATGACTTAAAATTGTAACTCAAGACACTTGAAAAGCAACAATAAATGAAACCCTAACCTAGCAGAGAAGAAGAAATAACAAAAATTAGAGCATAAATTAATGAAATAGAAACAAAGAAAAGAATACAAAGAAAGAATCCAAGAGCTGGTTCTTTGAAAAGATAAACAAGATTGACAGACCACCAGCCCAGTTAACCTAAAGGAAGAAAGAGCACCTCCAAGTCAAGAAAATCAGAGATGAAGGGGGAAACACCACAACAGGCACCAAAAAATCCAGAACATTTTAAGGGAATACGTTAACCTATATGCTACCAAATTTGAAAAACCTAAAAGAAATGGATGGGTACCTAGAAGCATGGAACCACGAAACTAAACTAAGAGATAAACAGCTTAAAAAGAACCATAACACATAAGGAAAATAAAAGAGTAATACAAAACTTCCCAACTTAAAAAAGCCCAGAACCATGGATTTACAGCAGAATTCTACCGAAATAGAAAGAGAACTTCTAAACTACTTCTATGAAGCCAGTGTCACTCTAACACCAAAACCAGGTAAAGATACAACCAGAAAAAGAAAACTATAGACCCATATCCTCAATGAACACAGATGCAAAAGTTCTCAGCAAAATACTTGCAGATCACATTAGACACACATCAAAAAATATCATTCACCATGACCAAGTCGGCTTTATTCCAGAGATTCAGGGATGGTTCAATATACATAAGTCAATAAACATCATAAATCATATAAATGGGTTCAAAGACAAGAACCACATGGTCATCTCAACAGATGGAGAGAAGGCTTTTGACAAAATGCAACATGCATTTATGTTCAAAGTCCTAGAGAGAACTGGACTGGAGGGAACATACCTCAACATAATTAAAGCCATATATAACAAACCCACAGCCAACATCATTCTAAATGGAGAAAAATTGGAAGCATTCCCATTGAAATCAGGAACAAGACAAGGCTGTGCACTAGCTCCACTTCTTTTCAACAAAAAAGAGTTTCTTTGAAACTCTTTCTAAAGCAATAAGAAAAGAGAAGGAAATTAAAGGAGTAATAATTGGAAAAGAAGAGCTCAAATTATCCCTTTT
>NW_008333659.1:9786-11283 GCF_000622305.1 Nannospalax galili
CATTATTTTTGTCTCATCCTTTCTATATCATAACAAACCTACACAGACCTTCATCACTTGCTTAGGCTTTCTCATTTTTTGTGTCTATTTTGGAGAATATCCCCATTCCCATATCCTTTTAACATCTTTTACATTCTCATTTAAAAAAAAATAATTATGAGACATAATAGCATTAACAAATAAATTTTCCACCTGTTGTGAGACTTCTTTTCCTGGGGATGCTAAGCAATGCTTATTCCCTTTTAAGGTTCTAGTGTCAAGCCAATGTTTGATTAAAGTTTTACTGGGGAACCAATAAATTTATTGAGCTTACTTACCGAGATAACTGAGGGGTTGCTGAGGTGTATGTATGACCTGAGGGTATGCTCACTGGAAAGCCTTTACCCAGCATGGGTCATGCCTTCTCTTCCTAGCCTTCCCCAGATTGTATAGTTTAGCCCTCCCCGAATCCAGGAGGCCATGTGTGATTAGGGTCAAATTACATATAGTTGGGTGGGAAGAGTGGCTGGATAGTCTGGTGAGGGTCCAATGACCCTGCTTGGCCCTCCTTTAATGAATGAGCGCAATTGTCAACAAGCCCAGTTATGATGATGTTTAGTGATCAGGCTCAGCTGAAGTTGTGGTGTTGGTAGCTATTTCATGCAGGAAGGACTGCTGCATGGCATCATCTTATTAAAATGACCTGGAATTCAAAAAGATTTGATGCTAGGATCCACATATGAGGGAGAACAGACGTCATTTTTTTTTTTTTTTTTTCTGAGTCTGTGTTACTTCACTTAGTATAACAGTTTCTGGATCCACCCATTTACCTGCAAATTTCGTTACTTCATCTTTCTTTACTGCTGAATAGAACTCCACTGTGTAAATACACCACATTTTTGTTAACCATTGTCTGGTCAGAGTATGTGTAAGTTTTTAAAACTTACTTGGGCCCCAGGTTACACAAATCTCTTTCTTCAGAGTTGAGTTATCTACAATAGGATGAATGCCAAGGAGTTGTATAACTGGATCATATGCTAGGTTCAGTTTTAGTTTTTTAAGAGTTTTCCACACTGTTTTCCATAGGGGTTGCATGAGTTTGCAATCCACCAGCAGTGAATGCCATTCCTCTTTCTCCACATCCTCATCAGCATTTGGTATCATTTGTTCTCTTGATCCTAGCCAGTCTGATTGAGGGAAGGTGATACCTTAGGGTGGTTTTGATTTGCATTTCCTTAATTACTAACAATGTTGAACACTTTTTGAGATGTTTCTTAGCCATCTTTATTTCTTCCTTTGAGAACTCTGTTTAGATCTTTAGCCCATCTTTAAATTGGGTCATTTGGCTTCTTGATTCTTTGTCTTTTTTTGCATTATTTATATATTCTGTATGTTAAACATCTGTCAGATATGTCACTGGTGAAGATTTTTTCCCATTCTGTGGGGTTTCTCTTCACTTTTTTGATTGTTTCTTTTGCTGTACAGAAGCTTTGTAGTTTAATGAGGTCCCACTTGTTA
>NW_008333659.1:11674-12910 GCF_000622305.1 Nannospalax galili
GATCTTCAATGATATTCCATTGATCTATGTGTCTGTTTTTGTGCCAGTACCATGCTGTTTTTATGACTATGGCTCTGTAATATACTTTGAGATCTGGTATAGTAATCCCCTCAGTATAGCTCTTTGTGCTCAGGGTTGCTTTGTCTTTCTGGGATCTTTTGTGCTTCCATATGAATTTAAGGATACATTTTTCTAATTCTGTGAAGAATGTCATGGGGATTTTGATTGGCATTGCATTGAGTCTATATACTGCTTTTGGTAGGATGGTCATTTTAACAATATAATTCTTCCAATGCATGAACATGGGAGGTCCTTCCATCTCCTGGTGTCTTCCTCTTTTTCTTTCTTTAACAATTTCTTTAATCTCTTTATTTAACAATTTAAAATTTTCATTGCAGAGATCTTTGGTGTCTTTGGTCAGATTTATTCCAAGATATTTTATTTTTTTTGCAGCTATTGTGAATAGGAGCATTTCCCTGTATTCTTTCTCCAATTGCTTGTTATTGGTATATAGAAAAGCTACTGATTTTTGTAGATTGATTTTATAACCTGCCACTATACTGAAAGTGTTGATCACTTCACTTCTAGGAGTTTCCTGGTGGAACTTTTGGGATCTCTTAGGTATAGTATCGTATCATCTGCAAAAGTGATAGTTTGACCTCTACATTTCCAAATAGTACTCCTTTAATTTCCTTCTCATGTCTTATTGCTCTAGCAAGGGTTTCAAGTGTTATGTTGAAAAGGAGTGGAGATGGTGGACATCTTTGTCTGGTTCCTGATTTTAATGGGAATGCTTCCAGTTTTTCTCCATTTAGAATGATGTTGGCTGTGGGTTTGTTGTATATAGGTTTAATTATGCTGAGGTGTGTTCCCTCCAGTCTAAATCCCTCTAGGACTTTGAACATAAATGCATGCTGAATTTTGTCAAAAGCCTTTTCTACATCTATTGAGATGACAATGTGGTTTTTGTCTTTGAGTCCATTTATATGATTAGTGATGTTTATTGACTTGGGTATATTGAACCAGCCCTGCATCTCTGGAATAAAGCTTACTTGATCATGGTGAATGATCTTTTTAAAGTGTGCCTGTATGCGGCTTGCAAGTATTTTGTTGAGAATTTTTGCATCTATGCTCATTAAGGATATGGGTCTATATTTTTCATTTTTGCTTGTGTCTTTACCTGGTTTGGGTATTAGAGTGATGCTGGCTTCATAGAAGGAATTTGAAAACTTAAGT
>NW_008333659.1:13540-15053 GCF_000622305.1 Nannospalax galili
GTAGTGACTAGGGCTTTGTCCAGTGTTGATTTTAAGCTTTATTTCACTGTGGTCTGATAGAATGCATGGAATTATTTCAATGTTTTCGTATTTGTTTAGGTTTGTTTTGTGGCCCAGTATGTGCCCAATTTTTGAAAAAGTTCCTTGGGGTGCTGAGTAGAAAGTATATTTTTTTTAGTGCTTAGGTGGAATATTTGAAAGATGTCTGTTAGGCCCATTTGATGTATGGTATCATTTAATTCAGATGTTTCTCTGTTTATTCTTTGTCCAGTTGACTTGTTTAATGGAGACAGTGGGGTACTGAAGTCCCCTACTATTACTGAGTTCGGGTTAATCTGTGCCTTAAAGTTCTGTAGTGTTGTTTTTATGAATTTGGGTGCACCAGAGTTTGGTACATATATGTTAAGGATTGTAATATTGTCTTGGTTAACTGTTCCTTTGATCAGAATGAAGTGACCCTCCTTATCTCTTCTGATTAGTTTTTCTTTGAAGTCTCATTTGTCAGATATTAGAATTGCAACCCCCACTTGTTTCTTAGTGCCATTTGCTTGGAATACTCTTTTCCATCCTTTTACTTTAAGGTAGTGCCTGTCCTTGAAGGTGAGATGGATGTCTTGCAGACAACGAAGAGATGACTTTTTTTTCTTAATCCATTCACTTAGCTATGTCTTTTTTTTTTTAATTTTTACAGAAACTTTATTGAGAATTTTATACATGTATATAAGGTGTTTTGATCAAATCCATGCTCACTCCCTCCTAGCCTTGTCCTTTGACTGGGGAGATTAGTCCATTGATATTTAAGATTATTATTGAAAGATGCATATTGGTTGCCATCATTTTGATTGCTGTTTGTGTTCTCTATCTAATTTTGTGTTTCATAGATTATACCTTTATTTATTTTTTTCGTTGCCCTTGGGGTATAGTTGTTTCTCTCTCTGCTCTCTCTATTGCTTCAAGTATTCTTTGAAGGGCTGGTTTTGTTGACATGTATCCTTTCAGGTTATTCGTGTCACCCAGGGGACTACCTGACAGCCCTGGGTTCCTGCCTACATGTGGTGGTGAGTTCCCCTAATTGCACCATACCATCCCCCTTCCTGGGATTTGGTGAGGCCCCTCCCAAGTTCCCAGGGCAGATCTGGCTTTTGTAGGCTAAGGCTGAGATCCTAGGGAACAGCCTGAGAGGGTGGGTTCAGAACATTTAGTGTTTTTACTATGATATGTCACAGGGAGTTTCTTTTCTGAGCCTGTCTATTTGGTGTTCTATGTGCTTCCTGTGTTTGTATGGGGATGTCTTTCCTTAATTTCAGGAATTTCTCTTCTACAATCCTGTTTAGGATCTGGTCAACACCATTAACCTGAAATTCTTCTTCCTCTATTCCTATGATCCATATATTTGCTCATTTCATGGTGTCCCACACCTCTTGCATATTCCATTCCTGTGTTTTTAGAAATTTTCTATAATCTTTGCTTGAGTGGTCCAATTCTTCAACTTATCCTCCAGTGTTGATATTTT
>NW_008333659.1:15282-18398 GCF_000622305.1 Nannospalax galili
GTCCTGGGTTATCTCTAGGGGGTTCTCCTTGTCTAACTCTTCTACAGGCTGGTGGAGTTTGGTGGGGGACATAGTGTTTTGGCTTTCCATTTTATTATTCTTTCGTTGGGATTTTGGCATGTGAATTTCTTTTGTCGTTTATGATTCTGATATGAGAATTAAGTTGAAGTATGCTTCTGTTTGTATTATCAGGGTGCCTAGATCCTTTCTTTATTGGTTATGTAAAGCTGGTTGGTACAGGGTTCAGGTTCTCTCAGATTAAATTTAGAGGGAACTGATGGCTTCAGATCAGCTATTCAGGAGTACCCACAGAAGCCCAATTCAGGTTCCAGTCAGGTACATTCAGGCTTCCTTCACCACATGGAGGCAGGATCTGGATGCTCTCAGGCCATCCCCTGTGTTCTCAGCCCCTATACCAGAGGGAGGGCGTAGGGAGGCCAGAACTCCGCACTGTCTGGCAGTCTGCTGGGATCAGAGCCTTTACACCAATGGAGGTCTGAACCCACCCTCTCAGGCTGTCTGCTAGGATCTCAGTCTTAGACTACAAAAGCCAGATCTGCCCTGGGGCCTTGGGAGGGGCCTCACAAAATCCCAGGTAGGGGGATGGGTATGGTGCAATTGGGGGAAGCTCACCACCATGTGGAGGCAGGATCTGGGGCCCTCAGGCAGTCCCCTGCATTCTCAGGCCCTCTGCCAAAGGGAGGCCAGAACTTGACACTCTCTGGTGGTCTGCTGACTTCAGAGTGCCTATACCAATTGCTAAGAAGCATCTTAAAAGGTGTTCCACATCATTAGTAATTAGGGAAATGCAAAGTAAAACCACTTTAAGATTTCATCTTACCCCAGTCAGAGTGGCTAAGATGAAGAGAACAAATCATACCAAATGTTGGAGAGGATGTGGGGAAAGGGGACTGCTCATCCACTGCTAGTGGGACTGGAAACTTGTTCAACCCCTGTGGAAAGCAGTGTGGAGAACTCTCAAAATACTACAAATGAACCTACTGTTTGACCCAGTTATACTACTCCTTGGCATATACCCAAATAACTCATCCTATCGCAGAGACCCTTGTACATCCATGTTTGCTTGCTGCAGTTTCTTCAATAGCTAAGAGATGGAAGCAACCTAAATGTCCCTCAACTGACAAGTGGATAATGAAAATGTGGTTCATTTATACGATGGAGTTTTACTCAGCAGTAAAGAAAGATGAAATAATGAAATTTTCAGGTAAATGGATGGAACTAGAAACTGTTATACTAAGTGAAGTAACACAGACTCAGGAAAAAAAAAAAGTCATATGTTCTCCCTCATATGTAGATCCTAGCACCAAATCCTGATAAGTGGTTATGTATACAGACATAACTACAGGAACCAGGATAATGAAAAGAAACCAGGGGGGTAAAGGCAAAGAAAGAATCTGAAGGAGAAGAACAGTAGAAAACAGGGTGTCAACTTGACACACCTGGGTTGAGGGAGCCTCAATTGGGGAATTGCCTCTATTGGACTGGCCTGTGGTCATGTCTGAGGGGCATCTTCTTGATGAGTGATGTGGGAGGGCCCAACCCACTGTGGGTGGTGCCACCCCTGGGCGGGTGGGCCTGTGTTGCAAAAGAAAGCAGGCTGAGCAGGGGCCAAGGGAGCAAGCCTGTAAGCAGCATTCCTCCATGGCCTGTGCTCCAGTTCCTGCCTCCAGATTCCTGCCCTGAGTTCCCACCTTGGGCTCCCTCAGTGATGAATTGACCTTGGAGATGTAAGTGTAATAAACCCTTTCCTCCCTAAGTTGGTAGTGGTCAGAGTGTTTTGTCATAGCAATGGAGAGGAAACAGGTGTTAATAAGGGAGATATGGATAAAAATGGGGTTATTTAAATGGGAGGTGGAGGGAGGGTTATACAAGGAAACTTGGGGATAAAGGGAAAGGAGAGAGATGGAACCATAGTAGAAGGATATTATTAAGGGAGAAATGGGAAAAATGGGGTCACTTTAAATGGGGAAACCATGGTGGAAGGGTTAGACAATGCGAGAGATAAATAATGCCTAGCTAGTTTTAAAAAACCAGAGGGAACCATATTAATAGAACAACCTACTGACAAAGTATACCTACAACTAGCTCAAGGAATATATGTCTAGGTAAATTTTATCTGTGAAAGTTTGGTCTTTTCCCAAGCTTTATCTACATAACCCATGGTACTTAAAAGTACCATGTTGGCATCAGTATATTTCTTTAAGAGTTCAAGGGATTACACTTCCCAAACATTAGGCTTAAGTCTATATAAAAAGTTATTTAGACAATTATCTCTCATTGATGATTTTGTTCCTAACCAGAAAGTACTACTCGGATGTAAGACTTCAAATCTTGGTCTCCAATACTGTAGTGCCCACCTATAGCTAAGGGAGACAACCAGCTATTGTTCTAAAATGATGGATAAATTTGTTTTCTCCCCCTATCTAGAAGCCTTTGAGAGGGAACTGACACTGATTCTAACCACTTCAACAGCTATCAAAATACCTGAAAGCAAATCCTTAATCCATCACTTGAGAGTCCAGCCTTGGAAGACTAAAGAAAAATGAGGAGGAACCCAATAGAGGGATGCTTTTTGGAAGCCCTTGTCAAGAAATTCCAATGGACTCTCATATGAACATTTGAAATTTGCCCTGTTCGACTTTTTTCTAGTTCCCTGTCTAGAATTTGTAATGCTAATTACTCTTGCCTTTACTTCTCCTTCACAGCTCCTATTCATGTTTCAAGGACTTTCTTTCCCTCCTTGAGACAAGACTTAGGCAATTTGGGAGTCTTTTAGATAGAACCAATAAAGGTGTTCTTCAATTGCCTCACCCTGCATCCCTGTTCAGCATGGAGGAAACCAGAGTAGTCTGTGTCCCGATTCCCTACTAGCAATTTTGGTAAAATTTGGCAAAAAAAAACCTTCCTTCAGAGGATGGTGTGATGAGAATAGGAGGTAGGAATTGGCTAGGCAATTAGAGTAAAAAGACCCCAAAGAAATGTAACTAGTTTCTTAGCTAAAAGTCAAAATGTCCTTGGGCCTGTTAGAAACATACTCTGTTCCAAAGGCCAAAAATGTCAAAAGTATTTGAGAGCTTATATCCAATCCTTAAAAG
>NW_008333659.1:18462-18941 GCF_000622305.1 Nannospalax galili
TACAAACTAATAAATAAATTGAAGAAGAAAGAGTACATGACATTATCAGAAAAAAGTGATGGGGAGATATGGGAGGAGTGGAGGGGAGGGACTGGGCATGGATTTGATCAAAACACCTTACATACATGTATGAAATTCTCAATAAATTACTTATTTAAAAAATTTCTTTTATGGATGGAAATGTATTGAAATTAAGTTATTCTGATGATTGTATTTCACTGTAAATATGATAAAATTATTGAGGCATACACTAAAATAGGTGACTTTTATGTAAACTGCATCTCAATAAAGCTATTTTAATTAAAAAAAATAGTATCAGACTGGTGGAACAAACCTTCTTGGATGTTTAACAGCCATACTTTTAGGCCTATACTAATTTTCCAGAGGGACATAAAGGACAGTGTTTGCTCCCTTTGCTCCTTGCCCTCCTAGGTCGACTAAGTTCCAGGGGACTATAAGCATCTCTCAAAATGTCCTGT
>NW_008333659.1:19286-61846 GCF_000622305.1 Nannospalax galili
AATATAATTATTTAAGATCCATGTGTATAGCTAAAGGCTACATAACAAGAAACAATGCTAGACAGTAGGCACCTTCCTTTGAGTTGTTGGCCAGGGTGGCCTAAGAGACTCCCAGATAGTAACCCAGCATAGAACTGGGAAAATGAGCAGCAGACCCCAATCTTATCTAATGGAATATTGACAACTGATTGCTGCTAGATGAGGAAAAGCTGATCTCCCTAAAACAAGGAACTCTAGATAGGCTGACCAGATTCAGTGGATGGACAAGCACTGGGGAATGGCTGGGGGTGCCAACAACACAGTGGACAGTAACAGGGATTACAGAGTATATGGGCTCTGGTTGAGGGGGGTTAGGGGATGGTGCCATTTGGGATGTGGGTACATAGACAAATAAGACTGTGACTAGTAATAATCAGATGCATAGAAATTAGAGATGCATGTGCAAACGTCTGTTAGTAGCCTTAAAAATGAGTTTCTCTGTATGAAATAGTGTATTTTAAAATGAAATGGAGATCTTTTTCCAAGGTTAAAACCTCATTCAATTTTATACCTTATAGGGTTTATACTGAGTTCAATACTGTGTAACTGTATTAATGCAACTGTGAACCTAAAAATTTACAGCCAATTTTGAAAGAGATGCATCTTTGCTCTGGAAATTGTTATTGAATGTTAATGCTGTAATGAAATGCTTCTTCTAATCATGTGGTTATTAAATAAATACTTTCAAAAAAGAAAAAAAAGCAGTCAAAATGATACATTTCCCCCATATTGTGCTTACTCAGTCAGCAATGTCTTCTGAAATTCTTCATCAATCAGCACATCTTTAACTCATTTTGAATGGCTGCTGTTCCATCATGTAATTTATTTATACCTTCCCCATAATTTATTTATACCTTCCCCATTCCTGTAAACATTTCATAGTTTTTATAGATAACACAGAAACAAATACAAAAGCAAGCAAAAAAAAAAAAAAAAAGCAAAACCAAAAACCAATTTTGTATGTAAAGTCTTACATTTTGGTGACTATTTTCATAGGAGATAGTTTCTGGGACAAGAGTACTGACCTGAAAAACATATTTCATTTTCATTTGTTTCTTTTTTTAGTTAAAATGAATAATTTTGCTCTATTTATTATTAGTTTTATTGTGTGTGGGGGCAGAATACAAGAAATTATCTTAATTTTCCTATATTTGTCAAGACTCACTTTGTCTTACTATGTTAGAGAAAGTCCTGTTGCTGAGAACATGTGTCTTCTGTAGCGGCTGGATGGAATGTTTTCTAGATGTCTGTTAGTTCCACTTGATTATGATGCCATTCAACTCAGATGTTGTTCTGTTATTTTTTGGTCCAGATGACTTGTCTATTGGTGAGTGTTAGGAATTGAAGTTACCCACTATTATTGCATTGGGATTAATCAACTAGTAGTTTTTGTATCTATTATTGTTTTTTAAATGAAATTGGGTATATTTGTGTTTAGTGTGCTATATGTTTAAAATGGTCATATCTTCTTGATGGATTGTTCCCTTAATCAGAATGAAGTGACCTTATTTGTCTCTTCTGATTAGTTTTGGTTTGAAGTCTATTTTGTCAGATATTTGAATAGTAACAGTTGTTTGCTTCCTAGTTCCCTTGGAATACATCTTTCCATTATTTCAAGGGTAGCATCTGCCTTTGAGGGTGATGTGTGTTTCTCGAAGCAACAGCTAGATGAATCTTGTTTTCTGATCCAATCTGCTTGTTTTTTGTCTTTTGATTGGGGATTTGGGACATTGGCATTCAGAGTTATGACTGACGGCATGATTAGTTCCTCCGTTTTGTTGGTTTTGCAGTGCTCGGCGTTCCGTTTTTCATTTATGTAAGTACTGCTGTGTATTCTTCTGTCTTCATGCATGTGCTTTTCTTCTCCAGTTTGAAGAATTCCTTCAAGTATCTCTGTAAAGCTGACTTATTTGTCATGAATTCCTTTAGCTTGCGTTTAGCATGAAAAAATATTTTATCTCCTTCAATTACAACAGGCAGTTTTGCAGTATAGTCGTTTTTATTGCTAGCTGTTTTATGGAGCTTGAAATACATCATTATAAATCCTCTTGACTTTTAAAGTTTCTGTTGAGAACTCTTATTCTGATTGATCTGCCTTTATATGTGACTTGGTGTGTCTTTCTTGAAGCTTCCAATATACTTTGTTCTGTGTACTTATAAATGTTTTGGCTATGATATGACATGTGAGTTTTCTCTAGTCTTGTCTGTTTGGTGTGCTAATTGCCTCTTGTACCTGGATGGGCCTCTTTTTCTCTAGATTTGGGAAATTTTCTACTATGATTTTATTTATTTATTTTTATTTTATGTGTACGAGTGTTATGCCTGCATATGTATATAAGCACACCAGTGTCATGCAGTGCCTGTGGAGGACAGAAGAAGGCATTGTATCCTCTGCAACTGGAGTGGTTGTTAGCTACTGTGTGGGTGTTGGGAATTGAACCCAGGTCTTCTGCAAGAGCAGTCAGTATTCTTAACCTCTGAGCCATATCTCCAGCTCCTCTGCTATCATTTTTATTGAAAACGTTTTCTATGTTTTAGCATCCGTTCTTTGTAGATATGATATTTTCATAGTGTTCCTTATATCTCGAATGTTATTTTCGTACCTTCTGATTAATCTTTGTCATTTTCTGAATGTTCCAATTCTTCTACCTTGTATTCAAGATCTGGTATCTGTTCTCTCCTTCATCCATTCTATTGGTGAAGTTTTCCATGAAGCTGTTTATTTAATTTATTGAAAATTTTATTTCTCCTATTTCTATTTGGTTTCCATTTCAGCATTTCTCTTTATTGAATTCCACGTTCATATCCTATATTGGCTTCCTTATCTCATCCAGCTGTTAGTTTTTGTTTTCTTGGAATTCCTTCAGGGCTTTATTTGCATCCTCTTTGATTTCTTTGAATATACTCATAATCATTCTTTTGAATTCTTTGTCTAGGATTTCCTCTAAAAATTTACTCTCAACAAAGGGCATTAGTGTGTGTTTAATAATTTTTGGAGGAGGCATGTTACCTTGGTTTTCTATGTTTCCTGTGTTTTGTGTTGGCACTTGCACATTTGGGGTTCAGCTGTTGGTTGAATCTCTAGTTTTTAGTGTGCATGCATGTGTGTGTGGGTGTGTGTGTATTCAAGTTACAGATCAATGTCCTTTTATTTTAGCTCAAAGGCCATATATATTTAAATCTGGCAATATCAGTTACTCATTCATTAAAAATTTTTATTATATTTCTACTTATTTTATGTACATATATGTGTATATGTATGTGGGTATACACGTACCACGGCATGTGTGTAGAGGTCAGAGAACAACTTGTGGGAGTTCGTTTTCTCCTTCCATCGTATGGGTCCTGGGGATGAAACTCAGGTTGTCAGGATTGGTGGCAAGTGCCTTTACCTGCTGACCCACCTTGTTTTGCCTATGTAACCTTCTTGCCTCAAAAATCCAGCTCCCAAATGCTGGATTACCAGTGCTCCCAGCCATGCCTAGCTTTGCTGATGATATCCACTCAACTCTGCTGTTACGCTAATCTAGCAAATTTTACATTTCAGCTACTTTTTTTTTGAACTCCAGAATTGGATAATCTCAGTTTTTTGAATAAAATGTACAGAATTGGATACTCTCAGTTGTTTGACTATAATGTCCTTTAGCTCTTTGAACATGTTTTAAGTAGTTGATTTTTAATAGTGTTTGCATTGAAAGTCCAATGTCTGGGTTTCATCAAGAACAGCTGTGTTGATTACTTATTTGTTTTGCTGTTCATGTACCACATGGTTAAGTTTCATTGCATGCCTTCTAGTTATTTGTCAAAGACTAGACATTTTGAATATTATACTAGGACAACTCTAGAGATCACGAATCTTCCCTCTTTGGGTTCCTGGCTATTCCTGCTTATAGTAGCCATTCTCAGTTGGTAAGTTTTTTGAGCTGATTTTATCAAGTCCATAGTCTATGTCACACTTGGCCACTAAGATCTCTGTTCTACTAGTTTAGTGGTGACTTATTAGACTGAAATTTCTTTAAATGTCTGGAAAGTAAAAACTCCTAGTCCTTCAGCCCCAGAGCTCTGTTCCTGTGTCGGGGTGTAACTTCAATACTCTGGGTTTACAGCCCTGCCTTTGCTTCCATTTTCAGTTATGCAACTCTGTAGGGGCTACAAATTTCCAGGAATACACCACAACTTCTCAATTCTCTTCTTCCTCAGAGTATCTCATTCCTTAACCTTTCCTCTCAGGCTCTTTTAAAAATTATCTATAATTTTTTCCAATTGTTTTCCACCCTTTAGGAAGCAGTGACTAAAACCTATAAGTGTTTTTGACAGGTGCCACAGGTAGTAGCTTGGTACTGTACAAGTTTGGCAAAATAAGCTACAACTTAAAATTTTTTGATTTATTTTTATTTTATGTGCATGAGTGTTTTGCCTGCATGTATGTAAATGTACCATATGCATTCCATACCTTCAGAGGCCGGAACAGGGTATTGGATCCCCTGGAACTGGAGTTACAGATGGTTGTTAGCCGTCATGTGAGTGTTGGGAACAGAACCTGGGTCCTCTGCAAGAGCAGTCAGTGCTCTTCACTGCTGAGCCATCTCTCTAGCCTTTACAACTTTTTTTGAGTCAGGGAGTCTTCTTTGAAGCCACTAGACAGTTTGAATAAGGTGAATTCTACTCCTTCCACCATTTAGGGGAGCTATTTGAAAACAGTTGCAGAAAAAAGTGTGGCAAATAAAACTTGGATAAGTTAAAATGCCACAAAGCTTATTGCTTTATAGAGATTCAAGGATGTTTCTCTTGTCAGTTTTCTCCAGTTACTGCAAGTTTCAGTCTAGTTTTTAACAGTTCTGAACAAGTTGAGTCTGAATTTCTTGAAATCGTTTTTCCATTGTTTTCATAGGGAGAGAGAGACTGAGAGAATTCCTTTACCTCTTTTCTTACACAGCATTATTATAGCAAAGGCTGACCAAACCACAGGTTCACACTTCCGGTGGTATAGAGGACATCCACTTTGCTGAATTTATTCACTGTAATAACTTTTCCCCATAAACTGTTTCTCTTTCTAAATTAGTCAGGAAATCTGGCATTATATTTGATTCAGAGCCCAGGTGATTAGATTTTCTGAGTATCCAAGGTGCTTTCTCGTCTTTTAAATTATAACCTTAAGTTTTTATCATCTCTCACTTAGATTATTGAACCTGCTTTTTCAGCACCATTTTCCTTCCCATTGTGAGTTCATCCTCCATACTGACACCACACTGATCTTTCTAAAACATTCACAACTCATTGATCATTTCCTTGTTTCATTTTTTTCATTTATTCCCTCTAAAATAAAATCAGAACTCATCAGAATGGCATAAAGGACCTTTGCTAATAGAACCCTAGCTGGCCTTTCTAGCTTTACCTATCATTTCATTCTTATATGTGTTATTTTCCTGACATAGCATGCTTTTAGCTTTTCTTTCAATATGACATAGCCACTAAAAATTCACATATATATATATATATGCATAGATGCATAAGATCATACATGTATGACAGGAAAGTTGGAGTGAAACTATCTAGGTAAACAAAGGAGACTAATGAGAAGGGAAAGGAAAGAGGGAGGGAAAGTAAGGGAAAGGTAGGAGTAGGGGGCATATGCTCAATGTACTTTATATATTTAGTAACACAATACTACGTACAACAAATATATGCAACAAAAATTTTTAAGAAGAAAAATTAAATATTTATATTTGTATTGTGATAGTTTCAGTTATCAACTTGATACTCTAGAATCACCTGGGAGGAGAGTCTCGATGAGGGACTGTCTAGATCAGATTGGCCTGTGGGTACTGTCTTGATTATATTAATTGATGTAGGAAGACCCAGCCTGAAGGTGGGTGGCACAGTCTATGGGTTTGGGTCCTGAATTGTATAAGAATGAAGAAAGTGAGCTAAGCAGTGAATGTGTGCATTCATTGTCTTGTTGTTCTTGGCTGTGGATGTGACGTGCCTAGCTGCCTCAAGTTCCTGCCTTGACTTTCCTGCTGATGGACTATAACCCAGAATTGTAAGAAATAACCAATTTCTCCCCCAAGTTTCTGTGTGTCAGGGTATTCATCACAACAACAGGAATGCAACTAGGACATGTACTGAGGAAACGGGATGGTGGGTGGTCCTTAGGCCACAGGAAGGTATTTCCTCAAATGGAGTTGTAGAACCCTGTGCTTTCTCTGCTCTGGTTGGAGATGAAATCATTTTGTTCCTCCATGTGCTCTGGCCATGATGTGCAGTATTCATTGCCCTCATCAGAACTGAGCCAATGTAGGTACCATGGTTTTGAGTCTCCAAACTGTGAGCCAAAGAAACCTTGTCTCTAAAAAGTTTGTTGCTTCAGGCATTTCATTGTAGGAACAAGAAAGAGACCACTACAATCAATATTCAGAAAATAATTAATCAGTTTATCCTACAAATTAATTGACATTTCATAGTAACCTTTTCACAATCAGTATATCCTAGAAGTGTGCCAATAATTCTCTGGCCACTAGCTAACTGCTCTGTAAAAGCACAAATATGATTTTTTAAAAAATAGTTTACAACTTGGGGCTAGGGAGCTAGCTCAGCAGTTATGAACACTTCCTGTTCTTCCAGAGGACCAGAGTTCAGTTCCTAGTACCCTCATCAGGTGGCTCACGACTGCCCCTAACTCCTGCTCCAGAGTATCCAATGCCCTCTTCTGGCCTCCATGGGCACCTGCACTCGTGTGCACAAATCCACACACAAATATATAACTAAAAATAAAATAAAAAGAAAAATACCTTATATCTTCTTTTAAAAAAATATTTGTGTGTGTGTGTGTGTTTGTGTGCGTGTCTGTGTGAGTATGTGCACATGAGTGCAGATTCCCTTACTATCAGAACTGTTTAAATCTGTCCTTCAATACCTTTTTGCAAATGGCAACATAGCTTTTATTTTCCTAATAGACTTGGTTGACCATTCTTGCTCCTCCTAGCGCTACTGTACCATCTACCTTATTATATAGGTATTAGTTTGTGTTTTCATGTCTGTTACCCAGGGGCCTCACAGTTCCTTAAGGACATGGATTGTAAGCCAGTTATTTTTGAATTCCTACTCCTTAGCACTGCACAGCATACGCTACGACAAAGGTTCTGAATCTGCGGTTCTTCTTCCTCTCTGTTCCACATACGCTCTCTGCTAGTTCCAAAGCTTAGTTTCTGCTTTATAAAACTTTCAAAGATTATCCTGACCTCGAGAGAAATCGGTAAGAACCCTATTTCTATAGGGATAAACCCACACATTTCCATGCCCGGGGCTCATTCATCTGTGCGAAATGCCCTCCACATAACGCATCACGGGTAATTCTTTGCAGCATCCCTCACAAGATCTCAACTTTCAATGGTGAAAATCATCCCAGAAACTCAACAATTAAATGAAAGCTAACCCATGGGAAGTAAAGCCGCCTGATTTCAACGATAAACTCTGCACACCTGTAAGATTTCTAGAAAAACCATCAAGGACTGTTAAATACCAAAAGAGAAAAATGAGCGATTTCCCAGAAAAAACGCTTCACCTGCTCAGCTTCTGCAATCATTCCAGAGGCTGCGTCTCCTCAGTCTGTGGCTATACTTCCGTGTCTGTATTCACTCAAAGTGAAGTTAATGTTTGTGATGATTGGAAAATATATCTGAGAGGCATGTACCTTGACCTAAAACCACGTGATGCCAGCAGGTACAAAAATTTGATTTTAAACGATTTTCAACAGATAAGGTAACACACACGTTCATTTATTTCTTAATTAGGATAATTACTAAATCAGAAAAACTCATGTACATATTTTATGTGTATAATACTGTTTCTTTTTCTTATGGAGCAATAAAGCTTAGATTCAGCAATAAAATACGTAAGGGAGCAGTAGACCCTGGTCGTTGTTTCTGTTGGGTTTATCTACCAGTTAGAACTGACAATACACAAGTGAGAAAAAGTAACGAATTCATTCCAGTTACAGTATATATGCTAAGTTAAGGACGGTTGTTAGCCACCATGTGGCTGCTGGGAATAGAACCCAGGTCCTCTGCAAGAGCAGTCAGTGTTCTTAACCGCTGAGCCATCTCTCTAGCCCCAAGATACTCCATTTTATATAGGTATTCTAAATATTGAAGGAGGCAATATGTGCAAAGTGCTTATAATAGGACCTGGACTATCTAAGTATGCAATGAATGTCAACCTTCTGACACCTACTACACCTGCTAGTGTAAATGCTGAGAAACTGGAAGCCACAGTCAGTAACTTTCTTGTTTAGGGATCAAATCACTTCCATTCATAATAAATAAAATGTTACTGTTGGAGATGGGGGGTCAATTGAATATAAAATGTTATTGGATTACTTAAATATTTCATTATTCTATTTTGAATTATAAGACTTATGAAACAAAGTTCAAGGAATAACTTACATTTTTATTTTAATGGTGTTTGTTTCTATAGAGTGAATTGGAGGCATAATGTTATAAGTTGTTTAACCACTAGATGTCAGTATTATTAAAGTTGAACCTCAAAGTATTGATTCCAACATGGCCTCATATTCCATTTGATCAGAGTGGAAAACCTTCTATTGGACAGTTGCTTTCTTGAGAACTTTTAATAGTTTCTATATGCTGCGGGAAGACTGAGAGTTGCTCATTAAGAAAACCTGCTGAACTTTTGTTTGCTTGGTGTGTTCATTGCTCTGTGCTACATCGAGTCAACCTTTGAATAGAGACGTGTATTTTATTTGACTATACAAATTCTATTTCGGTTCAGTTAAGTTCATTTAGTTATCAAAAGTCTCTCACTCATTTTACAACTTACTAAAAACAATCAGTAGTTATTCGGTTTTAGATTTGATTCAATATTTTTGCTACGTCCCTGAAACACATCCAGCCCCTAAACAAAACAAAACAGCAAAAACCTAACATACAATTCTATGTGCATTTAAAACTAAGTTGCCAAAATTTTAATATATTTTTCAAAATCTAATATTGATTAAAATACCATTTCTGATTCATTCACACAGATAATTGAAGTTATCTCCACCATAAAATGTCTATACAGAAGTTGAATCCTAGATTACTCTTTCAAATTTTCATGTACAAGTTTTAAGTACTAATGAAAATTCTCAAAGTTACATTGTATCAGTGAAACATTTAATGTTGGGAAAGTACAATTCCAATAGCAATAGGAAACATTAGTATCATATAATCCTCTCTCTCTTTCTCTCTCTCTCAACATATTTGGTACCAATCTTGTTTAAGAGACTTTATAAAGACAACTTTAAAAGGTACTCTTTTGGATTAAATTTAAGCCACAATTCTTAAGTATAGGTAAGTTAAATTGTGAGCAGTACAAAAAATAAGCTATATTACATAATAATAACAATATTTGCAATGGTGTATAACTAAAAGATGATATTTAATGTGTCATCTTTAATACAATGATAATTTGTCTTTGAGGCAGAGTCTCATATAGCCCAGGTTTGGCCTCTAACTTGGTTCATAGCAGAAGCTAGCCTTAAGCTCCTGATCCTCTTCCCTCCACCTTCAAAATACTAAGATATAGGTATGTATCACCATACTGAGCAAAAGTTAGTAAGATTTAAAAATTTTTTTGGTTAATCACAACAATTCATTTGGTTTGCTACCCACAACATACACACACAAAATATGTCAGAGAACATCTCTATTTCTACCATGTGGGTCCCAGGAATTGAACTCAGGTTCTCAGGCTTGGAGGTAAGTGTCTTTACTCACATAGGCCTTGCACATGCTAGGAAGTACATTGTTACTAAGTTGTATGCTTCCTTTGTTTTTGAAATAGGGTCTGGTTATATAGCCCAGGATGGACTTGAATTCCTAATCCTCCTGCCTCAGTTTCTCAAGTGCTGGGATTATAGGCATATGCTACCATGCCTGACTCTACACACAAATTCTACCACATTTCTGAAGATTACTTTTGTAACTGTGTCATATATATCCACACACACATATATACAAGCATATATGTACATATTAAGAGCTTAATGTTCAAGAGGCTAAACTCTGAAGCCAAGCAGTGCAGCTTAAATCTTGACTTCACTGTCCCAGATGACCAAAAAAGCCTTTCTTGGTTTCCTCACTCTAAATAAAGACAATGACTGAATCATAAAGTTATTATGAATTCATATGCTAATATCATATGTAAAACAGTTAATAATGTATTATAGACAAATGCAAATGTATCAATACACATGCTATTACTATGTTGTTATTTTTTATTTACTTTTAGTTTTAAAATACTTATTGTGTGTGTGATATGTGTGTTGAGTGTGAGTGTGTGTGTGTGTGTGTGTGTGCATGATGCAGGTGTGTATAGGGCAAGGTGTGCATGTGGAGGTCAGAGGACACTTTTAGGAGTCAGTTCTTTCCTTCTACTGTGGGTTCTGGGGATTGAACTCAGATCATTAGGCTTCTAAGTGCTTTTACCTGCTGAACCATCTCATCAGTCCAGCTTTTTTCCTTTTCCTCTTCCTTTTTCTTTCTCTCTCTTTCTTTCTTTCTTTCTTTCTTTCTTTCTTTCTTTCTTTCTTTCTTTCTTTCTTTCTTTCTTTCTTTCTTTCTTTTTTTCTTTTTTTTTTTTTTTTTTTTTTTTTTCTTTTTTTTTTTCTTTTTTTTTTTTTTTCTTTCTTTCTCTCTTTCTTTCTTTCTTTCTCTCTCTTTCTTTCTCTCTTTCTTTCTTTTTCTCTCTCTCTTTCTTTCTTTCTTTCTCTCCCTCCCCCTTTCTTTCTTTCTTTCTTTTTCTTTCTTTCCTTCTTTCTTCTTTCTGTTTTCCCAGTCCAAGGTGTCCTTGAACTCATGTAGCCAAGGAAGAAACTTGAACTTAAAAAAATCAATTTAATTATTATTTCTGCATTCATGTGTATTTAGTGCACTTGTGTGTGCAATTGCACCTGCACATATGTGGAGGCCAAAGTTTAACCCAGGTTGTTATTCCTCATCAACCTTGATTTTTGAGATGGGATCTCTCATTTGGCCTGATACTCACTGATTAGGCTAGGCCAGGCTGGTCAGTGAGCCCCAGGATCTGTCTGCCTCTGTGTCCTCAGTGCTGGGATTATAGCTGCATGCTACCATGCCCAGTTTTCTTACATGGGGTCCTGGGAATTGAACTCAGGTCCTCATGCTTGTGTGGTAAAGGTTTTACCAAATGAGGTCTCTTCCCAGCACTATTATGTACACACGCACTCATGCACTTGCATACACACACACACACACACACACACACATTTGACACAGGATCTCGTTATTTAGCCTAGGCTGTCTGGAATTCATAATCTTATGTTAGCCTCCTGAGAGCTGGGATTATAGGCATATACCTCCAGGCCCGGTTTCATTATTATTACTATGGCATCATTTGTATACTGTTTATCTAGGGTTAATTTGCATTGTATAACATTCCTTATTTAGACAATGGTGAATAATAAAAACATGTTATATTTAGGTATTGTTATTAAATCTCAAGATAAACAGTAAAATGTCATATTGCTATAGCAGCATACTTAAGGCTGGGTACTTTGAAAGAAAAGAGGTTCATTTAGCTTACAAGTTGGGAGGATGAAAGTCTAAGATCAGGTTGTATCATCAGTTTGGCCTCTGAGATGACCCTCTTGGCTACATCAACACATGGTGGGAGCCCGAGTAGAAGAAAAAGATCTCATGGTAAGACAGGAAGGCAGAGAGTTTCAGAGCTAGGCTTGCTCTTATGTGATGGGGAAGCAGCCGAGATACCAGGGGAACTATATTAATTCCTCTTTGAAATCCTAATTAGTCTCTTGTACTAGGTCCATCTCTTCAAGATCTACCACCTTAGTGCTACCACCCTGTGGCCCAAGCTTTCAGCATAGGAGTGTTTGGAGGACACACTCAAACCGCAGCAGTTGTTAACAGTGGGTATCTCTAGAAGGTAGGACGATGGCTGGATTTTCTTCTTTTCAAAGTGAGAAGTAAATTATCTTATAATTATAAAATTATGATAGCTTATAATGCACATGTTTTAGTATGAATTTTTTTTACTATAAAAGTATTATGTAGAGGTATAATTGAAATGGAACACATCAACTTTCATGGATGTACTTGCTGTATGTAATTCATTATGGGAGAAAATACCAAGGATGCTTTACAAGGTAGCCCTGACCTCAAGAACCTTGTGAATAAAATAAAAGATAGGATGCAAAATATGCCATTCATGTCACAAAATCCTTTGAGGAGATGCTTTAGAAAGAGATTTCCAGGGCTGGAGAGATGGCTCTGAGGGTAAGAGGGCTGATTGCTCTTGCAGAAGACCTGGGTTGTTTCCAGCCACCCAAGTGGTGGCTAACAACTGTCCAGTTCCAGGGTATCTAATGCCCTCTTCTGTCTAGCACTGTATGCATGGGATGCACTGATGTATTTGCAGGCAAAATACTCATACATATAAAATAAAAATAAATGAAATGTTTGAAAAAACTTACAGGAAAGAAGGTGGCCTTGAAATTGGAATTTGGACAAAATTAATCACAGAACTGGCAGAAGGGATAGTAAAGTTTGATTTAGATTTTTATTTATAAACTGTCAAGCAATTTATTATTCTTGGGTCCTAATTGCCAACAATTTTGCCTACCTACAGACTTCATGAACAAAGACGTATGTTATGGTTAAAATTCTTGCTTATACTCAAGAATGGGTATGCACATGGGTATGGTCACTGAACAGATGGTACATAGAACAGCACACAGAAAGATTTGTCACCTACAAGCCTCGTGAGTGTGCATAGGTTTAAAACTAGTTTAACCAAGTGCTCGTAGGTTTTTAAATCTATGCAGTGAGTTTGGCTCTTTCAGCTCTGAGAACTGCACCCAGCATTATTGTTCACAGTGCGTTAGAGCAGGAGTTTTTAATACATTGGGAGAGGTAGTCCTATCTTTAAAAAGAAGGCATGGAGACCTTGACTCTCTCTTGAAATGTGAGCTGTGAATTATCTCGATTTTTGGATTTTCTTTCCTTAATATGAAAATTGTTGATACAGCAGATTGAAGGCTGAATGTTGTGAGGAATGTTTTCCAAATCTCTCCTTCTTTCTACTGAGAGCTCATGGACACTCAATTTTGTGAATTTAGTGAATGACATTCAAAGAAGAAGTCTTGACAAGAAGACTTGTTGTCCCCCCACCCCCACCCCACACCCATACTCTTGAGAAAACATACTATTACAATGGTTTAAAGTCTACTCTAGGCAAATAAGACTGTTTGTAACCTCTGGGGTCTATATGAACAAGATGATGCTAAGCATTTAAAGTGCATTCTCTCCCATCCCATACCTTTGAGACAGGGTCTCCCTATGTGGCTAGACTGGCCTGGAATTCACTTGAACTGCCATGCTCTGACCCCAGATTCTTAAGTGCTTGTATTAGAGTGTGTGTGACCATGCCTGGCTCTAAAGCAAAGATTCTTAGCTACCAATTTAGAAAAAAAGAAATGCCAATTAAAGTTAATGCATGTTTACTTTCACTGGCTTCCTCCCCCTCATCTTCCATCAAACAAGCAGGGAAGCCTGGGGTATGAACTGGGCATTCATGGATCATAGGAAGAAAGTTTATGAAGACAAGTCCAAGTAGGTGAGCCAAGAGTTCAGGATCTGTTTCAGAATACTTACACTAACTCTTTAGAATTACCACCTAATTACTGCTTTAAGTAAAATATGCTTTATCCTAGAAAATCTCTAATATCATAGGAACTTCAGATGAAGTATTTAAATGGTGCTCATAGCTTTTTAAGTGAAAAACCAAATAATAATGATTTTCCCCGGGGTTTTTTTTTTTTTTTTTGAGACAGAGTCTCCCTGCAGCCCCAGCTGACCTGGAACTCACTATGTAGACCAGGTGGCCTCGAACTCACAGAGATCTGCCTACCTCTGTTTCCTGAGTGCTGGGATTACAGGCACGTGCCACCACGCCCCAGCTCCCCAGGTTTTAATGAATTTTGAAAACTACCAGTAGAATGTCACCATTTAACAGTTCAGAAACATTTGGTGCCACCCAGTATTCATTTCTACTGAGTATTTTTAAATTTTATTTGATTTTTTTATGTGTATGAGTGTTTTGCCTACCTGTATGTCATTGCACCTGTGTCCAAAAAAGGGCATCAGATTCCCTGGAACTGGAGTTGCTGATGGTTGTTAGTCTCCATGTGGGTGCTGGGAACTAAACTTGAGTCCTTCAACAGTTAGAGACTGTGTATCCTTCCTGAGGCTTTGACTAGGAGGTGGGGCTGCCCACAGCAGGTCATAAGTGCCCTCAAAGAATCACTAAGGCTCTTGCTTGCCATCGAAGCCTGGCCTGGAATCCCATCTTGCCAGTGGGCCTGGGTACCTTACTCATCCAGGCTCTCCCTCAGGTCTTTACCCGTAGAATGGTGATAATGTGCATTCTCCTTAATGGCGACATGGGGATCTGAGTCACCTTGTGTCTTGTAGTCTCAGTCCTCTGTTCACTTGAAATGTGTAGTCTCTGAGAGAGAGATGAATGTCAGATTAATAAAAGGCATAGATTAGGGTTTGGTCCAAAGGCTTTGAATTCTATAATCTCCCTGTAACTGTGAGATACTGTATTATTTACTTAAAAGTTTGAATCTATTTTCTCAGGTTTTTAGGAATTCCAAAAGATGACATATGGGAACTGCTGATATGATCCCTGATACTGTCTTGATTTAGTCATGGATGATGATTGTTAATGATAATAGAGTCCTGTTGTTTAATGGCAGGAATTTATTCTGAGAAATGAATTTCTGGGTGATTTCATCATTGTGTGGGCTTCACAGAATGTGCCTACATGGTCTAGCCTGTTACATTCCTGGACTCTATGGAAGATAACCTGTTGCTTTTAAGGACAAGGCAGGATAAAAAGACAGGGAAAAGTAAGAGGACATGGGAAGGGAAGGAAGGCCTTCATACTGGGATCCAATTTACATTTCCTGCTGGCTAAGAGTCAGAAACTTCCACACAACTGACAGAATCACCTACCAAGACAATGCTTATTTTCCTAAAGACGTGTGAAACAAGGGCATCAGGAGCTGGAGAGATGGCTCAGTGGTTAAGAACACTGACTGGTCTTGCAGAAGACCTAGGTTCGAATCCCACCATCCACATGCAGCTAACAACTGTCCATAACTCCAGTTCCAGGGGATCTGACAACTTCTGTTCTCTGTAGTCATTGTATGACATGGGTGCATTTACTTATAGGCAGGCAATACATGCATACACATTAAAAAAAAGAAACAAGGGCATCAAAAACAACAAATAAATTATGCTTATTTATGACTAGAGGGTTTGTGACTTTAAGAGTTTTTTCTGATAGAAGTGAGTATAGAAACCTTTCTTTACTTTCATTTACTTGAAGTAACCAGTGTTGGTGCAAACCAGAAAACAAACCAAAAATTCCAATGACTGTCCCAATCCTTGCAAAATCAGTGTATCAAACTTGAGTTTTATTAGAATGTAGTTTCTTTTTCACACTAGTAAGAAAAAATTCAGATTATATGCGAACATATATAATACAAAGAATTATTGAGCTTCATCTTCTGGACACAAATGCTGTCAGCCTCCTTTCATAACAAGCAATCAGGACTTGAGGACACTTCATACCTGCCTCTTCTGCCAGCACTAAGCCTGCCTGCTCTGGATCCTTCCATTCATGAGAAGCATCAGTTCTCACTGCTCTCTGGGACATCCATTGCTTGTTCAGGATGGAGTTCCCAGGCCATCCCTTTTGGTTCAGCAGCAATGTTTGATGTCTTCAGAGTCAATGTCAGGAAAAGATTTTCTTCTGTAGCATCTTCTTTATCACCAGCCTTTTGAGAAGTAATAAATACTTCAATTAACCCTGGACAATTTAAAAGTTCCACAGGTTTCCAGAGATTGTCGACATCTGTGAATCCCTTCCATCCTCGGAAATACTCAACCTTCCCACTCACTACATGCTGGTCTAATACTTTTCCTATCACAAACTCTTCAGACTTGGCCTCTTCACCTTTTCCATTCTTTCCATTCTAGTTCTTTCTTGGTTTTTGCAGTGTTGTTTTGAGGAGGCCATTATTTTGGCAGACTTGAAGAGCTATTACGTGCCACTTCCGGTGTGCCAGGCCATGGTTCCTAGCGAGTGTCCTGACTGCATGCCTCCAGCTCCAGTCACAGAGCAGGTAGTCTTGAGTTCAACCATATTAGCATTCCCCTTTTGTCCCTCGATTTGAGCTATGTACTTTCTAAAAACCACCTTACAGTTTGTCTGCAAAAAGGAAATTATTCAAGAGAAATAAGTAAACTAGCTCATATTTTCTAACCTAATTTAGAAACTATGTTTAATCTCTGAACCTGGTTGTAAATTACATCCTCTGACCAATGTAACTTCAAAAGATACTGTGGGATGACTCAGTCTCTTGAGACTCTTCTAAGACTTAGGCCTTAGAAGTATATTAACATCTTTTTCCTATTTTTTTCTCCCTCCCTTCCTCCTTCCCTCCCTCCCTCCCTTTTTCCCTCCCCCTTCAATGGCTGTGATTAAATCTGAAGAAAGTACCATCCTTTATGTCTACTTAATGAAGCTCCTAACCTTGCTTCATTCTGACTCACTCTGGAATTATTCTCGATGGCATGGTCAATGACCTATAAGTAGAGGCCTCTAAGTGGAGACCTTAGCAGACTGTCAGCAGTGCTGTGCTGCATCTCCGGCCATTGCTGATAAGATCGAGATGAGCAAACCAACTCAAGATAGAATGATGCAAGAAAAAGCTCAGTGGCCATCAGATATGGGAGACTCCTGCCAGTGGACCAATATACTGTGTAACAATAGACTTAAACAAATAAGTACAAGGGATACACTCTAAACTAACAATAGAAAGTATATTATAAGGTTGAGTGTGGCGGCATGTGCCCACAGTCCCAGGCTGAGGCAGGTGGTTAGTGAGTTGAGGCTAGCTTGGCCTATATAGTGATACTGTATAAACATACACACACAAATATATAAATCAGTAATATAGTCACTTGCTATCAAGTATGATGCACTGTGTAATATATATATATATATATATATATATATATATATATATATATACAATTTTGAGTGCTACCTCCTGTAGGACCATTTATTATCATTAGCAAGTGTGATGTACTGAATGATACATGTATTCAACTGTACATGCTATCCCTCTGCAGGACCATTTACCATCATTTAGTAGGATTTGCTATGTGATACATATATACATTTTACATGCTGACATGCTACCTCTATGAAGGACCAGCAGTGTGGCAGTCTGTTTGCACCAGCATCACTAAAACCACTAGTGATGCATTATACAAGGACACTGTGAGGGCTACAGTGACAGTAGAAAAGAATATTTTAGTTCCTTTATAATCTTATGGAACCACTGTCACATACCCAGTCCATCTCGATCAAGATGTCATGTGCTGCATGACTGTACAAAGATAAGATTTTGTATGACTGTGACCAAGTTACTGCCTGTGGTAAGTGTTTTTCATCTATAGAATGAGTTTGAAGAATTATGAAATAGCTCAATTTGAAGGTTATATACATAGTGTTGGTAAAACATTTGGAACATAGCAGGTGGCAGTAATTGTTATACATATATTTTATGAATAAAAATTTGAAAATTGTGCACTTTATAAAATTAAAATGTGTGTAATGTTTAGGACTGGCCAAGCCAAAAGCTTTCTGAATAATGAGAGAGTAATATTCAATACTAATACGATACTAATATTTTCCGAAATGTTAGTCTATGGACTGTATGAGCAAAATATACTTATCTTCATAACTTATCAGGGAAACTCAATCAGACACACAATGGACAGCTTCAACACACTCTCTACCAGAAGAGAAAAAGTGCAAAGACAAACACTGTGGAGGACTGGCAGGTGTGTGGTATAGCTGGAGCTCCTGTACACTGCTTGAAGGCTCAAGGGATATAACTTGGAAAACCCTTTCAACAATATATTCTAATGTTATGTGTGTGTATAATTAATAACACAAGAGCTCATTCTAGTTATATTTAGCTAACACAATGTATGGGAGATATATATATATATATATATATATTTATACAGGAATACTTATAGCAAAAATGTGATACATTTATACAATGGATTACTATATAGTAAAGAAAATGAAGAAATTGTTATTTATACAACATGGATGATTTTCAAACATACTAATTTTTAATTAGACATATTATTTCACATATTCAATTATTATTCCATTTATATGCAGAACATCATTTGTCCATGTGTAAGAAATCAGGAAGTGGGCATCTTTTGTTTGAAGGGACAGAGTGAGAACCTTCTGGGTCTTGGAGCTGTATTATTTTCTAACTTGAGATATAGTTACGTTGATGCATTTATTTTTCGGTACTATATTTATTTCAAACTAAATGTCCTGGAGCACACCCTGTAATTCTAGCACTAGAGCCAGGAGGATCACACATTCAAGGCTAGCCTGAGCTATCTAATATATTCCTGGTCAGCCTGGTCTACATAATTAGACCAGTCAACAAACAAACAAACAAACAAATGGACAAAAGATATATCTGAGCACTATTCTGCATATATATGACTGCAATAAAGTCTTTTGAATTGGAAGCTTTCTTATACTTGTTTTAAATTAAAAAGTGAATAAGGCCTCATTCATTTTAAATTGACGTTTGAGTCTCACACCAAGTCCACGAGTTCTTTGCTTTCCTCTACAGAAGTCTGCTCTGCAACTCAGAGATTTCTAACAGAGGAGACACTGTCATGCCCTTATCTTTCTACACCTTCTGCCCATCACTCTCCATTGCTTCTTGGTTTGACTTTTATCTCCAAGGTATTGGTGACCAGAGGAGAAATGGGAGAAAGAGGAGTAGAAATCTCAGGTAAGAGACTGCTGTGATTCACCATTGACACCATCTATGCTGCGGACGTCTAAGCAGTGACTAGCTTCATGAGGACATTCTTGCACATTCTCTGTCCTGGACCTCAACTTCCTTCTTCACAGTCATTTAAGGAAGACTAACTCTAGAATTCAGCCTGAGTCCTGCCTCAGCCCGCTGTCTCCAGGATTCACCCTGAGTCCCCACCTCAGTCTGCTGCCTCTTACTGGTACTATCTGTGTCCCTGGTCAGTAGCCTTCTTGGTGTGATTTCCCATGAAACCACTGGAACCCAGCTGTTCATTAATTTACTTTGCTCAGATAGCACTCCACTCAGCTGATAATGGAAGAACACAGATGACCCCTCACTTCCCTTCTCTTGTCCCTGACATAGAGAACCACTAGCTTTTAATCTCTAGATAAGCAACGGCAACATTCTCTATTACCAATTGCATATGCCTAAAACCTCTTGAGAACATTTATGAAACCATTTCTCCACTGGAACGTCTATATCACTTGTGCTGGGGTGCACCACATGGGCCTTGCACTTCCTGCAGTGTAGCAAGCATGCATCCGGAGTGTGGCTGCTGCCTTCCTTTCCTTACAGATACCCTTGGTCTTACAGATATTTATACTAAGCACTCATGAATTGGATTTCCAGGAATCAGAGTGGGTCATCCACAGGGCTTTCCTCCAAAGATAATAGTACCTACAAATAAAGTCTCTAAACATTTTCATAGTTTCAATTGTTAATTTGAATGGAATAGAAGACTAGAGTGAAAAGTCTGGCCTAATTCACTTTTTAGAAAGCCCTATAGGGTTATGCCTTTTTGGTAGCTTCTCTATGGAACACAAGTGTCTATATCCTAGTGTTAGCTCTGGGACTTAAAAATCCACCTTTTGAAGAATCAGAAAGCATTCCGTTTTCACATCTTTTTAATTTATTTTTATTTATTTTTGTGAATTTCATACATGAGTATAGTCTTTGCATTATTTCCATCCCTCCTAGTTCCCCTCCAACTACTCTGATGTTCCCCCCCAACAACCTCTCAATTTCTTGTCCTCTTTTTTGATGATTATTAATATATATTAATAATATATAATATATATCCCTCAGCATCTGTTGATTGCCTGTAAGTTCTTCATTTTGAGGTGGGGCCCCATGAAATTTCCCCCATCCACCTTGGAATGCCAACTGGTTTTGTCATTATGCAGATCTTCTTAGACTGCCACACTGTAGAGATTTCATTGGTGCAGTTTCTTTGTAATGTGTAGAATGCCTAAAGTAACAGTAGGTAATTGTCCCTCTGACTCTTACATCCTTTCCACCTCCTCTTCTGCAATGTTCCCCTAGCCTTATTGTGGAGGCTGCATTATAGATGTGCCACTTGGGGCTGGGCACCTCACAGACACTTATCCTCTGTGTTTGATCAGTTGCCATTTCCACATCCTCTTAACACTTGTATTCCTTGGCTAATGGGGCTTTTATCTCTCTCTCTCCTAAGTGGGAAGCCTCATGGTAACACTTCTCTGCACTCTCAAATCCACTGGTGTGGGAGAAGAAAGTGTCTAATTGTGATACTCAGGATGTATTTAGGACTTTTTGATGTTATTGTTTAATGGATGTTTACATATTAAACTAAGCAACGTGTAATCACTTTTATAAGTGTAACTTTGCTTCATCTTTCTAGAACATGTGATGAGTAGTTAGCTATTATCAGCACCATCATTGTCATTATAATTTTATAGACTAGGAAATCAAAGTTACCATTAGGAACTTAATGTTAACAATACTTATTTGTAATGGCACTCCAAAACACTCACATTCTACTGTAGCACTGGGCTGCATATACAATAATCATGTGACCCCAGGAAAAAAAGCTACATCTATGATAAAGACTCTATAAAGCTGATTGGCTGATAAGGACTTTGTGATTGTGGAGAGGTAGAATATTCTAGATCCAAGTCAAAATTATGCTGGGCTATCTTTAGCCTCTTAATAGCCATTTCCCACTTCTGTGTCTGACTTGACATCCTTTTGACTATTAGATAAAAATCTCTGGAATATATTAATTTAGCAGATCACTGGCTGCCACCAACCTCAAAGCTAAGAATGCCATTAGATAACGTCTGAAACCTATAAATGAGTTTTTCCTGCTTTGTTGAAACCTGTCAGCCCAAAGTCCCTGCATTTACAAATGCCTTGATTTGTGATTTTTTTAAAAAAATCTGTGATTATAAATGTGTATGTGGGGCTGGAGAGATGGCTCAGCAGTTAAGAGCACTGACTGCTCTTGCTGAGGACCTGGGTTTGATTCCCAGCACCAACATGGTGGCTACTAACTGTCCTTAACTCCAGTTCCAGGAGAATCCAAAGCCTTCTTCTGACTTCCACAGCATTGCACAGCATGGGTGCACACACATACATGTAGGCAATACACCATACACATAAAATAATAAATAAAATATTAAAAACAGTTTATGTAACTGCTTTCACATTGGAACATGTTATTTGGGTCAGCTTGAATCCAGTTTCCAGACCATAATCACTCATGTTTATTTCACAATAAATACTCTCTTCTTCTCTTTGCCATGAGAGCAATGTTTTACATCAACAATGAAAAATAAACAACTGGCTAATTCAGTGCAGTTCTCATCCCACATCATGGTTGTAACCACACTCAGCGGTTCCTCCTTCTTCCCTTGCCTTTGTGAGTTTGGTTTTAGATAGCTTTATAGTGAGATGTGAAGACCGACGTTTAGGACTTGCAGCTCACCTTGTAGTCCAACCCAGCAGTGGCTTGCCACACTGCCCTGACTTTGGTGGAAGTTGCTTCAGCAGCCTTTGCTCTGTCTTTCTCTGCTCTTCCTTTGGAAAGCTGACGGAGCGAAAGTGACATAAGCTGTCCTGAAATCTCCCCTGACTGATCTGTGCATTTCCTGATGAGAATGTTGATGAATTGTGGCACCAGCCTGGATTCCAGAGAAATGGGAATTCTCTCAGAGACACAAGAAACTTCTAAAACAGCAAATGTTTTCAGACAGAGTTGTGAAATTTGAAACACCCTTGTTGCAACATGGACATGAATATTGCCATCAGACTTTTGATTTCATTTGTAAAATTTGGATCTTGGGATTACAAGTGAGTGCCAACAAAAGTTTTACTTTCTGTTGCTACTCAGAGTTAAGTCAATGCCCTTGGCTCAGGTTAAGCTATGAGGAGACAGAAATAATAATGCTTACTTTTTGCTTCTCTAAAGCAGGCATTGCAATTCAATGCTTTCATCCTTCAGAGAAACAAGAAGCCTGTATAAAGCACATGCCTCTTAAAGGATGACTATGGTACTGTGTGGACAGGAGCAATTATTGGTTACATGCCAATGCTTTTTATTTAAAAATAGGAAACAGTATGACAACCATACTGTTGTGTATGTTCAAACACAAATGGACATTTTCTTAGTGAGATATTATCAGATGAGAAAGGATAGGATAGCTTAATTTGTGACACTGCAATGTTTTCCTAAGGTAAGTTGTTCCTAGAGACAGTGTATTTTGAGAATCTTAAGATGACAGGTAATCTGTGTTTATTTCTTCTTTTAAAACATATTTATTTTTATTTCATGTGTATGAGTGTTTACCTGCATGTATGTATGTGCATGCAGTCTGTAGAGGCCAGAAGAGGGCATTGGATCCCCTGAAAGTGGAGGTACTGACAATTGTGAACTACCACATGGGCACTGGGGACCAAACCCAGGTCTTCTGTAAGAGCAGCCAGTATTCCCAACCACTGGACTATGTCTCTAGCCCCTACAGTATTTGTTCTAACCAACCAACCAACCAACCAACCAACCAACCAACCAACCATCAACCAAATAGTGACATTCATGAGCACTACATTTGTTCACACAAAGTGGAGCATGAGCTGAAACAAAATTTCTTTGGTGTATTCGCAGCAAGTTGAAATCTACATCTGAATCTTCTGTTTTTCAAGTTTTTTTTCAATAGATTTTTAGAAGCTTGTCTGACACTCTCAAATATATGAGAAAGGAGATGATATCTAATTATGAGACACTAGATGCCCTTCTTGAAGAGTATCAAACTTCAATAATTTGTGGTTTCAAGGGACTGGAAAGTTCTTCTTTTTAACACATTGAAACCATTTTCTAAAAGACTTTAAAAGTGTTGGGGAAAATAGGACAAATGGCTTGAAGTTTCTGCTTCGTTTCTGACCAAGATTTGATAATTATTTCAAATAAAAGAAAAGGGGAGGTCTAACTTATTGCTCTTGTTAATTTCACCCCCTGGGTTGGCCTATCATTCCAATTTCATTCACTTCAAGAACTAGTCAGAATAAAGTCAAATAGACTTTTAGTAAACATGTTTACATAAGCAGCTTTCAGTGGAAAGATGAAGCAATGAATTCTATCATTTAACAAAGGATGTTCTGAATAATTCAAGTTCCCTGGAATATTAAGAGGCAATCCATGAAAAGAACTATATTCTTTAGGAAAAAAATCAGAGTAGCAAATACTAGTCTAAATATGTTCACATGGTGAATTTGCTCAGGATATGTGCGTGGAGAGGCTGGAATGCCCCAGGACATTGGGGCAGCTTCCTTGGCTTCAGCTCTCTCCTAGCCACACACATCCTTGGTAATCTCACTTATTCTTTAAGTGCCATCTTCTTGCCAATGACTTCCTAGAGTACATTCCCCACCCTGGCATCTCTCCTAAACTTCACACTCTGGACTCTTTTCTATGACAAGCTACTTGACACCTCCCTGTGAACCCACTAGTCCTCAGACTTCCTCTCTTCAAAACTCGACCTTCAATTATCACACCCAGTCCTCTCAGAGTCTTGCTCATCTTTGTATATAGCAATCCCTTTTTCAATGCAAAAAAATTAAAATGTGACATCCTTGTCTTCATTCTTTAGCATCTTTATCACACACCATGTGAACTTGTTGCATCACAAACTAAGGTACTTTTCACAACCTCTAGTAAATATACTGGTCCAAATGCCACCATCCCTTTCCTTTCATTTTTTTTTTTAAAGAATTAGTTATGGTCTTTTTTATTTTTACTTATTATTTTTATTTTATGTGTATGAGTGTATTGCCTGCATGGGTGTAAGTGCACCTGTGTCACCCAATGCCTGCAGAGGTCAGCAGAGGTGGCTGGATTCCCCTGGAACTGGAGTTACACATGGTCGTTAGACGCCATGTGGGTGCTGGGATTGAACCCAGGTCCTCTAAAGAGCAGCCAATGCTTTTAATGGCTGAACCATCTCCCCTACCGGTGCCACCATCTCTTGACTGAATTACTGTAGTGGCCTCCTATCTGGAAGGTCTCCTGGAGGCCTAGGCCCAGCTCAGTCTATTCTGAACACAGTAACAGTCATTTGGTCCTTTTGAAATGTAGTTCCTATCATGCTACTCCTTTCCTCATGTCTCCTGCTCATGTCTACATCTTGTGTCAAAGGCTACAGTCGTCCATAGTTATTTCTTTGGGCTCATGTCCACTTCCTCTGATCACTACACAGTGAAATACCTCTAACAGAAGTCTGGGAGTTTTGTCATGTGTTCACATGGTGCCCCAGTGCCAAGTAGAGCAGCAAATGCCCATGAAATGGCTGTGTTTTGAATGACTCCACTGGGAGAGCTGAGTGTCATATACAGCGTAAGTGGCTATTGATTCCCAACCCTAGGTGCCCATGAAGAGAAAGCTCACTTTGACTTCTGAAGTTGGAGAACATTTTAGCATTTTAAGGCTGCTTCTTGTTGCCATTGTTCTTCTTCCTCTTCCCTTCCTACCCCTCTCTTCCCCCCCTTCTCCTCATCTCAACCCTCCCTTCCCTCTTGCCTTCCTCCCCTTCCTCCTCCTCCCTCCCCCCTTCTTTTGCCTAAGGCTTAAGCTCTTTTTCTTTCTTCAACAGCAAGTAGTTGAATTTTAAATCTCTTGAATTGACTTCTTGATCTTTGAATTAATACCTGTGTGAAGTCAGACGGAAAGTCAGTGAACTGAAAACATTAAAATCTTACTGGGTAAGAAATGCAGCTTCTGGAGAAAATATTGACAGAAGCAGCTTTTTAAAATTAGGTGCACAATGCTGCCGATTTAATTTGGACTTGCTGAGGAATTCACAATGAAGAATTTGAAGCAGTGAGGAAAATGACCTACATGTATGTTAACTTGATGTCCTCCTTCGTACGGTCAAACAATAGAAGTGGAGAAGCTCACGTTCTGATTGCTGCTTGTATTTCCCTTTATGAAAGTTTTGAGTAAGTGAAAAGCTTTGAGCAAATTTTGTGTCGGGGACCATCTATAAAACATTAAATGAGCCAGGTGTGGTGGTACACGCTTTTAATCCCAGCACTTGGGAGGCCCAACCCTTGGGAAGCAGAGTCAGGAGGGTATCTGTGAGTTCAAGGCCAGCCTGGTCTACATAGTGAGTTCCAGGCCAGCTGAGGCTACAGGGAGACCCTGTCTCAAAAAGACAAAAATAAATAAATAAATAAATAAATAAATAAATAAATAAAAAGATTTTCAAGGTTATGTGGAAATTATCAAGCATTTATTTTAGAGAGAGAAAAGAGAAGACAGTAGTGATTTCCAAGGCTTATGAAGCCAGATGCAGGTTAAAACTCAAAGTAGTTATCCATGAGAAAATTATACTAGTGTCTTTCAGGAGAACTTTCACCATCTTTCAAGTGCTCACCTGCATGCTGCATTTTTATTTCTTTCTGTACTACAAAAACAGAAACTTCAAAACAATTGTTGTGCCAAACATACTATATTTATATGCTATAAATTAAATATGGATGTTATCCCAGGACAAAAATAACGAATTCTAGTGAGCATCTTCTATAAATATTTTAGTTGTTCTATTATTCATAATCCAATTTATGTATTATGTGTGTGTAGGTAGGTAGAGTTTTCGTCAGCATCTTATGGAAGGGGTGTGTGTGAAGGAAGTTACTAATTTGCCAAAGACCATGGAGCTGTATGAACAGAATGGTTGGAACTCAATCTATGTAAGATTTATTTTTTAATTGCAAAGTTGGCTTTCTGATCACCTACTCAGGGCCTTCAGGAAATGGGGGTTCCGGGGTCTTTTCATTCCTAGTTTTGCCACTGGAAAGCTACCTTTGCTGAAACATGTCTCCCAAGCTAAGTCCTGGATGTATCCATTTGTCTGCAAAGTGTGCTTCAGAGAGCGAATGGTGTAGTGTTTTTGAGCCAAAGAACGCATTTTCTATGTTTTTGTAAAGAAAAAATAAAACTTCTATTTTCTTAATGATTACAGTGTTATATTTAACTGATTGAATTGCAAAATTAAAATATTCAGGTTTCTAACTACTTGCTGGTCACTTGATATAGAACATTAAGCTTTGGGGGTGTTTTTAACTTCGTGCAAAAATTATTATTTTCTTGTTTGTGGCGCTTGTAGTCTACCTAGGCAGGCTTTCTATCACTGAACCTTAATTTATGGAACTTTTGAACTTCTCTTGTAGGTGGGCAGAGTTTTCTGCACAAAAGTTTCAGTTGTAATTCTATAACCGAAGAAGAAAAGTGAAAGACTATTTAAATTGAAAGTTAGTTTGGGTCATCTAGATACCACTAGAAAAATGACCCCTCTGAAGACTCATTGGGGTACCACCCTTCTCTAAACACAAGCGTATTTCACTTTACATACTTTTATATATGACAAGGGAAAAAAGAGGTGCATTGTCATCTGTAAGGCCCGAGAGAGAGGCCTCCCGAGTTATTTTATCAACCTATCAGTAGTCTCTTTCTGATTTTTATTTATCAGTTAAAATGTTTAAATTACCATGAACTGTCATAATAAATGCAAAAGTTGATTTTTTTTTGACACAGGGTCTTCTTGTAGCCCCAGGTGATCTGGAACTTACTATGTAGCCTGGCCTTGATCTCACAGAGGTATGCCTGCCTCTGCCTCCAGAGTGCTGGAGTTAAAGGTATGCACCATCGTGCCTGGCCTGAAAATAAATGTTTTAATGTAGAAAATTCTCCCTAAAATGAATTAGCCCTTAGTTTAACTAAGTCAATAAGAATAGCCAGTTTCAGTTACCATTTTTTGGGCAATTGTTCTTTGTCCATCTTTTAATAAAATAAGAGCAAGATAGCTCAGAAATGGAATCAGCCTAGATGTCCATGAACTGATGAATAAATGACAAAAATATGGTACATATACCCAATGGAATTTAATTCAGTTGTAAAAAAATAAAATTATAAAATTTGAAGGAAAATTGATGGAATTGGAAAATATTATTCTGAGTGAGGTAACCCAGACCCAGAAAGACAAATGCCACATGCTCACTTTCATATGTGTGCCCTAGCATCAAATCTAAAAATTTATTTTCCTAAAATGAAATGTCTGAGAGCTCTGGAAGTAAGGAAGAGGCCGTGGGGTCGGGGGCTTCAAGGGATGGGGATGGCGTAACAGAACATGTGATGTGAAATGGAGGTAGAGAAGATTGGAGATGATGAGGTTTAAACAGGGATGGGGTGTGGAATGGGAAAGAAGAGAGGTGTGTGGGGAGGGCTAACCAAAACCGAGGAAGAATGAAGAGGCCATGGAAATCTACTACTTTATAAACTAATTAAAAATATAAACTGAAAAAAAGAGTTTGAACAGAGGTACTCTGCATGCATAACAGAAGCCGTAAGTTACTAAACAAACCTCCCAATGCCAGATGTGGGGTGCCTCCCTAGAAGTTGTTGGCCAGGAAGGCCAGAGGTCTCCAAAACTATACACACAGGTTATCGCAATTGCCTTTTCTTACCTGCCAGAACCAAATAGTAAGACCCTGTTGCTGAAGACACCACATGCCTTCATTGCAGAATGCTGAGAAACCATGGGGGAACTGAACTAGAAACTTTCTGCTGGCTAGATTTTCTAATGCCAGAAGCTGCTATGTAGGTAGCTGGGGGAGAAAAATCAGCTTAAGTCTCTCCCACCTCTGAACCTTACATGCTACAATAACAAAACTGGATCTCCGCATGTAGAAGAGTGAAATTAGACCCATATCTATCATCCTGCACAAAAGTCAACTCCGAACAAATCAGAGACCTCAGTGTGAAACCTGAAAGAGAGAGGCTGTTAGAAAACATAGGCAATACCCTGCATCATACAGGCACAGGAAAAGACCTTCTAAATTAGACTGCAGTCACTCAGGAACTAAAGTCAACAATTGACAAATGGGACCTCATTAAACTAAAAAGCTTCTGTGCAGCAAAGGAAACAAAAAATAGAGTGAAAAGGGAGCCCACAAAGTAGGAGAAAATCTTCACCAGCCACACATGTGACAGAGGATGAATATCTACAATATAAAAAGAACTCAGAAAAACAAAGAATCAAGAAAACAAATGATCCGGGTTAGAAAAAAAAATGAGCTATGGATCTGCGCAGTGCGCTTCAAAAGAAGAAATAAAAATGGCTAAGAAACACCTTTAAAAGTTTCAACATCCTTAGTAATTAGGGAAATGCAAGTCAAAATTACTTTGAGATTTTATTAAGATTCATTTCATTTTTAAGGTTTGAGTCAGAATGGCTAAGATCAAGACAACAAATGATACTAAATGCTGGTGCAAATGTGGGGAAATGGAAACCATTCACTGCCGGTGTGCTTGCAAATTGTTGCACTACTGTAAGAATCAGTGGAAAACTCTTAAAAAACTGAAAATAAATCTACTGTATGATCTTTAGCACGTACTTAAAGGACTCATCCTACTTCAGGAATACTTGTGCATCCATGTTTGCTGCTGCTCTTTTCAAATAGATAAGAGATGGAAACAACCTAGATGTCCCTCAACTGATGGGTAATGAAATGAGGTACATTTACACATTGGGGTTCTACTCAGGGGTAAAAAAACGCAAAATCATGAAATTTGCAGGCAAATGGATGGAACTATAAGTAAGCTGAAAGCTGAATAAGTAAAAACAGTGCCAGGCAGGAGAAACCTTCCTTCTAGTTGTATACCTTTTGTTTTTAAGGAATATGTATATTTCAATCTTTCATTGCCATTTTTAAATAATTCAATATTACAATCACTTAATAACGAACCATCAGTGAAAAAGGATAGCAGTTAAGACCACTGGAGGGACCGTAGCAGAGGGAAGAAGCAATTTTCTTCATGCATCCACCTTCTTTTGCTCTAAACACCAAGATGTTTCCTTCTTGTTGCGTACTTATCTCAGTGAACAAACATGCTCCATGGGCTATTACAAGCTCTGTAATTAAGTAAACAAAGATGCCAAAAACCTTTTCTATATGAAATATACTATTCTTAGTGCTCATTTGAATGTTTTTTTTTTGTAATGATAGTTTGTAAAGCTGTAAAAATTCAGGCCATGAAACCAAGAATTTTTTTCTACACACTCTTAAACCAGATGCTAATAAAATAGGCAATGAATAACCGGGGTTTCACAGTTCATGTGAAACACTTCCTGATTTAAAGATAAATTTTTTTAAACATTGAAGGTAAAAGTATACATGGGGGGGGTAAAAGAATTTGAGCCACTGTGTTTACCTCCAGTAATTTTCACAATCTCTTTGTACTGTTCATTAATCCCCCAAGGTTTCTCTAAGTCCCTGAAAAAATTTTTTTTATTATATTAGCTCTAAAATTTTACACACTGGTATACCAACATTTAAAAGCCTGCCATTTAATTACAGAAATTTTAAATTTTTTTGTTTTATGAATCATGGTCTTGCTATATAACCCAGGTTATCCTGCAGCTTCTAATCCTTCTGCCTTGACCTCCCAGTGCAGAGATCACAAGTGTGCACTTGCCTTCCTACCTGACATCTGTTAGAATTTTCACTGTTTTATTTTGTCTTGTGCTGGGATTTTGGATCTCAGGTGTACAGAGTTGAACTGGAGACAGTCTTTGGTCCAAGGCTTTTTGTTGTTTTGTTTTCAGTCCTGGGGAAGGAACCTAATACCTGACATATGCTAGGCAAGCGCTCTACCACTGATCTATATCCCCAGATATTGGTTTATTTTTCATATTTGAGACAGGATCTCACAAAGTTGCCCAGGCAGGCCTTGAACTTTGATCTTCCTGCTTCAGCCTCATTAGTAGCTGGCAGGACAGGTCTCCACTATCAGCTTCACATGGCTGACATTTATTATTATCCAACTGCTTCCTGTTCTTATAGTTTATTGCATGACTGCTTTGTTAGTTCATCTGTTTTCAATTCCCTTCCCATCCCCACATTCAGTCAACTACACTCTTCCAAGCTACGTTTCAAATGTTTTACAGTCTTACAAATTTATCAGTCCATGACATTTGTTTTTATTAACATAAGTATGTCTTTCATTGCATAAGTTCATTGTTTCTATTTTATTTGACTTACAATTTTGAAATCTGCCTAGGCTACCATTCCTCCCGTGCTGTTCCATGCCTCTGACACAGCCTATCATTCCTCTCACAAGCATCCACCCGCCACACTGTTATTGTATATTTCCTTAGTCTCATTGGTTGTTTTCAACTTCTTCTTGCTTATTTTTGGGGACAAGGTCTCATGTAGCCTGAGCCATCCTCAACTTCACTATGTAGCTAAAGGTGACCTTGAACTTCTGATCTTCTTGCCTCTACTTTCCAAGTGCTAGAATTTCAGGCTTGTACCACCAGAGAAGTTACGGGGTGCTGGGAATTGAGCCCAGGGCTTTGTGTGTGCTAGGCAAGCACTCTGAACTACATCCCTAGCTCTGCTTTTGACTTCTTTCTCCACAGTATGTTCTGGAAAGCATCACTGTAAATGTCTCCTGATGTGTCTGTGAAGACCGTCGCTGGAGCACAAACAGAATTGGGGAGTACAAAGTATTAATACATGCCTACAATTCCACTAACTATTACCGGACTGTTTTCCATATGTTTGCATCGTGTTAGAGCTGCCCCTAAGGTCCCTCCTTTCCCCACATTTTCACTGGACTCTGATGTCATATAGCTGCAGCCTTTCTAGCTGTCAACAAACTGATAGATATAAAACAGTGTAGCAGAACTGGGTGTGGTGGCACACGCCTTTGATTCCCAAAGAAAAGATCTGGGTGTTATAGGCAACAAAAGAAATTACAAATCAACATGTTTGGGGTCATGCCATGGTCTTAATTTTGTCTAAAATGGTATCAGAGTTTATCCCTAGGTTTTGTGATTAGAGATTATCTTAATCTTGCAAGCATTTGTTAATTTCAAATTTGTCTTCATCAAGCATTTGTACACTAGTTACTTTTGGTGGTGTTGTGACAGAATACTTGACAAAAGCAAGTTGAGGAAGGAAGGGATTATATTGTTTTACAGTTCAAGGGTACAGCCCATCATGGTGGGGAAGGCACAGCAGCAGGAGCTTGAGGCAGCTGGTTGCATGGCATCCACAGTCAGGAAGCAGAGAGTGATGAATGCTGGTGCTCAGCTTGCTTTCTCCTTTTTGATCCGTCCAGGATCACAGCCCATGGAATAGTGCCACTTACATTTCTCCTAAATTAACCCACTCTAGAAATTCTCACAGATATGCCCAAAGATTTGTCTTCAAGGTGATTCTACATTGTATCAAGATGACAATAGTAACCATCACAATGTGTATCTACTGCAATTAGAAAAAAACCACAATAAGTATTATAATAAAAATGAAAAAAAATTCTTAATCATCTTTTAAAAACTGTCCAAGTGTCTCAGTATCCCCAGGCTTCTTTGGTGAAGCAAACTGCCCTCTGTTATGAGTGCAGGATTTCCAGAAAGGGTTGTTGAACAACAGGAGAGGTATATGGCCCTCTTGGCTTGTTGAAAACAGGAGGGGTGTATGGACAGAGAGGGGGTTAGAATTCCTTTCAACAGATCTCAGTGTTTCAGTGTTTTCTGAAATATGTAAAAATAAATACAATGGTTTTTAGAAGCCCTGTGATTTCAGGAAGTCTCAAAATACTGAGATAAAGGGAAGGAAAGAGTGAAAGGGATACCAGCTGCTCTGTCTATGTAAACTATAAAGGGATGTGGAGACAAGAAGGAAGTTTGCTATAGGAAGTGACTTCTGGTTAACAGAAGTAAATCTTCAAGCCTCAGCTTTTAAAAACAACCTTTGCTTTGGTTTAGGTGAATCAACTTGTCTTATTTTGTATCTTCACAACAAAATGAATTGTCTGGTCATGTCTGAACTCCATCCCTTTCTGTGGTCACATAGTCCTGATGTTTAAATGTTGCTGATATATTCTTTGAAAATCTGAAGTGGTTTCACTCAAGCTGATAAGGCCAGGGCTACAACCAGACAAACTGAATCAAATGTTAATTGTGATCATTAATTAGGAAAAAGGCACAGCTGGAAAACCAGGCAAAGTAAACAGGACACTGCAACAGCGTCAAGCAGCTTAGGCTCACCTTTATGACACCGTAAATCATCTCTAGTTAAAAACACTTTAGCTTACAGGATAAATATGATCATTTAAAATCATTAATCTTCATGAATCTCTGTTTCTAAACCTTTGTGATAGTCATAAGCATTCTCTGATACCTAACTACTGAAGTCATGACAATTCTTCTCAGTGTTTTCACAAGGACTAGAATTGACTAGGGTAGTAATAAAAATACCTGATAAAATTAAGACAGAACTGTCAAACATGCTAATAATAATCTTTTGTACTGCTTTTAAAAACATCAGTATTTATGAAAAAATAAGAATAGCAATCAACAAGTGGGACTTTATGAAACTAAAAAGCAGAGGAAACTGCTAATTGACTGAAGAGGCAGCCTGCACAATGTGAAAAAAATTCTTTTCCAGCTACATAGCTGATAGAGGATCAGTGTGTAGAATATATAAGGAACTCAGAAAACTAAACGGCAAGAAAACAAATTAACCAATTAAAAAGTGGGCTATGGAACTGAATAGCAAGTTCTCAGAAGAAATACAAATGGCTAAAAAATGTTTTTTATTTTATTTTATTTTATTTTTTATTATTTTTATTTTGTGTATGTATTTTGTTTATTAGAAGACTACGTTATCTTTCCAGCCCCAGAAATGTTTTTTAATACATTCATCATTCTTAGTCACCAGGGAAATGCAAATTAAAACTTCAAGACTTCATCTTACCCCAGTAAGAATGACTAAGATTGAGAAAAAAAAAAAAAAAAAAGACAACAAATGCTGGAAGGATGCGGGGAATAGGGAACCCTCACACACTGTTGGAAGTGCAAACTGCTGCAGACACTATGGAAATCAGTATGGTGGTTCCTCATAAAACTAGACATAGATCTACCATGTGACCCAACTCTACGACTCCTGGGCATATACCCAAAGGACTCTATTTGCTACTACAGAAACACATGCTTATCCATGTTCATTGCTGCTCTATTCACAATGGCCAGGGCATGGAAACAGCCTAGATGTTCATTAACTGCTGAATGGATAATGAAAATGTGGAACCTATATACAATAGAATTTTATTCAGTTGTAAAGAAAAATGTTGGTCAGAGGTGACCTGGAAACCACCAAAATAATACAGAGTATTGCCCTTGTTCTTGGTTTCCCATTAGACCTTGATGGTAAGATCCTGTGGCTGATGACACTACAGATATTGATCATAAGATATGAAGACATCAGATTGGTATTAATCAGGAATCTTTCTCGCTGGTGGGTAGCTTTCATAGTCCTGGAAGGGGCTAGGCAGCCTGCTGTGGGGCAAAGCCATCAACAGTCTTACCTAGATGTAAGCCATAATAATGCCTGGCATGGCAACATATGTCCATGGGTACAATAGTGGTACAAATTTTATAGGGAGAGCCAACTACTTTCTAATTTGATTTAAGGCCCACTTCACTGGAAGAAACACATGCCTGGTCAAGATCCCATAGTTGGGGAACTCACAGGCCCAAGGGATGAAATCATTACTATCATTCTGCTAAATGTACGTCGTATCAAACTTCTCTGTAAATTCATATTTCTCTATCCATAGATTAGTGCCGCTCTCAGTGGACTGTGGTTAATGCAGAAACTTACAACTTGTCAAAGTGCAGAGATTAAGTATCAATGAAGTGCTCAGCCACAAATGAGATGCCTATATTGCCACCCTACCTCCAATGCTCAGTGATCATTGTGGAGAAAGGGGCAGAGGTTGGGGAGGACTGGAACAAAATGGTGTCTCCTAGATATAACAGACCACTGCACTCATGAACTCAGAGCATCTGTGGCTGCCTGCACAAGAGCCGGATAAGGCAAACACAGTCAACATTCTAGCATGGAGTGGGAAGGAGTTCATAAGGTTTTACCCATAACTGAAGAGCTATGGACAGCTGATGCCTTTCGGGGAAGGAAGGCATTTTCTTTAAGGGTGTGGCCCCTAGTAGGTGGACCATGCTCTAGGGGCATGGTTCCATACCCAGGAGTACATGGGTAGAACAAATTATTATTAGTGGGTTATAAAAATATGAAGAGGACATGAAATTGGGGAGTAGCGAGTCAGGGATAGATCTTGGAGGAGTTCAGGACAAGAGTGGATGGTAAATACAATAAAGAAAACACTGACATTCTCAAGGAATTAAAAATATTTTAAAAATCAATATCAATGCAAAAATGTTGAACCAAATATAAATAAATAATTAAGAGCAAAGTGCTGCTAATTAGCCAAAAAGACTTACAGCAAGCACATCTTTAGCACCAGTAAAACTTTCACCTTAGTACTAAACCATGAACTATGCCCTTATAGTGTTGTATTAATGTTAAAGTATCTATTCATGAAGGGGAATGTTCAAGACCTTAGTGAAGATTTTTTTAAAAAATGTGCATAGGGGGCTGGACAGATGGTTCTGTGGTTAAAAGCACTTGCTCTTCTTCCAAAGGACACAGGTTTGGTTCCCAGTATCCATATGGCGGCTTATACCAGTCCTTAGTTCCAGTTCCGGGGAATTACATGCCTTCTTCTGGCCGTCCTGGGCACCAGGCAAGCATGTGGTACACTTACATACATGCAGACAAATCACTCATGTTCATAAAATTAGAAATAAGTAAGAGATTTCTTAAAACAAACAAGAATCAAACAAATGAACAAACTTCTGTTCTAGTTTGGCTCCTTGGATTGGCTGGGTGAAAATATATCCCCCTAGAGTGCATTTTCATTTGAGTCTCCAGGCTTTGCTCTTGCTAATTATTAACCATGTTTATTGATTGTATGTTTGGGGCTTTGACATCCATAATCTTTTAATCCTTGCAATGCTCAAGTCTTCTGACTTCATTCCATGCAAGTTTCCTGCAAGTAATTTGGGAAATGAAGCAAATTATTACAACTTGTCAGAACTACTGTGAAAGAAATGTATTTAATTGCATTCTTTTATACTTTATAATAATAAAAAGGAAGTAAGTAAATAGCACATTTGAGCAACTCCGCCTACTGTTTTTCCTGTCTTCCATAAACTCTGGTTATTCAGTGATAGCAATAAGGTAACTCTCCCCTTGAACCACATATCACAGGCAGTCTTACATATGTGTCATGAGGAAGTTCAATACAACGTCCATGGGAATCAAAAATCTCATTTAAAAATGGTAATCCCCAAGATTTTGCTCAATAAATAGATGCTTTGTATTTTGTAACTAAAAGCAGCTGTTAGTACATTTCTGAGCTAGAAGAGGGGATCAGGGCATTTTTGGAAAGAGAATAAGTACAGGAAGACTGGTTGATTTACTTTCAGTAGCTGATTGGACAACTAGTTATTTTGTGAGGGGACATGATGAAATAAATATTCAAGTGTTTATTGTATGATTAAAAGTGTAATATAGTACCCCAATCAGATTGGCTAGGATCAAGAGAACAAATGATACTAAATGCTGGTGAGGATGTGGAGAAAGGGGAATGCTCATTCACTGCTGGTGGGATTGCAAACTTGTGCAGCTTCTATGGAAAACAGTGTGGAGAACTCTGAAAAAACTAAAAATGAACCTACCATATGACCTGGTTATACCACTACTTGGCATATACCCAAAGGACTCATCCTATTGTAGAGACACTTGTACAACCATGTTTGTTGCTGCTTTTTTCACAATAGCTAAGCAACCTAATTGTCCCCCAACTGACAAGTGGTTAACAAAAATATGGTATGTTTACACAATGGAGTTCTCAATTGGAGGGCCTCTTCAGTGGGTCTATCTAAAAGACTCCCAAATTGCATAACTCTTGTCTCTAAGGGGAGAAGAAAGTCCTTGAATCATGAATGGGAGATGTGAAGGAGAAGTAAAGGCAAGAGTAATTAGCATTACAAGTTCTAGACAGGGAAGCAGGTCCTTTTAATAAGATGATGATATACAGCAGTCCCTTCTGCATGAAATAGCTACTATCATCATGGCTTTGGCTGAGCCTGATAGCTAAACATAGTCACAATTGGGCTTGTTGATGGTTGTGCTCATTCAGTAAAGGAGTGCCAAGCAGGGTCATTGGACCCTCACCTGAATATCCAGCCACTCTTCCCAGACAACTAGTCCAGCCTTGGAAGACAAAAGAAAAATGAGGAAAAACCCAATAGAGGGATGCTTTTGGAAGCCTTGTCAAGAAACTCCAATGAACTTTCATATGAACATTTGAAAATTACCCTGTTCTGACTTTTTCTAGTTCCCTGTCTAGAACTTGTAATGCTAATTACTCTTGCCTTTACTTCTCCTTCACATCTCCCATTCATGATTCAAGGACTTTCTTCTCCCCTTAGAGACAAAAGTTATGCAATTTGGGAGTCTTTTAGATAGACCCACTGAAGGGGTACTCCAATTGCCTCACCCTGCATTCCTGTTCAGCATGGAAGAAGTCAGAGCAGTCGGCATCCCTATTCCTTATTGGCAGTTTGGGTAACCCCTTCAGAGGATGGCGTGATAAGAATAGGAGGCAGGAATTGACTAGGCAATTAGGGTAAAAAGCCCCAAAGAAATGTAGCCAGTTTCTTGGCTAAAAGTCAAAATGTCCTTGGGCCTGTTAGCAACATACTCTGTTCCAAGGCCAAAAATGTCAAAAGTATTTGGGAGCTTATATCTAATCCTTAAATGATTTTAGGGTTACCTCTTCAGAGGGGGGAATGTTGGAGGGGAGGGAGTAGGCATAGATTTGATCAAAACACCTTGTATGCATGTATGGAATTCTCAATAAGGTTTTTGTAAAAATTTTTAAAAAAGTGGAATATAGATTGTTTTTGCAGGTTTTTAAATCTATCACGTCTTTTACATAACATACAAATCAAATTTAAAAGAGTAAAATTTCTATATAGCTTAGCTCTTATTCTGGTGCTGCTGATCTGCTAAAGAATATACTTAGAATATACTTTTGAATATGCAGGTGAATGATTTATAATTTATATAACAAGAAAATATAGACATTAAAATGTTTTACTGATATTTTTTAAAAAGAAATAATGGGCCGGGCATGGTGGCACATGCTTTTAATCCCAGCACTCGGGAGGCAGAGGCAGGAGGATCTCTGTGAATTCAAGGCCAGTCTGGTCTACATAGTGAGTTCCAGGACAGCTGGGGCTACAGGGAGACCCTGTCTCAAAAAGACCAAAAAATTAAAATAAAAATAAAAATAAAAAAGAAATAATGGGGCTAGAGAAATGGCTCAGTGGTTAAGAGCACTTGCTACTCTTCCAAAGGACCAGAATTTGGTTCTCAAAGCTCAGTGGGATGGCATACAACTGTCTGTAACTATGGCTCCAGGGTATCTGATGCCCTCTTTTGGCCTCCTTAGGCACCTACACATACCACATACACACACACACACACACACACACACACACACACACATATACACACAGAGACAGAGAGACAGAGAGACAGAGAGACAGAGACAGAGAGAGACAGAGCGAGAAAGAAAGAGAGAGGTATAAAGGCATGCAAAAGAATCTAGCTTGGGGGGCTTCATTGTAAAGAAAATGGGTAACCCTTATCCAAGCTGGAGTCTGGAAGCATTTCTCTTATAAGATTGGATTTAAGTCTCAGATGAGTGTATTGCCACCTATTACATGCCAATTACTGTTCCAATTTGCTCTTGATATTCCTGCATGGTAATTCCTTTCAGCATTTCCATTCCACAGATGCGAAAACTAAGGTGAACTATGTTGAGTAACTTGCCAACTTGAATTGTCAGCAGAAGAGTGAAAGAAGACAGATTTAACTTCGGTGGCAGCCATGCTGTAAATGGGCTCTTCCCCTGTCACTGTGTCACTGGAGATGAGACTCAGAACAGATGTAGAACTCAGGCAGCTGGGGATGGATTAGAGAAAGAATTTTCACTGAAACTGAAATTGAGTTAAATGAAAACTCTGATTTTTAAGGGCTCTGAAATACAGAACACTAGGCCTCCATAGGCCTTCCCTAGGGAGGAAGAGAACAGATGTGATCATCTGCAGATAAGGAGCCCAGACATGTGATAGTTTAGTGGTAAAGTTGCACCTCAATACTTTCACACTGCAGGGGACATGCTGGCTTCTCTAGGAACCAAATGGAGGAAGATGAAATTAACAGTATGGCCAAATAATTTGATTAAGAATTAGTTTCTGTAAAGATCAAGCACATGAATGAGAGAATGGGTTTGAATTTTCTTCACTTCTCCCTCATTGTGTGACCTGTGGCCACTTTCAAAGCCTCAGTTCCCCTATCTATAAAATGAGGCTTCTCATACCTGCCTTTCATTGTTTTGGTTAGGAGGCTGGGGGGTGGTCAGCTAATAGAACTGGCCAATCACTATTCAAATTTATAAAGAAGGATTCCACTAGAATAAGAGTAAGTCTCATTTCTTAGGAACAACCCCCTAAAGCTATACATAGAAATGGGGGGGAGGGTAGAGAAACTGAAAGGGACAACTGTGAGCCGAGAGTTCTTCCCTTTAAGTTGTTTCTGTCAGATGTTTAGTAACAGTGATTAGAAAATGATCTTACAAGACCATTCTGGTTTCATTTTATGAGGACTTGAAACTTGCTGTAGCTATGTGACTTGCAGAAAGTATCAGAAATGAGGAGGAAGGCAGGAACTGAGTATTGGGCAACTGGTGCCAGTCCATCATTGCTGGAGGTAGTGGCTGGTTTCATAATTATTATCACCCTCATTTAATCCCAGCTGTGTTAGCGAGGGTCCTCCCAGCATGCTGACAAATGCTTGAGATAAACAACTCAACAGGAGAAACAAATTCTTCTGGCTCATAGGTCCAGAGGTTTTATCTCAAGTCCTCTTGGCTCTGTTGCCCATGCTGTGCAAGGCAGAACTCCACTGTGGGGAGCATGTGACTGAGCCAAACTGTTCACCTCACAGCAGCTGGGAAACATAGAAAGGGACTGAAGCAAGGTGTATCTTTTCAGGGAAGAGTATTTGGTGATGATTCCCTCTAACTAAGTCCTACCTCCTAATTCCCACCACTTCCAGTTAATGCCACTAAATTATTCTGAATTTATCAATGGATAAGTCTATTGAGTAGGTCAGAGCCCACATGATTTGATCACCTTTCAGTGACTGGAATCACCAAGTAAGGGGAACTTGACATCCGAGACATAACACTAACTATGCTAACAATTATATTTCTATTTTTTTTTTTTTTGGTCTTTTTGAGACAGGGTCTCCCTGTAGCCCCAGCTGTCCTGGAACTCACTATGTAGACCAGGCTGGCCTTGAATTCACAGAGATCTGCCTGCCTCTGCCTCCCGAGTGCTGGGATTGAAGGCGTGCGCTACCACACCTGGCCCTATATTTCTTCTTTTTGAAAAATATTTTATTTATTATTTTCATTTTATGTGTGTGAGTGTACTACCTGTATGCAAGTGTGCCTGTGTTGTGCAATGCCTGTGGTCAGAAGAGGGCTTCAGATTCCTGTGGAATTGGAGTTATAAGAGGTTGTCAACACAAGGAAACTACAGAACAGGGCAGTTACATATATGAATCCACAGCATTGTGACAGTATGCAAGACACTTGTGCAAGCCTACCCAGACAAAAACCCAACATGGATGTTAGGGGAGGTGGGCAAGAAACCCCAGCCCTAGCTGAGGATCTTTTGTGAATTGATAGCTGCTGGGAGAGGGAGAGACAGTTTTCTGACTTGTGTGATGCCTGGTAGATTCACCAGAGTCCGACACATGGACCCACACCCAAGAGCATTTGGGAACACAAACTGGACAGACCTTTAAAAGAGAAAAATAATGTCAGATGCATTGGTGCACACTTTTAATCCCAGCACTTGGTAGGCAGAGGCAGGGTTCCAAGCCAACTACTGCTTCATAGTAAGACCTTGTCTCCAAAAAACCAAAAGAAAAAAAGGAGAAAGGAAGAAAATATAAATAAAAAGGAAAAGATAAAAAAGAAAAAGGACGTGAAATTGGGTGGGTAATATGGAGTGGAGATAGGGGAGAGGGTTTGAATATGATCAAAATACATTATATGAAATCCCCCCAAAATTAATAAAAATATTTTTAAAGAAGAAAAAAATCTAATTGTAATCGAATTATTAATGACCTTCCAGGAAATTTTGCAGTTTGAGAAACAGTGAAGAATCTTCACATATAAAGAATCAATTTTCTGCTGCTTCCCTGGGCTGCACAACCCACCAGCCTCTTTCCTGGACACTGGGGTTGACCTCTAGGCCTGGAACCACCACTCTTTCCTGATTCCTTGCATCTAGACTAACCCAGTTCCTTCTTGCAATCCCCAGGAGCACTCTGGGCCTGGTCCCACCCTCACCTCCCTCTGCTTCCCTGGGCCTGCACAACCCCGTGCCTTGACTCCTCTGGCCCCATTCACCCTCCCATCTCCCCCACAAGCCTCTTCTCCTAGCATGGGTGCTGTCCCATTCCTTGTCTTTGCACCCCAGACACCGAGGGAACCTGCACTGCTTCCTGATCCTTTGCATCCAGACCAACCCAGTTCCTTCTCACAGCCTCCAGGAACCCTCTGGGCCTGGTCCCACCCTCACCTCCCTCTGCTTACCTGGACTGCACAACCCATCAGCCTCTTTCCTGGACACCTGGGCTGACCGCTCAGTTCCTGATCCTTTGCATCCAGACCAACCAGTTCCTCCCTGCAGTCCTCAGGAGCCCTTTGGGCCTCTTCCCACCTCCATCTCTGGGTGGCATGGCCACCAGCTGCTTGAGACCAGCATCTTTCCTGGGCCCTACTCCCAGGCCAGTCCAACCCCCAAATTCCCAAGGACAACATCTTTCCTGGAGGGATCCAGACTTTAGAAGGAAGCTTGAGAGCAACTGATCCTCATCTGACTTGGGCCCCTGTGGGAATTCCTGAAGACAAAAGCAATCTGGCCACTCCAATATAAAATCAAAAGAGAGAACAGGACGCTTAGACAAACCAGCTTTTCATGCCCCCAAAGTAAACCACAATGGCACAAAAAGAAGCAGACCTAAACTTGAAGGTGTGAGTCTCACACAAGAATCAGAAACTACAAAAGAAATTCACATCAAAATCACAGAGAAAAAATAATAACATGAAAAACCAAAATAACATATCTCCACCAAATATCAATAGTCCTCTAGAAGAGTACAATGAGAACCTCCTAGATATAATGCAGGACATGGAACTCAAAAGAACAATTATAAACATGATAAAATAATTCAGTGGCTTTAAAGAACACACAAAGAAATCAAAGAACTGAGGGAAGATAGGGATAAACTTCTGAATGAAGTCAGAAAAGAGCTAGAAATATTGAAGAATACTCAGGCTGAAATGAAGAAGGAAGTGAAACACTCAGTGAGCCAATTAGAAATGACAGGAGAAAGCCTCACCAATAGGATAAATGAAATGGAAAACAGAGTATCAAGACTGGAAGATAAAGTGGATGAACTAGATCACTCAAGCAAAGATAATGAAAAATTTAATAAAGCACAAGAATGGAATATGCAGGAATTGTGAGACACCATAAAAGGCCAAACTTATGAATTATAGGCATACAGAAAGGGGAAGAATCCCAAGATAATGGCATAGACCAGGTCCTCAACAGAATCATAGAAGAAAATTTCCCAAAATTAAAGAAATACATGCCCATACAAATACAAAGAAGCATAGAGCACACCAAACAGACAGGACCAGAAAAGAAACTCTCCACAGCACATATCAGTAAAAAACACTAAATGTTCAGAACAAAGAGACAATACTGAAAGCTGCAAAAGAAAAACAAGTCACATATAAAGGAAAACCCATCAGGATGAAGGGGAAAGAAAAATATTCCATGACATAAGTAGGCTGGAAGAATTCATGTCTACAAACCCAGCCCTCCAGAGATTTCTTGAGGCAACACAAAGAGCTGAAGAAAGAATGACTATACCCAAGGAGTTGTGGAAAGAAATTCAATGAAGATATAACTGTGGAAAAGTACAGCTATATCAAGAATGTAAACAGAAATAAAAATGTTATTCTATCATACACATCTTTCATTAATAACTTTAAATATTAATGGACTGAACTCCCCAGTCAAAAGACACAGACTAGGTGAATGGATTAAGAAACAAAGCTCATCTTTTTGTTGCATGCAAGAGACTCATCTCGCTTTCAAGGACAGGCACTACCTTAAGGTAAAAGGATGGAAAAAAATATACC
>NW_008333659.1:62205-63911 GCF_000622305.1 Nannospalax galili
AAAGGACATACTTTCTACTCAGCACCCCATGGAACTTTCTCCAAAATTGACCATATACTGGGGTACAAAACAAACCTCAACAAATTCAAAAAGATTGAAATAATTCCATGCATTCTATCAGACCACAATGCAATAAAGCTTACCATCAACACCTGAAGAAGCCCTAGTCACCTCGTGAACACATAGGGATTAAACAACACACTCCTGAATGATGAATGGGTCAAAAGAGAAATTAAGAAAGAAATAAAAGTATTCCTGGAACTAAATGTAAAGGACAATACAACACAACAGAACTTTTGGGACATGCTGAAAGCTGTCCTTAGAGGGAAGTTTATAGCTCTATGTGCCTACATTAAAAAATCAGAAAGAACACAAATAAATGAGTTAACATTGCAACTCAAGACACTTGAAAAGCAACAACAAATGAAACCCTAACCCAGCAGACAAGAAGAAATGGCAGAAATTAATGAAATCAAAACAAAGAAAATAATATAAAGGATCAACAATTCCAAGAGCTGGTTCTTTGAAAAGATAAACAAGATTGACAGACTGCTAGCCCAGTTAACCAAAAGAAAGAAAGAACACCTCCATCTCAACAAAATCAGAGATGAAAGGGGAAACATCAAAACGGACACCAGAAAGATACAGAACATTTTAAGGGAATACTTTAAAAAGTTATATGATACTAAATTTGAAAACTTAAAAGAAATGGACAGAAATCTTAAGTCATGGGAACCACCAAAACTAAGCCAAGAAGAGATTAACAGCTTAAACAGACCCATAACACAAAAAGAAATTGAAACAGTAATACAAAACCTCCTGACTAAAAAAGCCCAGGACCAGATGGATTTACAGTGGAATTTTACCAGACATTTAAAGAAGATCTCCATCCAACATGCTTAATTTATTCAAAAAGATAGAAATGGAGGGAGAACTTCCAAATTCCTTCTATGAAGCCAGCATCACTCTAATACCCAAATCAAGTAAAGATACAACCAAAAAAGAAGCAATAGACACATATCCTTAATGAGCATAGATCCAATGTACTCAACAAAATTTTTGCAAAACACATACAAACACACATTAAAAACATCATCCACCATAATCAAATTGGCTTTATTCCCTAGATGCAAAGATGATTCAATATGCATAATTCAATAAATTCAATGAAGCATATAAATGGACTTAAAGACAAAACCACACGGTCATTTCAATAGATGCTGAAAAGACCTTTGACAAAATCCAGCAGGCATTCATGTTAAAAGTGAAGGGATTGGACTGTGGGAACATACCTTTACATAATTAAAGCTATATACAACAAACCCACAGCCAACATCATTCTAAATGGAGAAAATCTGGAAGTATTCCCATTAAAACCAGGAACCAGAAAAGGCTGTCCACTGTCTCCACTGCTTTTCAACACAGTGCTTGAAACTGTTGCAGGAGCAATAAGACAAGAGGAGGAAATTAAAGGAGTAATAATTGGAAAAGAAGAGATAAAAGTATCCCTTTTTGCAGATGATGTATTATCCAAGAGATGCCAAAAATTCCACCAGAAAACTCCTAGAAATGATTAACACTTTCAGTAAAGTGGCAGGTTACAAAATTAATCTACAAAAGACTGTAGCCTTTCTATAAACCAATAAAAAGCAATCAGAAAGAGTACATGGAAACACTCCCTTTCACAATAACTGCAATAAATAAAA
>NW_008333659.1:64374-64861 GCF_000622305.1 Nannospalax galili
ATCTCAAAATGACAGTATGTTCAGCAAATGGTGCTGGCAAAACTGGATCTCCACCTGTAGAAGAATGAAACTAAACTCCTATCTTTTACCTTGCACAAAAGTCAATTCCAAATGGATCAAAGACATCAATGTAAAGCCTGAAACTGTGAAACTGTTAGAAGAAAACATTGGCAAAAACCTACAAGATATAGGTGTAGGAAAGGATTTTCTAAATTGGACATTAATTGCTCAGGAAACAAAGTCAACAATCAACACATGAGACCTCATTAAACTCAAAAGCTTCTGTACATCAAAGGAGGCAACCAGGGAAGTGAAGAAAAAACCCACAGAATGGGAGAAAATATTCACCAGAGACACGTGACAGAGGTTTAACATCCTGAATATATAAGGAACTCAAAAAACAGAGAATCAAGACAGGAAGTAACCCAATTAAAAGATGGGCTAAGGAGGTGAACAGAGAGTTCGCAAAATAAGAAGTAAAGATGGC
>NW_008333659.1:65135-81328 GCF_000622305.1 Nannospalax galili
AGGGTGGAGAACTCTTAAAAAACTACAAATGAACCTACCATTTGACCCAGTTATACCACTTCTTGGCATATACCCAAAGAGTTCATCCTATTGCAGAGACACTTGTACATCCATGTTTATTGCTGCTCTTTTCACAATAGCTAAGAGATGGAAGCAACCTAAGTGTCCCTCAATGAATGAGTGGATAATGAAAAGGTAGTTCATTTATATGATGGAGTTTTACTCAGAAGTAAAGAAAGATGAAATCATGAAATTTGCAGGTAAACGGATGGAACTAGAAACTCATACTAAGTGAAGTAACACAGAAAAAAAAAATCGACATATGTTCTCCCTCATATGTGGATCCTAAAACCAAGTCCTGATAAGTGAGCATGTATCCAGACATAACTACAGGAACCAGGATAATGGAAAGGACCCAGGGAGATCAAGGAAAAGAAAGAACCTGAAAGAGAACAGTAGGAAACAGGAGTTAATAACGGAGATTGAATAAAAATTGTGCTAGTTTGGGGGGGGGTTATACAAGGAACCTAGGGGATAAAGGGAAAGAAGGAGATCAAGACGGGTAGGATCATAGGAGAAGGGTATTATTAAGGGATAAAGGGGGAAAATGGGGGCACTTTAATTGGGGAAACCATAATGGAGAGGTTAGACAATGCGAGAGATAAATAATGCCTAGCTAGTTTTAAAAACCAGAGGGAGCCATATTAGTCCAACTACCTACTGACAAATTATACATACCAGATCAAGAAATATATGGCTAGGTAGGATTTATCTGAGAACAATTGGTCTTTGCCCAAGATTTATCTACATGGCACACAGTAATTAAAAGTACCAGACTGGTAGAACTAACCTTCTTGGATGCTTAACAGATATACTTTGAGGCCTATACTAATTTGGTCAGAGGGACCTATAAAGGACAGTTTTTGCTCCTTGCCCTCCTAGGTCGAGTAGTTCCAGGGGACTATGAGCATCTCCCAAAATGTACTGTAATTGTGGTGGGTCACCTGTCCTCTTGATCAAGGAGGCCAAGGAGACCCCACCAGATGGACTTGAACCAGTGTCCAGTTTTCAAAGAGGAGGGTCAACACAGAGGAATCATTTCCTCCATGCTTCCAAGTGAATCCAGCCATGGTCGAGCAGGATCTTTGACTTATCTTCACATAGGTGGACTAGTAAAAAGAAAGGAGCCTGGGGCTCCTCCTAAGCCCATGTGACCCCTGAGGAACAGATCCTCAAATGGCCTTAAGAGTAAAAATAAATTGGTTTATCTGAGCCAACTGTATGGCCTTAAACACCCAAAAGGAAAGTATAACCAAAGATTAAAGGGGCCAATATAATTTCTTAAGAGTCCATATGCATAGATAAAGGCTACATAACAAGCAACAATGCCAGACAGGTGATACCTTCTTTTGAGTTGTTGGCGAGGGTGGCCAAAGGGATTCCCAGACAGTAACCCAGCATAGAACTGGGAAAATGAACAGCAGACCCCAATCTTATCTTAAGGAATATTGACAACCGATTGCTGCTACATGAGGATCAGCTGACCTTTCTAAAACCAACACTTCTAGATAGGCTGACTAGATGCACCAGATGAACAAATAGTGGGGGGAATGGCTGGGGGTGCCAAAATCACAGTGGACAGTAACAGGGATAACAGAGTATACGGGCTTTAGTTGGGGGAGGGAGTCTATGGGAGGGTGCCATATGGGAAATGGGTGTACAGTTGAATAAGATGGTCTGTGATGTTCTGTTTGATTATACACACATAAAAAAACAAATTAAAAAAATGAATTATATTTGAGGAGGAAGCATAAAAAGTTACATCATGTTAATTAGTAGAGGTGATAAACATTACCATTGAAACCTACCCCATGACTTTATAGACATACACAGGTGCCAAGGATCCGAGTGCAACTGATTATGAGGTGCAATAATCAGATACATACAGATTAGAGATCCATGCACCAACATCTCAGTGTTATTAGTAAAAACAATGAGTCTTTCTGTAAGAAACAGTATAGTTTAAAAGGAAACGGAGATCTTTTTTAAAGGTTAAAAACTCATTCAATTTTATGTCTTACAGGGCTTATACTGAGTTCAATATTGTATAACTGTATTAATTCAACAGCGAACCTAAAAATTTTATAGCCACTTTTGAAAGAGATGTAGCTTTGCTCAGGAAACTGTTGAGTATGTTAAAGCTGTAATGAAATGCTTCTTCTAAGAAAAGAAATCAACTTTCTAATCCTTTACATATTTTTTGATTTGTGTTTTCAATAACAGTACAATCTACCCGGGTGTGGTGCACACCTTTCGTCCGAGGGCTCTGGAGGCAGAGGCAGAAGCTTGTGAGATGGAGGCCAGCCTGGTCTACAGTAGCGAGTCCAGGCCAGCTGGTGCTATAGCGAGACTCTGTCTCAAACAAACAAACAAACAAACAAACAAACAAACAAACAAAAATACAGCAGAATCCTTTGTTGTATTAGTTTCTATTAAATGAACGCAGATCAAAGAGTAATTTTCTGCATCCTACAGCGAGCAAAAGCAAGAACTGTGGAGGAAACAATGGGAAATGAGCGCCCTGAAGTCCGATTCCAGGTGGGTCAGGTATAAAATCACAGCTTCTGCCTGGAGCCTCCCAGGAGGCTGCTGCTGTTTTCTGCAGCCACTTTCTTGGCCACAGGAGGTAGATGGCCCAACTTAATCATAGCTCCGAACGCCAGGGGACGGACCTGAGGAGTTCTGCTGCGAGTGCCCCAGATAGTTTGTCAGATTTTTATCTTTTCTTGGAAATCTGACGTTCTGTTTTGCATGCTGTTTCCAAACTGATGCAAAACGAAACTTTGTCCACGAGGAAGGAGAGATGGCTTATCAAGGGAGCCGGCGATAAGGAATCTTTAAGGGACGATTTAAGACAATGTTTAGCACGCGCCAACGGGTTACAGTCAACCGTTCCCACCCCAAATGCATAGACTTGCTCTGCAAATGGATGGTTCTAGATGACCACAGGCACTGCTGCTAACATTGCGAAGGAGGTATTCTGTTTCCTCACCTCCCTCCTCCAGCCGTGCAAGTCCCAGACCCTGGGACCACAGGATGAACTGATGCAGGGAAGAACTGTGGCTGGTTGCGGACCGGCGGGGACCGACTTGCATCCGCTTGCGCGCAGCAAGGCGGGACCCATCTCTTCCATCTGTTGCCAGGGAATTTTTTTTTTTTTTTTTTTTTTTCCAGTAGGAAAGCATTTCCAGGAGTTACTGTGGCTCGGTCCAATCGGAGATGCAGATTCCTGGGCGTGGCCTCTGGCAGGCAGTCTGCGCCCCGCCTCTTGTCAGGACTTTTCCTTTAAAAACCCAGGAGCAGGGATGCTCCCTCGGGGCTCTGCTTCAGCTCAGAGTGCCATCCGAAGTGCCTAGTTCTGCGATCATCGGGGCACCATGGCCCAGGAGCTGCAGCACCCGGAGTTCGCGATCGCAGGCCGGCAGGCGGGGCTGCAGGTGTGGAGGGTGGAGAAGCTGGAGCTGGTGCCGGTGCCCCAGGGCGCCTATGGAGACTTTTACATCGGCGACGCCTACCTGGTGCTGCATACCGCCAAGGCAAGCCGGGGCTTCGCCTACCGCCTGCACTTCTGGCTGGGTAAGCGACTCCTGGAGCCCTCCTCGGTCAGCGAGGCACCAACAAGGGTGGGTAAGCCCCGGGTCCGATAGTCGCAGGTGGGCATCAAACCCCGCCGTCTGGGCTGGACGGGCGACACTTAGCGAACCCTACCTCCCTTTGGTAATGAGCCACCTTCTTGTAGCCCAAGTCGGCTCCTGGACATTGCAAACCTGGACAAGGGCGGGACCGCTGGGAATACTCTCTGGCCTTGACCTTTGTCCAGCCAGTTCTTGGGGTTTACGGTTCATTTCTCAGACTTCTCTCCTTTTAGCTCCAAACGCCACTTTTTCCGGGGCAGCTGCTCTGTGCACCCAGGTGATGGCCAAGTACCGCTCACCCTCGGGCAAGTTCAGTCCTGGTTTCCCTGACTGGGTGGAGAAGAAGACAAACACGTTTGGTGGACCTCTGCAGCAGCTGGAGAGAGGGCTTTATCCTCTCCCCGCCCCATACATTGCCTTGGGCACCAGCTTAGATTTCTCTACTAATTGCGGAGAGTAGTCGCCTGAGCTGTTCCAAATCAAAATTCTCTGTGCGCAACACTGCTCTCGTGTTTGGGGGAAAAGATTCATATATCATCCATGTAAAGATGTATTCAGGCTGTTTCCTTAGTAATTATTCATTTATTATTCATCAGTTTTAACAAGGACGTAGTGTGGACCAGAACAGCTCGTCCTGGGTCGTAATTATTTTGGGCTGCGGCTTGGTGCCAGGCTTTCAGGACACTGGGCCATGTGTTCTACTTTGTGCACCTTCTACTTTTACTGGTAAACATCCTGAATGTTCAGCCTCTCCCTGTGAGGTCTTGTGCCAGTCCTCAGTATGACACCCTACCGATCATCTGAGCCTTCTTTTAAAACTAACTTGGCTCCTCTGTACTAGGATTTCTTTCCGTTTATTTATTCTTGAACTGGGGGAGAAAACACACCAAACCACACTTTGTGAAAGACTATTTTAATTTCTGACATCTGAGGAGTTTAAGAAATAAGTAGAAAACATTAGAAGTGATTTCCTCAGCATTAGCAGACACCTGGAGCAGGTGAGTGAGACATGGGAAACACACAGAGGGAGGTGGTATCTTTGATTCCAGTGCTGGGTGTTGTGACTTTGTGCCTGCTGGAGGATGGCTGAGGCTCAGCCTGAGCTCCAGACCATGGCTGTTTCCCCTTGTAATGCCACTACATTCATAATGCACAACACATTGTCATCTATACTCTGTACTGTTGACCATGGGAACCCAGATAGAACAGTGAGGTCCTCAATGTGGTCTTTCTACCCTGAACTTGCATCTGGAATGGATCAGTGTCTGAAACACCACATTTGCCAGCTGGGTGAATTTAAGTAGAAAAGAATGCTTCATCTTGCTGCTCAAGCAGCTAAGTTTGACTCTGTCCTAAGATTGCATGCAAACTTGGGGCACAATTATTTAATTCAGTAAATTTTTTCTCCAAATAGGCTCCTTAAGCATTGTGCTCTACAGGGTTATAGATTCACTTTAACTGAACTCTCTGGAACTTTCTACATAGCCCAGGCTGGTCTCCTACTCTCTGTCCTCCTGCTTCCATCTCCTGAGTCCCTGGCTCACTTCTATGTTTAATTATTCATTTAGTGTTCACAAATTCCACAATTACAATAGGAAGTACTTTGGGCAGAAACAGTCTATGATCTTAAAGACCTGCAAAAACTGAAGTTAATAATAGCATATTAATTACATTCTAAATCATTCTATAATGTTTCAGTGTGTAAGGGTCTTTTGAGATAGAGATGCTTTATGAAATTTCTCAGGGAATTTATTATCCCAAAGTTGCAATAAAACAAAAATAAATGAAGAAAACACTGATTCAATGTGATTAGTAACATGGTAGAAGTTCGTAGGCTGTGTGAAAAAATAGCCTTGATGAAAATAAGGAAAATAAGGATAAGTAGGAAGATTTTTGGGCCAAGAACAAACCATGGGGAGAAAAGTAGTCAATGATACCTTCAGAGGAAATTTTCCAGCAGCCTGTCCCACTTCAGTTTCCTAAACATACTAAGTTTCATCTAAAAGAGTTTGTTTTGAGATGGGAACTAGGAAGAGTTTATGGGGATTCATTGGAGACAATGATCGAAGGCAAGTTTTGGGAGGGAGGCCTGAAAGGTCAAGGGAAAGAATGCGTGATAGAAGGAAATGAATCAGTGGGAAGAAGTGAAGTTAAAGAACTTTGATGAAGCTGGTACACATGGAGACATGAGGGGACAAGCCCAACTGGAAAGGGAAGTAGAATGGATGGGACCCAAGATGAGGGCGATCGAGGCAGCGTATTCCTTCTGGGTCTGCCCATCCCATATTTCTGTAATGCCAGGACATAGCTCAGATAACTGTATTAATATTGCATGCTAAAATGCAAGGAAAGCAAGAATTATAGCACACAGCTTAAAATTTTTTGCACTATTACTTCTTAGAAAACATTTCAGCTATTACCTAGCAATTTAAGTGCATCCACCTTCTGTCTCTGGTTCCTTCCAGCATTCAGCCTGTGGGCAGGCCTATTATCACACCCCCAACCTATGCTGCAAACACTTGCAGTCATACTTTCTCCTAGTCAGCTTTAGACTTTACTTAAATCAATTTTAAAACACCATGTACATATGTCATGCCTATAGTTGGCCTTACACAAGGCACTTGGACTGGAAAGGGCTGATTACAGTCTGTAAAACAATATACACAATACAAGAAGTTAATACTATACAAAGGGCTAGTGATGATGTCAAGAAACCAAGTCACTGGTTTGGCAAGAGAGCTCAGCAGGTAAAGGAGCTTGCTGTGTAAGTCTGCAGAGCTGAGTTCAATCCCCAGAATGTAAAGGTGAAAGGAGAGAACCAACTCCACAAACTCATCCTCTGACTTCCAAATACATACACACTATGGCACATGAGCTCACACACATTTTGCATACATGCACACACAAAAAATAATAATAAATAAAATAAAAAAGAAAATGGATCACACTATTGGGCCTTGAGCAGCTAGAAACAAAATGAAATATCATTATGCAAAGCAGTTTGACATTTAAAACAAAGAAATGTGCAACTACCATAAGACAAGTAATTGCATTCATGGGCAATTATTCCAGAGAAATAAATATTTTTATTCAAACTTTATTTAAATAGTCAAAAAGTTAAAACAGGTCATATATTCAGTAATAATTGATCAGACAAGTTATGATAATCCATGCCAGGGAATATTACTCCATAAGAAAAAGGATCAAACTATTGATGTACACAGAAACTTGGATGAATCTCCAGGAAATGATGCTGTTTTAAAATAATGCAAGAAAATTCCATATGATAGGATTCTATTTATATGATGTCTCACAATGACAGAATTTTAGATTTATTCTTCAGAATAAGGAGATGGGGAGGTGATGTAGGCAGGAGGTGGGCAGAGTGTTAAAGTGAGATGGTTCAGTGGGTAAAGGCAGTTATTGTCAAGCCTGATGTCTGAGTTCCATTCCCTGGAACCTACTTGGTGGAAGGAGAGAATTGACTCCCTTAAGTTGTTCTCTGACCTTTACACACATGCTGTGGCAGTGTGTGTCCATGTGTGTGCATATGTAAGCACATGCGAGCACACACACATACACGCACACACACACAAATGAATAAATGTAAAAACATTTCTTAAAAAGGGCAGCATGAGGGATATTTTTGGCAATGGAACTCTACAGTATACTGACTGTGAAGGCAGATATACTAATCTGCAGTGTCACAAAGACACAAAGAAATAAAACTGGGGAGTTTGAACAAGGTTGATTGTACCACTGTGAATATTGCAGTTGTGATCCTCTGTGAAATGCTTACCTACTTATACTGTAGTATGTTATATATACTAGCAACCATAAGTTTTACAGAATTGCTATCAGCTTCTCTGTTTTTAGCAGCTGCCACCCCTCAACTTGAGAATGTTCTCTTATGTTCCAAATGTGGCAAGTTTGTTTTTTTTAAATCAGAAATGAGTGCTAGTTATGACACCTTTGTTTAAATTTGAGTGTTGTATATAAGATCATCACATCTCCCAAACAGTTTTAGGAGGTTCGCATCATATACACAAATATAACAAAATATAAAGCGACACAGTACAACATAATCTAACAGGTTTCACTAGAATCAGCTTAGAGAAACATTATGAAATCATAAACAGAATCCACAGGGAAAATTAAATGAAGTCACAAGCAGAATTCATATACAAACTTCACATGCTTCTCAATACTTGCTAGAATGTCATCGTGATACAGTAAGATTTGATTCAGTTTTATACAATCAAAAGGCTGATACTGGCTTTCAAGTCTTTTCAACCTTTTGCAGACAAGGACTTTAGTTTATTCATACTGATCTGCCCTGGTCCAGCACAGTTTATAAACATAGACAAATGAGAGGCTGACCTAATCAACGTATTTCCAGCTCATTCTTTAACTTCATGCCTACCATTTACGCCTACCTAAAGAGATGCAGATTTCAACTTGTCAACTAACAATGTTTCTGTCAAATACATCATCCTTAATATCCTTGCTATTAACCTTGACTTAAGGTTCTCTCTTAAAGCATCTCTGTGCAATGTCTACATCTATATCTGTTGTAATATTCTGAGAATTGGAAAAATGGGGAGAATGATACCAGTGTCTTTTCAAATTGCAAAATTGCATGTGAATTTTTTAAAAATGACTGTTAAATAAGTTTGGCCATAGAAAGTTTACAAAACTGTTATATCAGGTACTGTTCTAGCTATTGAATTTTTGCTTGAGAAGATACTTGCTTCAGGTTACCTTTGAACTTGAGAGGTGAATTGTGAAGAAATTTGATTCTTTCTCTAGAAAAGCTCATTAGTTTCCTTTCTTCAACATTGGTGAATAATTGTTATTGTTTGAGGGAGCTATTGTTACTGCTTCTAAACTCTTAAAGAATTCTAAATTCTTACAGTTTTCTAAATTCTTTTAGATTCCAAATTCTTACATTTTCCATCGGAGGAATTTGTATATTCTAATTACCAAAAAATGTACCACTAATATGAGTTGCAACATAAAAATTCATGTATTGTATTTCCTGAGAGCCTGTCTTATAGAGTCACCCAGACCTGTGTCAAAAATCACCTTATAACCTCAGGAGTTACTCTGTCTCCCTCAGTCTCCATGACCTCCAGTGTACCAGGGTATAAACCAGGTTCTGTTTCCTGGGGTTACTTCAGTGTCACTCGTTTAAAACCCTAGCAGTGTCTGACTCATGTTGGTTATTATTATCCTTGTCACCAGTTATGATTTTCATATAACTCAGAGATAGTTAAGGTTCTGATTTTTAATGAATTATGAGTGTTCATCAAGACTATCTTGTCTGACACCGCAGACTTCGATGCTAAGGAGTTGTTTTAGCCTCCACAGAGATGCCTCGATGAGATGTTTTATAATTGTAAAAATTAGTTGTAAATTTTAAGAAAGTGTGTTTTAAGGTTTATTTTATGTAGTTGTGTGTCTGTGTGTGGATATGCGCACTTGAGTGCAAATGCCTAAGGAAGCCGGAAGAGGAAGTCAGATTCCCTGGAGCTCAAGTTACAAGTGGTTGTGAGCATTCTGACATAGGTGCTGGGAATTGTACTGGGGTCCTTTGCAAGATAGTACATGCTTTTAACCATTGAGCAATTTCTCTAGCTGTATACCATGTCTTAAATTCCACCAGATACATAACATTTGAGAGACGCAAGCACACTAATTCCTTTACTCTGTCTTTTCCTTTGGAGGTTATTTAATACAAACAAAAATAATAAGATAGTGAAGTGGGGGAAACAGGACCAAAATTAAGGGATAAACTTTTATTTCCTATTTTAACATTTTTATTTATTTATTTTTATTTTATGTGTATGAATATTTTGCCTCCATGTATATAAGTCTGCCACATGCATGTAATATCCATGGAGGCCAGAAACCCTGGAACTGGAATTATGGACTATTTTAGCTACCACCATGTGGGTACTAGGAACCAAACCTGGATCCCCTGGAAGAGCAGCCAGTACTCTTAACTGCTGAACCATCTCTCCAGCCCCTCATTTTCCTATTTTGATACACTAACTTAAAAGACAAAATTCTTGTATACTAACTTTAAATAACATTTCTCTGTTACATTTTAAATTGGGGATTGAATCTTGGGCTTTGTGAATGCTAGGCAAGTGCTCTACCACAGCCCTGCACTACAACACATGGCTTGACCTTTGACAGGACCTGTAGCTTTCCAAACCACAAGGTAACTCACTATTCTGAACCCTACTACTCTGATACCTTAGAGGCACATGAGAAAACTATTGCCTTCTGAAATATATCCTTTTTCTTGTTTCTCAAAAAATATTAATTCTTTGAGTGTTTCATACATTTTGATCACATTCCCCTGTCTCCCAACTCTTCACAGATCCACCTCCACCTCCCTACCTACCTACCTTCATCGTACTGACACTATAAGCCTATAGCTTGATGCTTAAACCAGTTGTAAGCTATTTTCCTAAAAGGGTGTTATTGACTGTACCAAATGAATACATTCCTGAATCTTACTAGAATATATTAATTTTTCTTCCCAAGCATATCCAAGCAGCATGTCTTTAAATTTTTTAAACTATTTTATTTATTTTATTTTATGTGTATGAGTGTATTGTCTGTATGAATGTAAGAGCACCCATACCATGAAATGCCCGAGCAGGTCAGAAGAGGGCATCAGATTCCCCTGGAACTGAGTTACAGACAGTTGTTAGCCACCATATGGATTCTGGGAATCAAACTCAGGTCCACTGGAAGAACAGCAAGTGTTCTTAACTGCTGAGCCATTCTCTAACCCCTAACATTTTTTTTTTTTTAAAGAAAGCTGAAAACACAGGAATACACAAGGTTTTAGTTTGGAATCAAGTCACATATTATACGCTGTTTCTGATAAGAGATCTTTCTGCAGCAGATTCTTGCATTGATGCATCACTGAAAACAAAGTCCAGTGTCCTTCCCAGTTCTGCCTCTTTCCTTGCATAACTGCTGTGCTGTCCTTTGCTGGTTTCAGGAAAGGAGTGCTCCCAGGATGAGAGCACTGCAGCTGCCATCTTCACTGTCCAGATGGATGACTACTTGGGTGGCAAGCCAGTGCAGAGCAGAGAACTTCAAGGCTTTGAATCTACCGATTTTGTGGGCTATTTCAAAGGAGGTCTGAAGTACAAGGTAAGCACTTCTCTTCCACACTTCTTGTTGTGACACTTTCAAATAGTTTCTCTTCCTGGCCAACCATGTCTTGTATCTTCATGGATTGCAAATTCATGGAGGGCCAGGACTTGACTTGCTTTTCTTTTTATCTTAATGTGTTTTGTTCACTGATTTATCCCCACTATTTGTCAGACATATAGGAGGCACTTAGTAAATGTTTCAGAATGTATGGTGTGACATGTGAATAATATGCCTTAATTTACTTTGATGGTTTTTTTTTTTTTTTTAAACAGGGTCTCTTAGCTGGGTATGATGGTACACACCTTTAATCCCAATACTTGGGAAGCAGAGGCAGGCGGATCTCTATGAGATCGAGGCCAACCTGGTCTTTGTAGTGACTCCCAGGCCAGCTGGAACTGCAGGGAGACCTTGTCTCAAAAAGACAAAAACCAAAAAACAAAAATGACTAAAAAATGAAACAGCGTCTCTTGAAGTCTAGACTGGCCTCAGACTCATTCTGCAGCTAAGGACGACCTTGAATTCCTTGTTCTTCTACCTCTACCTCCTTAATGCTGGGGTTACAGATGTGTGTTACTGTACCAGGGTTATATTGAATTGGGGCTGGGACCCAGGGCTTCCTCCATGAGAGGCAAGCACTTGACCAACTGAGCTATATCCCCAGCCCCTTCGTGGGTAATTTAAAATATTCTAAATTAATTAATTTATTTGTGTATGTAAGAGAGGTGTAAATGCCATGGTGTGAGTGTGGGGGTCAGAGGAAAACGTTTGAGCATAGGTACTCTTCTTCATTTGGGTCAAGGAGATCAAACTTAGGTTGCCAGGCTTGGGGCAAGTAACTTTACTCAATGAGCCATATTGTTGGCTCATGATGGGTTATTTTTAAGGAAAGCTTTTATTATTCCTTTACAAGAAAGCCCTTTAATATTCTATAAAGTTATTTCAATAATTAAACAGTAACTTTAGACTTAATGGTTTTCATTTTTGCTACTCTGGAGACTCTGAATTTGTTGCAAGTTGCCAAAACTTTCAGAATCTCAAATATTCTTCAGAACAAATACTTTAAAACAATATTTATAGCAATCATAACTGTAGTTATTATAAAGAGATTTACATATATTTCCATAATAGTGTGGTTTATTCTTAGAAATGATACAGATGAAACCACTGAGCTGAAAAATGTATGAAATTCAGCTGACTAGACTCAGACATACACCCCCTCACATGAACCTATGCAGTTTATGTAGCTTGCCTCGAAACACCAATCAATTGACCTTACTTCTGAAATAACAAATAAAATCAATAAATAGGTCCGCTCCTTTAAGAATTCTCCCAGTGAGCTTTATAGGTAGGCCATCCTTCCCTAGTCACTTCTTCCCTGTCCACATGCTCAGCAAAACACGAGGAATTCCCCCTCCAGACAAACACTGGAGAAGTGAGCTTTTTTTTTTTTTTTTTTAAATGCAGACATGTTCCAACAGGTTCTCTGCACCCCCCGCCCCACTTCCTTACCCCTGGTGAAAACCCAAGACCTTAGAGCTAAACAGGATTTCTGAGAATATATTAATTTGTCTTTTAAGATGGCAGGGTTAAGCGGTTAAGCCAGTGATGATACACAACCATACTCCCAGCATTTGGAAGACTAGGGCAGCAGGAACACAAACAAGTTCAAGGCTAGCCTGAGCTATGTACTTACACCCATTCTCAAAAATAGACTCAGACATACACCCCCCAAACAATAACTAGACTCAGACATATACCCCCCCCCAAACAATAACAACAGATGTCAAATTTATGTACTTTTATTTGATCATATCCTTGGTTGAATGTTCTGCAATACCATGAGATCAGAACAAAGCAGCTGTAAGTTTTCTCCTCTCTCTTGGAATCATTTTACACTAAGATATAAAGCACTCTAAACATGAGACTGCTGCCTCTCGTTTTATTGAATTCATGTGAATTCCTACAGTTTGTGTCAAATGATCCTGAAATTTCCATTGCATCAACAAGCCCCACAGTTTAAACAAGTGGAAGTTTATAGTTGTTCAAAGCAAGGTGCTGTGGCATCTCCTCGTTATAAACCGTTTCTTCCACAGATGACTGACTTACCTTAGGTGTGTCTTAAGATTTTTGCCCTTGGTTTTCTGAAATGTACAATGCATTTTATACCAGCTTCCTCATACAGACATTGTAGGGATTAAGCACTACATTAAACAATAAAACACTAATATGGCACATACTTGATCGGTATGGACTTGACTTTAGAAATCAAACTCCTGGATACATATTCCAAAGTAAGTATGACATGAAGTAATTTTCTAGTTGTTGGGTAATTACCTTCTAATTAGTGACATTAAAGCTACTGAAATCCAGCATTTTTCAGAAAGAGGATGCTTGCAAATGGAGGTCAAATGTATCAGCAAGAAAATCAGTCAACTCTTATCATTAGCAGCATGGTGGGTGTGACAATAGTTGACAGGCCGGGCATGTGGCTGCAGAGATAATTCACTAGATAGACTAGCAGAGGTGATCGTGTCATGCAGAGTTTTTACTTTCAAGTTTATAGAACAAGCTAATCACTTCATGTGCATTACCTAATTTAATATAAAGCTACAGGTGGTTCAGTTTCTATTATTACTACCCTGTTAAGATAAAGCAAAACTTAGAGAGCCTACCCAACTTATGAAGGCCTCACTCAGTCAGTGACTGTGTGACCCTCTGACCCCAGTGCCTAAGCTGGTAATTACCACACTCTACTGCTCTCAACATAAATAAGTGACTCATATGTCAGAACAAAGTTTAATGGTACCTTATCCTAGGAAACAGTTTATTGTCTATTTTGAGTGGGCAAAATTTGACAGAGCCTGTCATTACTGAGGCAGCAAAAATCAGGGCAAGTTACTGTGTGCCATGGAAAGGTTCCTCTGGGAAATGCTGTGACTGTCTTCCTGTCTCAGTATTTGACTATCATTTCTTATTCAGCACTTTCATGACCAGTGAAGGGGTTCCAGAGATTTATTACCCTGCTTTCTGCTGTTGAATTTCTGGCTAACATCCTTTCCTGAAGCTCAGTGAATCCCTACATTCAGCCATGATTGTAGACGGTGACCATCAGACATGTATTTGTGGGTTTAGTGGGTGATCTTGCTTTGGTTCTACTTTGTGAAAGTAGAAAAAGACTGGAAGCTTCTAGTGCTAATTTAGACAGTATTTGTCTAACTATAAAGTATTTGTAGAAGAACCATATCCTCTTTGTTGCAGACATGTCCATACAATTTTTTTTCTCATTTTCATTTTTATTTAGTGCTCTGTATGTGTGTGTGTGTGTGTGTGTGTGTGTGTGTGTGTGATATGTCGGGGGAAGGGCATGCATGCATGTGAATGCCAGAGGACAACTTTGTGGAACTGGTTCTATCCTTTTATCTTTATGTGGGTTTGTGTGATTGCACTCGGGTTCATGCTTGCATGGCAAATGCCTTACCCACTGAGCCATCTTGCTGACCCAGCATGAAATTTTCTTTATGTGCATTTGTGACATTAAGTATTAGAGACAAGATTATTATTTGTTATTTTAAAATGCATCTATTGATTTTGTAAGTGTGTAGAGGTCAGAGGACAACTTACATGAATCTATTCTCTCAAAGATCTGCCTTCTTCAGCATCCCAAGTGCTGGGATTAGAAGCACATGCCCATAATGTCCAGCATATTTTTAATTTTAAATTTAATTATTACCACAGATAGATAAAAGAGCAAACTAACCAGTCAACCTGTTCATTTACCAAGAATTTTCACTCCACATTTAACTTTTCTCATGTGCTGAGGTGGCCTCATTATCCTGGCTCTCCAGCACAGTTTTTCCACAAACCCATATGCTGCTATGCCTTGCTGGGTCCGGTCAGCAGACTCACTGGTTCTCTCTATGTTTTGTGTTGTGTTTTCTCCCTGTGGCCAGGCTGGAGGTGTGGCTTCTGGACTAAACCACGTTCTTACCAATGACCTGACGGCTAAGAGGCTCCTGCATGTGAAGGGTCGGAGAGTGGTCAGGGCCACCGAGGTTCCCCTCAGCTGGGACAGTTTCAACAAGGGCGACTGCTTCATCATAGACCTTGGCATCGTAAGTTTCATATGCACACAGAGATGTCTATGGGAATGTCAATTGTTTTTATAGCATATCATCTGTACACACCATTGAAGATAATCACTTTTTCTACACACTTGGAAAGAGGTTGTAGGAAGTGTTAACTGACACATAATATGGGACTTCAAAGTCTTTATGCTTTTTGGTCAGTTTGGAATAGAAGAGTGATTTAGTTCTTCCTGCTATAGAACAGAAATTGAATAATTTTTTAAATCTATTTCCCCTTGACTCTGAACAGAGCTTCCGCTAATTATTTTTGTCTTCATTGTGTGTGAGAAAATATAGTTTGGGAGAAAAGTGATTCTCTAAGCAGCCAAAAGTTTTGGAATTTAAACTGGGCATATGATTAGCCTAAACAACCTGCTGAGGAATGAGGGAGACTATTTTAGCATATATGCATATATATCCACACATATATACACCCCATAATGCTTTATACTTTTCAGTAATCTTAGGGTTATTGGAAGAAAAAAATCACAACTACAAATATTAAGTATCATTTTAGTGGCACAGGCAGTGGTATATAATATCTTACTTATGTTTTCTTCTGGGAAGTAGACCCTTTTAATGTTCTGTATGCTTTTTAATGATTATCATCATGACAAAGAAGTGTTGTAAGGCTGTATGTTGGGTCCTCATAGGCAGGATTTAAATTGTGTCTTCAAAACTTTTGTAAGGCCATTCCCTGCTTCCTAGGAACCACGTGCCAAGGCACAAAAAGGCAGGGAAGCACAGGGCCTGTTAATGTTTTCTCTCTCCTCTGCAGGATCCTTACTCTCACTGGCAGTACATGAGCATGCTCTGATAGGCATTTCTTTCGATTATTCCACCCAAGCACCAAATAATACACTTTCTACTCAGCACCTCATAGAACTTTTTCAAAGACTGACCACATACTGGGCCACAAAACAAACCTCAACGAATACAAAAATATTGAAACAATTCCATGCATTCTATTGGACCACAAAGCAATAAAGCTCAAAATCAACACTGGACAAAGCCCTAATCACTACACGAACTTGTGGCGATTGAACACACTCCTAAACAATGAGTGGGTCAAAGAAGAAATTAAGAAAGAAATAAAAGAATTCCTGGAATTCAACGAATTCAACACAACACAACCTCTGGGGCACATTAAAAGCAGTCCTAAGAGGGAAGTTTATAGCTCTAAGTGCCTACATTA
>NW_008333659.1:81381-85390 GCF_000622305.1 Nannospalax galili
AGAACAAATAAAACCCAAACCCAGTAGAAAAGAAGAAATAATAAAATCAAAGCAGAAATTAATGAAATAGAAACAAAGAAAACAATGCAAAGAATCAAGAATCTAAGAGCTGGTTCTTTGAAAAGCTAAACAAGATAGACAGACCCTTAGCCCAGTTGACCAAAAGAAAGAAAGAGCAAATCCAAATCAACAAAGTCAGAGATGAAAGGGGAAACATCACAACAGACACCCTGTGAGGCAGCTGTTAATCACAGACTTTCCCAGCATACACTGCTTTAGTTTGCATGAGGTTTGAACTGCCTAGCTCTCACTCAAGGTAGCCTAACCAGTAAATGATGAAGCCAGAATTGGTCTTCAGGTCTCTGTTTTTCATCCAAGCATTTTGTTTTACTGTTTGTACCTTGCCAATATTTTGTGATACCAGCACATGTCAAAAGAGTTTATTCCAGGGCTGGAGAGATGGCTCAGAGGTTAAGAGCACTGGCTGCTCTTACAGAGGACCTGGGTTTGATTCCCAGAACCCACATGGCGGCTAAGAACTGTCCTTAACTCCAGTTTCAGGGGATCCAACACCCTCTTCTGACCTCCGCAGCAATGCACAACATGGGTGTACTCACATACATGCAGGCAATATACTTGTACACATAAAATTAAAAAATAATAAATATTTTTTAAAAAAGAGTTTATTCCATATGCATAGGGGAGGGAGACAGAGGATCCTGAATGTGGAGACACATGGTTGGTTCTATTTCACCAATATTAATTTGGCAACAGCACAGACATGTGTTAAGGTTACAAATAGTTTGGAAAATAATCCCACAATATAAGATTCATCACTTTCTCCAAGTTAGGGTGTGTCTGTAGGTTTGTTTTGTTTTGGTTTTTTTTTTTTTTTTTTTGGTTGTTTTGAGGTAGGGTCTCCCAGTAGCCTGGAACTTACTATGTAGACCAGGCTGGCCTCAAACTCACAGAGATCTGCCTGCCTCTGCCTCCCACGTGCTGGGATTAAAGGTGGGTGCCACTGCGCCTGGCTTATCTATAATTTTTAATACTGTTACACTGTACTCTGATTGTTTTGGCTCATATCGGCTTGTGAACACAGTTGAGAGTCCAGTAATATCAATGCTCAAATATAGTTCTGACTCTCTGACTTGGACATCTGTACCTAGATTGGCAGTTCTTTATTCTGAGCCCCACAGCCAGTTTCATGAGAACCCCCCCTTTTTATTTTTTTTAGTCTTTTTGAGACAGGGTCTCCCTGTAGCCCCAGTTGTCCTGGAACTCACTATGTAGACCAGGCTGGCCTTGAACTCACAGAGATCCACCTGCTTCTGCCTCCCGAGTGCTGGGACCATATCCACTCTCCTAACCAGATTTGAATTCTGACCTTCAGATCTAGGAACAAGCTAGCTACCATCTCGCTCTTTCACTGCCCCACATGGAAAATAAAACAATACTGCAATTAAAAAGCCCATAGACATCATCAAGGCTCCCAGTTCCAAAACGCAACTGCAGCTGTCCCTCAAAGCCTGTGCACAATTGTTTATCTCAGCCTTTATTTTCACCACTTATATTTTAAAACCCTTTATAACTTGTTTTGCGCATAAAAATGATACCTTTTGCAAAGAAAAAGACTTCAGTTCTCATTCAAGTTACATAGTTTTCAAGTTACAGGTTTTCATCTGTAAAGCTAGCTATTTGATTAGGGGGTCTCTAGGGACCATAAACAAGAAAGGCACTTTCCAATCATAATATAATCCATGACTGCTATTGTCTGCAAGTTTTTACTTTCTTAAAAATTTATCTATTATGCAATTGCTGTACAAATGCCATAGTCTATTTAATTATCATGAATTCTGATTCTGATTTCCAACTATCTACTCTTTGACCCTGGGCAAATCATTAACCTCTGGAACCTTAGTTTCCTCCTGTTTTCACACCCTGACCTTGTTTCTGATGTCATCTCTAGCCTTAGCTGCCTGTGATTCAGTCTTACCTGACACACAGTCACATTTGAGAAATGGCAATTGTTGTTCCAGTTCCCAAAGGGAGCAAAAGACCTTGAAGGTGTGTGAAAGTCACTCACATTGAGTGATGAGTGGGAAGGGACCCGGGATTCTGTCTGTAGATCAAATTCTTGTTATTGCACAAAGCTAGCTTGCCATGTTGTGTGATATAGAATGGGGCTGGATGTCTTGCATGGGTTTCAGAATCAGTCAATTTCAGGAATGATAGTGCATAATTTAGCTGAGATTCTACCGAAAGCCGTTGTTTTCATGAAATTGTTTATTATTCTGTGAAATATTGAATTCCTCAATGGGCTAGATAGTTGGATATTGTAGTAAGCAAGTTGACTGCTAGTGATACATGCTTTGTCTCATAGGCAATGTCAGCCTATGTGACCCATAAATCCAGCCTTATGCAAATGGACAGGGTATGTGCAGTTCAAAGATAGTAATATATTTAACAAGAAATTATCTTTATTTTAAAGATTTTATTTTACTTTTACTTATATGTTTGACTATTTATCTATATGTGGGTATGTGCACATGGCCCTCAGAAGAGGGTATTGGATTCCCCAGATGTGGAATTACAGGTGGTTGTGAGCTGCCTCAGATGTGGAATTACAGGTGGTTGTGAGCTGCCTCAGAGACCAGAAGAGGCACTGGATTTCCCAGATGTGGAATTACGGGTGGTTGTGAGCTGCCTAGTGTGGGTGCTGGGAACCTAACTCAGGTCCCCTGCAAGAGAAGTTGGTACTCTTAACTGCTGAGTTATCTATCTCTCTAGTTCCCAAATGATCTTTATTTTACATAGTTAATTATCTTCAGCAACTCTCAAGTTTTTTTCCTGCTTGCAGGCATCATAGATCAGCTGCAGAGGCACTGTGCTTAGATATTGCTCAGTATGGAAGTTTCCTACACTCCGAAGGGATACCTTGACAGGAACTCTCCAGACACTAGAGCAAATGCCTGGAAGATCAGTGTTTGAGTCACTAACCTTTAACCAGTTGATATGGTGTCACAAGATTTTAATGGTGATGAGATCTTGTGATCATCTTGCTAACTTTATTTTGGGGTGTGGCACAATGAATAGAGAGGGACATTGGACAAAATTTTTCTGAACCATAATATTTCAATGGCAACATTAAGCTAATTATTCAAAGACCACACCTTCTGGATGAACCTGAAGCCATTGCAGTTTAAGTTTGCTTTATCACCCAGCTATGATAAACACAAGTTAAATGTCTGAATTACCACTGAACCAAAGACAGCTGGTTAAAACTCAGGTTCTGTGTGTAAACATGAACTCAGTTTCAAGTTTAATAATGTTTGAGGAATTCCCGCTTTTATGATAAGCAGTCACTAGTATTAATATGAATCTCATATGCCTCAGAAACATTTGCTCTTTCATAGGGTTGTGGGCTGTGGGGACATTCCCTAGGCTGACAAGTATGAATTCAGCATGAGACATGAGATTCCAAGACAAATCAGTTAACCAGCCAGTATGAAAATAAAGTCATGAATATTTTAGAGAATGACATATATTTATATTATTTTGGTATATCATTAGAAAAATAATATGAGATATGGCTGGATCTTCACCAGTCCCAGCACTTGGGAGGTGGAGGGTAGAGGCAGGAGAATTAGAAGTTCACGGTCATCCTTGGCTGCATAGTGAATTAAGGCTAATCTGGATTACAAAAGACCATTTTTCAAAAACAACAACAAAATTACAGCAAAACACCAGTAACTACAGAATGATGATTGATAGGTAGAGCGCAGGAGCGAGCGGGTGGATGGAGGAAGGCACCGAGGCACAGATGGAATTCTCAGTGGGATACAGATTTATTTCGCACGGGGCACCTTTCCCTCGGGGAAGGGAAAGATGTTCACCCACGGGTTGTGAGCTGGGACTTTATATATGGGGGCTTTAGGGTGTGGAAGGGGGGAATGTTTGGGGGAGAAATCAGGGAGGGGGAAGCAGGTAGGATTAGGGTGTGGAAGGG
>NW_008333659.1:85722-117454 GCF_000622305.1 Nannospalax galili
GGGACGGGAGGGGGGGGGGAGAAACTGCTGCTATTTGGAACCCTAACAATGATGAAAAAAGCCTTTGTTCTCAAGGCCTGGGATGTGAGGTTAGTCAACCTCCAGTCCAGAATGAGCTCTCACAGGAGTAGGAATTCCTGTGGTGAGTTTCTAATCCTGACCTTCTACACACTCTTGTTTCCGGGTTAATTTACTGGGTCTGTTGTGCAGCCTTGCCCTACTCTCCTGGCTGTAACCAGTCTCCCTCCCATTGCTCAGCCACATGACTTTGAAAGACCAGTCTCCACTTCCTCAGTCAGCAGGCACCACCAGCAGTGTCTGATTTGCATTCCCACCATTCTTTAGAGGTGATATCTTCTCTTTGCTTCATCCCGGGACCACTGTTCACCTGAGCTGTCAAACTCCAAAGCCAGGAATCATACTGATAACCTCTCCCTAGGGCTCCCCTTGCCACCAATCACTTTCCTAGTTTGTTCTGCCTCCTAAGTATCTCCAGGCCCTTCCATCCTTTTATCACTACTGATACTCCACGTTCCCTCCAGGGGCCACACCCTTGCTTTTTCAGATGGCTCCCTTTGTCTAGACTATTCCCCTCTTTTGTGACACCTTTCTTCAGCAAGCATCCAGTATCATCTCATGATAAAATAGTCCAGGAAGAGGTTGCCCTCTTCAGAGTTTTCTGCCTGACCCCCTTCTCTTTCACTTCCCCCTTCAGGGTCCCACCCCATGGTGTGAGGCCTCTGCTTTTCTTACCTTTTTGGCCACCATGCAGAGTCTGCCTCTTGGGGCATTTCTCTCCTTTCTCCTCGGTTCCCTTTCCAGCCTCACTCACTTGCTTTGTTCCTAGTGTAAGCCTGGAACTTACAGTCATTCAACAAAATTACAAATGTGTATCTATCCAGCGTACAGCATGCAGTCTCATGCAGGTGTGTGTTCAGAGATAAGATTTTCATTTCCACCTACAACTCAGCCTGACTCTATTCTCAAACACCTGTTTCCATAAGGAGGTTAAAAATGTAAGTTTTGCCTTGTTATGGAGAATTTTTAAATTATTTAAGTTATTTATAGCTATACATAAATGATTTGATAGCCTGGGGTTGGACTGAAGTTCATCATGGAAATGTGAGTCCAACCCACCTTTATTCATCTACAAATTGCACTGAAGCAGTGGCATTCCACTTATTCAGTAGTGTAGGCTGGCCTGTAGCCCAATTTAGACTCCAATTCACAACAACCCTCCTGCCTCAGCTTCCCAGATGCTGGGAAGAACTATCACGTGATTTTTCTACTCATTTAAAAACCTTTTTGAGACATGCTCTCATCGTAGCCCACACTTACTGTGTAGTCAAGGTTGGCCTTGAACTCCTGATCCTCTTTTAAAATTTTTATTTATTTTATGTGTATGAATGTTTTGGTGTGTGCATGTAAGCATACCATGTGCATGCAATGCTTCCTGCAGAGGCCAGAAGAGGGAGTTGAACCTCTTGGAACTAGAGTTACAGATGATTGTTAGCCACCATGTAGGTGCTGGGAATCAAACCTGGGTACTCTGGAAGAGCAGCCAGTGTTCTTAACTGCTGGGCCATTTCTCCAACTGCCAGTCTTAATTCTCTTTCCTCCACCTTCCAAGTGTGGGATTGAAGGGGTGCACCATCACCATTATAGGTGTGCACCAGCTCCATTTACCCTTGAACATTTGGGCTTTATCCTCTGCTCCGAAGTCATTTGCTAGAGACTATCCTTGAGCTCATCTTGGTCTTCTGTATAATTTGATATCAGAACCTTTCTGGTTCTTTCAGCCACTCTTGTGACCCTCACAGGAGCTCTACTTAGTTTTCCCCATCTGGGATACTTTGCTCACATTGTATCAATGGCCTGACTGTACCCTGGCCCACAATCATTTCTGGTCTAATGCTCAGGCTCAAGGATGATTGACTGACAAAGTTAGCCTTGTGTTACTGCTAACAAAAGTGCCTCAGATAATCAACTTGAAAAGAGTAAAGGTTTGTTTTAGCACATGATTTCAGTTCATGGTTGGTTGATCCAGTATGAGATAATCTATCATGGTGGGAATGTCTTACGGAGGAAGCTGCTTACCTCATAGCATCTGAAAAGCAGAAGGAAGGAGGAGAGGGGGATGAGATCTCAAATCCCTTTCAAGAGCATGCTGCCCTCTGACAAGGCTCCTACATAGGCCCCATCTCTTGAAGGTTCCACCACTTCTAACAGCACCACGGATGGAATGCCTATCCAAACGAGACTGATGACAAATCCACCGAGGGAAAGTGTGCAAAGGTCTTCACCAAGGTTCACTGCTTCCAGTCAGGATTTTTAGTCCTGCTCTCCTGATCCCATATTCTACTGTTGCTTCACCTTTGGTTCCTGCAATAAATTCTAGCACCTAAGGCCTAAACCCACCCTGCTCCTTAGTATGCAAACCATTTTCAACCATCATTCTCTCTCATTCTCTCCCTCAAGAATTTTTTAGCTGTGACTGTACCTCAGTAGTAGAGCACGGGACTCTCATGCATGATGCCCTAGGTTTAATCCCCAGAACTGTCAAAAAGAATCTTTTCAGACAAAATCACATATCTTTTAAATTAAAAATAAGTTTTCAGACCTTTTTTTTTTTTTTTTGCTAAGCTGAAAATTCTTAATTTAAAAATAAAAAGAACAGAATAAACAATTGTTCTTTGTACTGGATAAATCTGTTCTTACTCCAAAGTCATGCATAATACCACATTCATAAGAGGAGAGCCTTGTGGTAAGATGAAAAGATAAGAAGAAAGATAAATGGATCTTAAATCTTTACCCTGCAGTAAAAGTAGGGACCAATGACATTTCTTGTGTGCTTAGTGAATGAAGGATAAGGGTGAAAAGCAGTAGCCTTTGACCTCTAGATACTGGTGGATGGTTTGAGGCATGGAGCTTGACAGAGTAGAAGGTGAGAGCACCAGAGTCAAGGTACAGTCCTACTGTACCTGGGTAAAGGCATTAGGAAAGACAGCACTCAAGGCCTTAGGATTTCCACTTTAATTCACTTGTAGCCTCGTATTAGAATCTTTTGGAAGAAAACATTTAAAATACTGATGCTTGTCATTTGATCCCTAGAGATTCTGTTTTTCAAGTTTTGGAGTGACAGTTTGGTATGGGTGATTTTTAAGTTCTGTCTCCCTGAGTTATTCTAAGGCACTGTGTCTATGGAGAACCACTTCAGGATAGAAATTGTCTAACAGTGCTGGACAGTTCAGTCACAGGCACAAGGAATGCATAAGCCAGTGGAGTGGCTGAATCACCAATAGCTGCTGGAAATGACTGTTGGTAAAGTGTGACTGTAAACCTTCTTTGCTTTGCCAAACATGTGGACTAGAATGGAGGGCATCACTTCATCTACTCTGACCGGTGCTGGGGAGATGAAGCCTCCTGAAGCTGTTCACCTAGCGTCAGTGAGTGGCGTCACCACCAGCAGCCAAGCTAGAATTGTCCAGGTGGTTTCCTCTTTCCCTCTCCCTCCAGGGCACTGCCAGTGGCACAGTTGGCAGGCCTGCAGGGTTTATCCTTCTAAATAGCCCCGAATTTTCACTGTTACTTCTGCACAGTCCAGGTTCAGATGCAGATACTTCCTCTCTGGTCCCTAAATCTTCCATGGTCTTGCACATGACTCACTCCTATATCTTCCATCTTTTAAGAAATGTACTAAAAAGATACACACACACACACACACACACACACACACACACACACACACTATTGAAGGACAGTGCAGTTATAGGATACAAATAAACAACTCTATAAAAAACTAAAGAAATTATGTTTTAAGTTTTTAAATGAAAAAGATTTGTAGGGCTGTCTCACAAATCATTATTTTTAAGCTAGAGAATGTCTAGGCATAACAATACCTTAACAAATTTCTGTATTTGGTCAATTAGATCTAAGGAAAAATTAAATGCAGTAAAAATAAACAAGAAGTAAAGAAGAGGGGCGTGTCTGGGCTGCCATTTTTTTGTAGAATTCTAGATGTATTTAGAATAAATAATGTGGAAAAACAGCAGAAAGGCAGTGTGGGCCTGTGAACTGCTTCACATGTTGTGAGTCAATATCACATGGTCTGTTTGGCACCCCTTTAAATTAGCTTTCAAGGGCATCATTGAGCACTGCTTTATTTTTGCTTTTATTTCCTGTCCCCCAAGTGATGTTTGACTGCCCTTTGAGGTTTGACATATTAATTTTGACCACACAGTTTAAAGGAAAAAATTAGAACTACTGTTTTTCAGACTAGTAATGGGTTTCCTCTCCTCAAATGTGGTTGTTTCTATAATTGTCACTTGTGTGCTTTTATGTCTGGTTGCTCACTGACCAGACAGCCAGTAACAGGCTGTCTTTATGTTCTTTATTCTTCCTTTCCCAATTACGCAGAATAATCCCATTCTTCTTTAATAGCCTAGATGGTAAGAGATAATAATGTTTTTTAGAACTTCTACTGGAGGGTACACATGGACAATATGTACATCAACAACTTTCTGCTAAAGTTGGAGTGAATGTCATTCCAAACTGAGTTGATGCATCCATATTTATGTTAAGGTTTTTTTTTTTTTTTTTTACATGACGTTTGACTGTGTTGCCTGCATGTATGTGAGTGGACCCATGTCATGCAATGCTGCGGAGGTCAGAAGAGGGTTTTGGATTCCCCTGGAGTTGGAGTTAAGGACAGTTCGTAGCCACCATGTGGGTGCTGGGAATTGAACCCGGGTCCTCTGCAAGAGCAGTCAGTGCTCTTAACCTCTGAGCCATCTCTCTCCAGTCCCTTACATGAAGTTTTAATATTCCATCTCCAAAGAAATGCAGCATCTAGTGTTGATTTGCTAAATGCCTTAGGATCTTAGAAGGTCAAATATTTGCCTTTGAAACCATGTTTGCTTTATAATTTTCAGTGCCTAGTAAATTTAAATCACATTCATGAAAGTTTTTTAGTTAAATTCCATGGAATTTAAATAAATAAAATAATTTAGATTGTAGCAGAAATTTTTTTCTAATGATGCATATTAACCTATTATATCAATCCAGACTTTTCTATTTTTTATTATAGCTCTATGCAGAATTTGCTTTTTAAAGTAAATCCAGAAAACAGGGCTAGGAAAGTTTTTTCAAGCATAGTGCCAACTGGATACAAAGTTTCCCTGTGTGTGGAGTGGCTAAGTGTTCTTAACCATCTACCTCTGAATAGAGTAAGTGTTGGGCAGTGCAGTTTATTAATAGTGTTATTCACACTTATTTCAACACAGTAGAACTCTGTTAAAACGAAATGGCCTAAGCACATCATCACATGTGGTGCAATATAAACTGTTTATTTCATGAACTGCTAAAATTCTGTTTAAGCTTTTAAAGTAAGCTTTAACATGTTGCTGCCAGCATTAAAGGAATGATATGTGAGGCAAATTAGTTAGATTAAATGAAGGCTGACCTTTAATTGTTAAAACTCTTTAAATTATCTTGACTTTTGACTATTTACAATTAAAGTAATTATTTTATTGCATTTCCTATTTTATGTAACCAGTCAAAATAAGTTAAGCAGGAAAATACTTCATTTGCCTATAAATAGTGACAGAAAATATGACAAAATAATAAAAGAGTAAGCATAGCCTAAATCACTCACTGCCATGCAAAGTTAAGGCATTTTCGACAAATTTTAGTGATTAGTCACTAAACTTGACTTTTAAAGCCTTTAATGTTGTTATGAGTATTCCCTACTTTTTTTTTTTTTTTTTACTATTTTGGGGGGATCTACTCAATTTCTTTTATTTTTTTATTTTGTTTTAATTTAATTTGTATTTATTTTATACAGAATATATCAAACAATCTTAATCATCTTTATATCCCCTGTCCCCACTGGCAGGCTCCCACAGCCCCCCATCTGGAACCCATATACTCTGTCATCTGTATTAAGGCCCACTATGTCAACTCAGTGTCCTCAGACATTCCCCAGTGCAAGTCCATCCACTGAGGTCTAGTCAGCCTATCTAGAGTCTCTTATTTTAGGAAGATCAGCTCTTTTTCATTCAGTAATCAGCTGCCAATGTTTCCTTAGCTAAAATTGGGGTCTGCTGCTCATTGCCACAGTTCTATGCTGGGTTTTTGCCTGAGTTTGCACAGGACTTTTATATGCTGACACCATTGCCATAGAATCATATGAGCAGGGTCCCAGGAGCTCGTAGGACTCTGTTTTATGGTCCTACACCTCCTCCCTGGCTCTTAAAACCTTTCTGTTCCCTCTTCTTTGCTGGTTACTGAGCCTTGGGTGGGTGAAGTTTAATATAGGAGTCCTGTCCAAGGACCAGCATTCAGCACTCTTGATCTTTACGTTCTGGCCATTTGTGACCTTTTGTGTTCCTGTCCCTGATCTACATTAATGAGAATTGAGAGATTCATTCACGTCCTCTTCTTTACCCCTGTTCTATGCTCCAGGAGCCTTAGGTGTAGAAGTTGCATTGTAGATGTGTCACTTAGGCCTGAGCAATTCATAGGCAATGTGTGTGTGTGACCAGTTGTGTACTTGGTAATAGTCTCCAACTGGTGCAAAATAGGCTTCTTTGATTGGTGGTGACTAGGATATTTGTCTGTAAATATAAGGATACGTAGCATGAAATTACATTAGTCTAGGGATGTGACAGTCTTGGGGTTTTCTCTAAGATCTATGACCACTCCAACCATGTGTATTTGGTTATGTTTACATTACTACAGTTGAGTTTCCTCCCACTGAGTGGGCTTTTAGTCCAATTAGGTAGCTGTTGATTGCCTCCAAGATAAAAGTACCACTACTGCACCAATGTCATTTGCTGTGATGGTCATTGATGTGGTTATTAGGCCTTAATGCTGGGGTTGGATCATTGATTGATGTTCTCCCTTAGCAGCTTGCATGGTGCTCTCCAAAGCTAGGAGAAGCTTTCAGGGGAAGTGGCTTCCAGGTCATTTCCAACTTCATTGCTTCAAATCCTGTGTCTGAAGTATGTCCTGTCTTCAGCAATAGGATCTTACCTTCAAGTTCTGGGAGGCCCTCAAGGGCTGTGGCAATAGCTTGTGTAATTTTGGGAGTCTCCTGGACCACCCTGGCCAACAACTCATGGAAGGTTTCTCCTGTCTGGCACTGTTTTCTGTGGTCTCTAAGTGCTATGAGGAATATTTTATTTGTGAATTGGTGTGCATGCAAAAATGTAGATCATATTTTGGAATCTATGCAGTATTGTAAAATTCTATTATAAATAATAACGCTTGTGAAATTATTGTTATCTAACAGACATCTTAAGTGCATTTTAGCAAACTTCCATTAGGCTTTATAGGTGCTGATAAAATTTAGTGTGATGTTACATGCATCCCTTTGAGGTACATGAGAGGTATTTATACAACTCAGATAAAGAGACTGTAAATATCTGCTAGGTGATTAGAAAACCATGATGAAATTAAGCTATAAAAGATGTTAATTAGTCTGAGAAAACTAGAGAGCTAACTTCTGATCTACTTTCTCTCTTTCACTGTAATATATCATTAAAGTTTGCTTTCTCATACCTACTAGGAAAAGAATTATTTGCAAAATATCATCAAATAAGATAGGGAAAGGGAATCTGAGCCACGATCTTGGGCTGCACTTGGCAGAGTGGTGTGCTGGGTTCCACTGGGTATTGAGATATCGTATGTTATCTGTGTGTGCTATGCACCCCAAATGACCAGTAATGGTTTTAATGCTAGCTGAATGTTAAAATCTCTTAGGGAGCTTCCAATAAGCAGTTGCTCAGTGAGAGTCTCTCAGGGTATGGCTCATATCTCTGTAGATTTTTTTAATGACCTTCCTACTCCACTGATCTTAATGCTCAATAACTAATAATCATTAGAAACCCTGTGTTTTCATGCATTGTAAGTGCTGACCTTGGCATGGTACTCAAGTGACCTGTGCTTGGGTGCTTTGTATCTAATGCCCAGGTGTAGAAAAGAAGCTAAAGCAGAAGCTATAGGAAACTACCATACATACCTTGACCATATTGAGTAATTAATTCACATTCTAGGATGAAAAAGGTTACAAGGCTTAGTTCTCTTTATTTCCTTCAAAAATTCAAATTACTAAGAGATATGTTTTATTCTTAAACAGGAGTATGGATCAGGTCAGTCAGAAAGAAAAGGGTTAAAAACTTACAGGCCTATGTTGTTCAAAGCTGTGCCTTGGTATCTCCAAGAAACCTTGCTCCCAGTTTAGTGCAAAATGACTCTGGAGTGACGATATCTTGCAGTCAGAGAGAAGAATCCATCTCTCTTGGTGTCTGGGTGCTCTTTTATTTTCCTGTTATTAATACATTTATTGTTTATTTTTTAATTCAAACACACTGATGCATGCTTAACATACTCAGAGAGTGGCCGCTCAGACCCTCCTCACACTTCATTACTGTGCTAACAAGCACTCCATAGTTCACAAGTGAGACATGTGGAAGTTGAAATACAATCATGGTGCAAATATTTGTTGGCAATAGTGTCTACATGCCATCTGTCCTTGCTAGTTTTGTCTTCTTCATGTCTCTATACTCAGCAGCTTCTTCATAATAAGCTCTTAATAAATGAATGGGACATATTGGAGTTTTTTTTTTTTTCTAGACAGAACCCCTATCTCTTAAAACTGCATCCTGAAGGATCTATTTTTTGGTTGCAAATGTACATTTTGGTTCTACATGGATATGCTATTGTGTGGCTTTATCTTTGTCTTTTTGGTTGTGAACCTGAGCCTTTAAGGGCTGTCCTGTCTCTCCAGCCCAGCTTTATTTTATTCTTGAGGGCATATCTGGAGTGATTTCCCACATTGGTATTAAATCATTTCCCTCAGTTTTCATTCTCTGAAGAGGAATCTGTGAATACCCATGTATGATAGTTATATCCCTCTGTTGATTGGCTTTTTTTTTTTTTGCTATTGCAGCTCATGTTCAAATCATTCTCTATTGTAAATCAAAAGACACTTATGATATTAAATGCACACTTAATTATTTCATCTGCTGCCAGACTGCCCTCGCAGAAAGCTTGAGGAGGTTTCTATCACCCAAATAGTACATGATAATGCCAACCCATTTCCCAGGTGTGGGTACCCTGAAACAACTTCTTTTGTTAAACCACATACAATATTTCAATCGAAATGATGCATAATGTAATCTATACAATACACCAAGTAACTGTTTTTATTAAACCTCATTTTAAGAGTTAAGTATCCTTTTTTTTTTTTTTTGGTTTTTTTGAGACAGGGTCTCCCTGTAGTCCCAGCTGGCAGCTGGCCTGGAACTCATTATGTAGACCAGGCTGGCCTTGAATTCATAGAGATCCACCTGCCTCTGCCTCCCAAGTGCTGGGATTAAAGGCATGTGCCACCACGCCCTACCTAAGTATCCAATTTTTTATGTGTCATAATTTATACAACTTATTCTGTTATTGAATATGTAATATATTTCTAATTCCTCATATAATCATATAGCAGTGATAATCCTTTTATATGTAGGTTTTTCTTCTCTTTATGAATAATTTATTAAAGTGAATTATTTCTGAGTCAAAGGTTTTTTAACTCTTTTTATGACTTTTGATCAGAATTGTTAGGTGATTTTAGATATCTTAGTGTTCTGGGTTTAGTCACTGATTATATATGAATTTTAAAGCATCATGTTGTATGGGATAAATATGCACCACTTGTATTTGCTAATCTGAATAATGAATAAATGAATTAATTGATTTACAAAAGTGGTATATCAATTTTATTATCATCAAGAGATTATTACCTTAACAGATTTGACTACCTTTCTGAAATAAAGTACTTATAAATTTGAATTTAAAGAATCCATGTTTACTTTTATAAATTTATAGTTTGTAGACATTATATACATAAAGAATGGTGAGCTATAGATGTATTTTTCCATTAAAATATCTTTTTTCATGCCATCAAATCAATAAGATAGAGACTGGAATATAATTATATATTTAAATTATGTTTATATACTTAAAGAGTTTTACATATTTCCATAGTTGATAGTTTTAATTTTCATCCTTTTAAAATATATTTTTATTTATTCATGGAGAATTTCATACATGCATACAGTATATTTTCGTCATATTCAACCCTGACCCTCTAACTCCTCCTGGATTACCGTCCCTGTTCCCCTCCCAAATCATGTCCTCTTTTTTTCTCCTCTTCCCCTTCCTCACCCCCCTTCCCTTTCTCTCTCCCCTCCCAGTCCCTCCCCTCCCCCTCTATAACCCACTGAGTCTGATTAGTGTTAACCATATGCACGTGGGTGTGGGGCCATCCACTGGAACATGGCCAACCCACCAGGGACCACACCCCTAAAGAAAACCAACTCTCCCTCTCTAGCAGCCATCAACTGTCAGTGGCTCCTCAGCTAGAGGTTGGGGCTTATGAGTCCCTACAGCCTACATCCTGGGGTGTTGACTGGCTTGATTTGTGCAATCCTGTGCAGGAAGCCACGACTGCTGCAAATTCATGAGCACAACAGTCCTATCATAACCAGAAGACACTGCTTCATCCCAGACCTTCCTGACTGGCTCTTACAATTTTTCTGACTCTCTTCCTCCATGTTCCCTGAGTCTTGGGGGAAGGGTATATAATACAGATATCTCATCTTTGGCTAAACACTCCACAGATACTTCTTTTCTGCACTTTGACCAGTTGTGAATCTCTAATAACTGCCATTCCCTGTTTATTATATCAAATATATTATAAATTTTATTATTATACCTTGTTTTTCTTTATTAATTACAGCGTGTTACACTAAGACTGAAAGTCCTCTACATATAATTCAGGTCAAAAGATTTGCCTTTTTTTTTAGGAAATTTACCAGTGGTGTGGTTCCTCCTGCAACAAATACGAGCGTCTGAAAGCAAGCCAGGTTGCCAATGGCATTCGAGACAATGAAAGGAAGGGAAGATCTCGAGTCACTGTGGTGGAAGAAGGAAGTGAACCTTCAGAGCTTTTAGAGGTATTGTGGCTTGTATTGTTTGCTGAAAGGTTACCACTCTGAGTCCTACATGTGGGTGTGTGCCTGCATGGTGGGGAGTGAGGGAAGAGGGATTGAACACATTTTTTAATTGGGAGGCTGGGGTAAGCTCAGCTAAGAGGAAGTATAGGGGTTGTATGAGTCATGGGATTATGAAAATTCAAAATCATGCCTATTTTATCTCATGATATCTTGGCCCTTATCTTTCTTTTTCTTTTTTTGTGTATTGGGATTGAGCCCAGGGCCTTGAGTATGCCAGGCATGTGTTCTACCACTGAGCTCACAGCCACACTTCTTTTAATTGATTATAAGAATATATTTTGGAGCCTGGTAGTGGTGCACACCTTTAATCCCAGCACTCGGGAGGCAGAGGCAGGTAGATCTTTGTGAGTTCTAGGCCAGCCTGGTCTACATAGTGGGTTCCAGGACAGCTGGGGCTACAGGGAGATCCTGTCTCAAAAAGATAAAAAAAAATAAAAAAGAAGAAGAATATATTTTGGAAGGAAGAAAATAGTTTATCTAGATTTAATGTTCTTTAAAGTGCACTGATTTTCTTCACTTTAAAATTTAACAATTACTTCATTAAAGAATGAATTTTTTTATTTATTATTTTATGTGTGTTGCCCACATGTATATGTATGTAAGTGTGCTTGTGTCATGCAATACCTGGGGAGGTCAGAAGAGGGCACTGGATTAACTGGAACTGGAGTTATGAATGGGTTGTTTGCTGCCACATGGGTTCTGGGAATTAAACCCAGGTCCTCTGCAAGAGCAGTCAGCGATCTTAACTGCTGAGCCTTTGCTCCAGCCCCAAGAATGAAAATCTTATAGCAAAATATTAAATGTGCAAATATTTTATTTATTTGAATCAAGCTAAGAAGCTTGTCTTATAGATAAGACATTTATGATTTTATTATAGTTTTAAAGTTAATATGGAAACTAAATCTCCATAGCTCTATAGAACTAATCCTTTACTTAACTATTATATTAATCTTTGACCATTAGTTGTAACTAATCTTTCCCCTTTACAGTGACATCCTTAGTACATATATTATGTATATTTCCTAATGGAAAATTGTCAATTAAAGGATATAGTTGTATTCAAATATCTTGATATATATTGGCACATTTATTCCCATTTTTCACTGAGTATTTGTTGAGCTCCTGCTCAACAATATGTGTTGGGTACAACATATTTGCACCAAATGTTACTTCTTTTCACAAGCACTGTATATTCCATTATTACCTTCCAGAGCTCTGTCAGGATTTGCCTTTTTGAATCTTCTGCATGTAATGGTTTGCTTTCTATTGCTGAGATAACACACTCTTATCAAAACCAGCTTGGGGAGAAAGGTTCATTGCATCTTACGCTTCCAAGTGATTGTCCATCTTTGAGGGAAGTCAAGTAGGAACCCAGGACAGGAACTTGGAGACAAGAGCTGAGGCAGAGACCATGGAGGAATGCTACTTACAGGCTTGCTCCTCTGGCCTGTGTTCAGCCTGCTTTCCTTTCCTTTTTGTGACAGAGTCTCCCTGTAGCCCCAGCTGGCCTAGAACTTGCTATGTAGACCAGGCTGGACTTGAACTTCAGAGATCTGCCTGCCTCTGCCTCCCAAATGCTGGGACTAAAGGTGTGTGTCATCACACCTGGCCTTCAGCCTGCCTTCTTATACAACCCAGACCCATCTGCCCAAGGGTAGCACCACCTACAGTGGGCTGGGCTCTTTCATGTCACTCAACAATCAAGAAAATGCCCCAGACATGCCCACAGGTCAATCTGATAGAAGGAATTCTCCAATTGCGGTCCCTCTTTCCAGGTGTGTCAAGTTGACAACTGAAGCCCACCAAGGCACTAGCTGTAAGTGGAATTTTCTTTTTTCCAATATCATGGAATATTACATATTTACTCACAGTTATTTTTGCAATTTCCATTTAAAAATTTAAAAGTCTATCTTGGAAGTATGCTTTAATATGCTCAGGTAAGGGCAATTTTGTGCATTGGTTACATGATCCAATGAAAACTTAAAATTCCAGTGATCAAAATATGAGAGGGATGGAGAGACATCTCAGCAGCTAAGAGCACTGGCTGCTCTTGCAGAGGACCTGGGTTCGGTTCCTAGCACCCACATGGTGACTTACAACCACCTGTAACTCCAATTCCAGGGGATTCTATGCTGTCTTCTGGCCTCCATGGGTATTATATGTATGGGTGCACTTATATATATGAAGGCAAACAATCATAATACATAAAAATTATAAAATGATTTTTAAAAACATGTGAAGGCCTATGTCTGTGTCTCAGTGGTAGAGCACATGAGGTGCTAGGTTTAATCCCAAATCCTGCTGTGCTGGATAGCTTTAGTGTTAACTTGGCACACCTGGGTAGAGGGAGCCTCAATTGGGGAATTGCCTTTATTGGACTGGCCTGTGGCCATGTCTGAAGGGCATCTTCTTGATGAGTGATGTGGGAGAGCCCAGCCCACTGTGGGTGGTGCCATCCCTGGGCAGGTGAGCCTGTGTTACATAAGAAAGCAGGCTGAGCAGGGGCCAGGGGGGCAAGCTAGTAAGTAGTGTTCCTCCATGGCCTGTGCTCCAGCTCCTGCCTCCAGGTTTATGCCCTGAGTTCCTGCCTTGGGCTCCCTGATGAACTGTGACCTGGGAGATGTGAGACAAATAAACCCCTTCCTCCCCAAGTTGGTAGTGGTCAGAGTATTTTGTCACAGCAATGAAGAACAAACTAAGACACCTGCCAAAAAGAAAAAATGTGCTAGTTTTATTACTTAGAATTTCTTTGTTTTATTTTCATAGTAGCTCTCAAACATATACTTTTACATTAATGATGTTTTGAATACTTTTCAATTCAGAGGGGAAAAAACTCATGGTGTAATAAGAAAAGACAGAACAAAAAATTTATATTCAGTATCTTAATATGTAAGTTTGTGTGTATATAGTAATCTACTCAGACATATATATATGTATATATATATATCTGGAAAGAAATAGGTCAAAATGTTACAAATATTAATTTTCAAATTACTTGATTATTATTATATTTTTACGTATATACATGTGCCATGAAGTGCATGTGGACGTCAGAAAACATCTTTGTCGAGTCAGTTCTTTCCTTCCATATTTATGTGGGTTCTGGGGGTTGAACTCAGGCTGCCAGGCTTGGGGCATGCACTTTTACCCACTGAGCCAACTCCGGGCATGCTGATGTTTGTTACTTTGGTCTTCATTCCTCCTTGTAGTTTCAAAATGTATTATAATGAACATATATAGTATCCCTTTTATAATCAGAAAAAAGTAAAGTAAAATTAAAATAGATCTGAATTTTCAGTACTTCACTGAACTTCACTGTTAATAAATCAGACTCTGAAAAAAACATTCAAATAATTTCTTGATTCTTGATTTTCAGGGCCTCTATTAGAGTCGAGATGTGACTAACCATTTACATCTTTAACTTTTATATGCAAGGAACAATTCATGTAAGGTGTATTTCTAATGGGTCGTAGCTCCTAACTTCATTAACCACATAGATGTTCCTTGTTATCCACAGCTTATCCATTCTGAGATCCAGGATGGATACATGAAAACACACAGTATCCAGCCACACATATACTGTATTTTTTTGCTGTTATTTTTTTTCTGATACATACTTAATAAACTTATATTTACAAATTACTTCCAGGAAGAAATTAACAGGAACTAATAATAAAAAAGAGAAATTTATCACAATACATGGTAACAAAAGTTACATTTTTGTGGCCTCTTCCAGAATATGGAATGTTCCATATAATGTTTTTGGATAGTAAACAGCCTCAGGTACTTGGCTGGCAGAAAGCAAGAGCAGGGACCAAGGGGCTCTGAAAGACAGGGCTGGGAACAGGACTCTCACTCTGTTCTCAAAGACCTTGTCCCTGTGGTTTCCCCTCGTTACCCTGAGCCCAGGACAAGTGTAACTTGCCTTGTCTCTGTTTCTCACTTGTAAACAGAAAGTTCAAAGTGGCTTCAGGGACTCCTGGAGGTCAGAAAGATCTGAGATTACTCCTGTCTCAGACAGCTCTCCCCTCACTGGTAATTTCTATTCACTAGCTATTCTGAGCAAAGTTCCTATAACAGGGTCATGGCAGTGGATGCCCACACTTGGGATACTTGCTTATTGGATTCCATTCCACTATCTGAAAAAGAAAATTTAAACAAATATTATACTGTACTGATAAAATATGATAATGCAAAGCAAAGGGAAAAAACTTAAAAGTACAGCCTTAACTTTGAAATACTAGAGAGAGTAGTAAAGAGACCCAATCCTTATTTAAGTTTATTATTTATTTATTTATTTATTTATTTATTTATTTATTTATTGAGACAGGGTCTTGCTATGTGCTTCTGGTTGGCCTTGAACTCAGAGAGAGCTGCCTCTTGAGTGTTGGGATTAAATGCATGTGCACCATGTTCAGCTGGAGACTGATTCTTAAGATGCTCTGTCTGCATTTCAGGGATTCTTATTTAGGGTTTTAAAAAAGTTCCTAAAAAGCATTCACCGTTTCCACTTGATATGCTCAGTGTCCGCCCTGCACTCTGTCCTCACAGCTCTTACTCATACAGTGAGCTGAAATGAACTTTCTGTGGGTGCCTTCCTTAAGTAAGGAAAGGAAGCTCCTGGTGGGCTTTCTGACACAAATGCTTTGCAGCCCAGTTACAGGCATGAGTATCTGATAGACTAAGTGTGCACCTGTGACAAGCTCATTCAACTGCTAGGATTTCTGAGAGGAAATCTGTGAGGAAAGAACTCAAAAAATCCTTAACTTGGTTGGGACGATTACAATTTTATTTTCATACACTTGTTCATGTGACATTTCCTCAAATTGTGACAAACCAGAGTAGCAGAAACAGTTGCCGTGACTATTCAGACCACAGTTTAGTTATTGTGGATAACCTCAAACTATTGCTTTGATTCATTACTACCCAGCAATGATCATTTATCAGATCTGTATGCAGTAATATTATTCAATGAGTTAATGAAAAAGCTCATATATTAATCAGGCTTCTTAAAAATATACTCAGAACCTGGGAGTGGTGGTGCACACCTGGAATCTCAGCTTTTGGGAGTCAGAGGCAGGAAATCAAGAGTTCAAGGGTATTCTCAGCTACATGGTAGGTTCAAGTGCATGTTGGGCTATATGAGCGCTATCTCAAAAACAAAATAAAACAAAGCTAAACAACAAATAGATGATTGATTGATAGTTGTATTCCAATATAATTTATTTTCAATGTAATTCTTTATATTTTATTCTATGCATTTATAATAGTTTTTCCTCAGATTGGAGTCAAGGTGGTCCATGATGTGTGAACACATAAAAGTGGTCCAAAGTGGTCCATAGTATGTGTATGTACCCCTTACTCCAGTCTCCTTGTTTGAGATGCCATCTCTTTTTCTGAGATACTAATGCAGCTGGAGAGTCTGAACATATTTCAAAATATGTTTTACATTTTACCTTTTAAGCAATTTATTTGATAAGAGGATATTTTAAGTTATTTAACTTTTAAAACTTTAAGCATCTACACAAGAAATTTAGAGAAACCTTGAAATCAAGAACTTTTCAACAAATTAAATTATCCATTGGTTATGATTATGTATTCATGCAGAATGTTTGGAACATGTGTGGAACATAGTTCTGGCCACTGGATCACTATCTGCTGATCCATTATTTTCACACAACTTAAATATCCCTTATCTTAAACCAATGTACTCTGTAGAGTAAAAGCACTGAGACGGGACATGGAAAGGACAGCTAGCAGGACTGGAGACACAGGATATGTGGCCACTCTCTTTTCTGTGTTTAGCTCCTCTCCCTAATTATGAAAGTAATCCTATGTGTGGGTGTCACCAAAGCCTGTAACTTAAGTCACATTTTACTTTGCACTTTTCACTGTAAACATATTTACACTGAAAGGCTACACATAAATTATGTAAAGCTTTTCATGATCTTTCTTCTTTTCATATTTAAAATATCCAATGAATGTAAAGGAAAATTAAATATCTCACTAGCCCTAAGGTCCCAAACTATTCCTTGATTATACTCTTTTTAAACATCAGGAGGGAAGCTAAAAGATGCCCTGAGGAGAAAGATAATTTATTTGATTATAGAGTTGCATTTTTTTAAAGACAGCAGCTGGTGTTTATGAATGAGAGACTGAAGATGGGGCAAGTTGTTTTCTAACTCAGAAAGTCTCTTAATATAATGTAATGCACTTGAGCCTGTAATTGTAAATGCTGGTGGTGGATAGCAGCAGTAGAGACAACACAGGTCTCCAAACTGTAAACAGATGCTGCGGGTTGAATCAGTTCCTTACTTGCTTTTATAAAAACAGCTGTAAGATTCCCTGGAAAGCTCTATGTGCAAACACTGTTTCTGATTCTGGATAAAGAAAGAGAATTAGGAGGACTATTAGAATATCATATTATGTCTCAGGTAACCAGTGGTTTTTGAGCATTGGGTTAGTTGACAATAAAGATTAAAGTCTCAGCTTAGTTTACCATCTGACTGTGGAGATAAGCATGTACTAGAAAAGGAGAGTGTGAACAGACTGTCCAGGCCTTAGCCTCCACAGAGCTCAAATGCTGTTTCTTGGATGCCTTCTCATGATGAAAGCCATCAAACCATGATAAAAGCTCTTTGATGTAGCAGACAGTTTGGATTAACCACCAAAGCATCTGCCAATATATGAATTGGGGTGGCCTCGTTTTTGTTACTCAGAGCTGCTAATAATAAAATAAATGTATTCAGTCTTCTGGGTAGGTTGATTTGATATTTAAGATGTGCAGGTGTAGGTATCCAGTGAGTTAAAACTAGAGTTGAATCATTCAGATAGTTCTTAAACCATCTTCATCCAAATCCTATTTGGGCAAAGAGTGAAGGTTTAGTTGTAGCTCCCCAAAGTAGACTGCTGAATAAAATTGGTATCTTATCCATCCTACTCCAAAACTCTTGAAGACAGCTATTGCCTTTGTACTTCTGTAGCTCTCACAGCAGCTACACGCCACTCATTAAAACTTAGAAAATATGAAATGTATGGAACCGGAAACCCACTCAGTTTGTTTTTCTGTCTTCTAAAGATTGAGATGATAGTGTTGTCAAAGATATGAACAAAGCCATATTATTGATTAAAATAAGTTGTAAGACCTACTACATTTATATTGAAAAACTACCATTAAATAATAATTCATATATTTGGCTAGCCTTTTTTGTTTAGGTATAGTTATAGCTAAGTTACTGGAAAGTAACAACCAAGTTCTGAGGGGACTTGTAGTGACTGAAACACCTTCCCACATTTCTAGTGAATACTTTGTATTCCAAATCCCTGAGCCCTGGGATGTATGCAGCTGGTGTCTAAAGCTTTCTATCCCTTTGATAACAATGCATATTCCCAGGAGTTGTAGTTGGAATTACCAATCTGTAGTACCTTCCTTCCTAGGTCAGGTTAGCTCCCTAGACAGTGTCCAGCAGTCACAAAAGTCCACTATCAAGCCCACATTGTGGTCCACTGGCTTGGCCAATTGGCTTGGCCATTCTCCAGTGTTGTTCCTTCAGGAACAGTGCTCTGAATTTCACTGAGTTGTGAAACTCAGAGTCCCACAAAACCACACATCTGTGGAACATGGAAAAAAATCTAGTATGTTTTTTCCTTCCTGCAAGTTAACAAGTAAAGGCCATGCACATTTCTAGTACTTCTGAAGGTCTCAAATAACTTCAGTTTACAGAAATCAGAATAGCTTTGCAATTAATGATTAAAGCATATAGTACTCACACATTTCATTCATTCATACGTTATTTACATTTCCGCAAGTAAAATAAAATATTAAGAAAGAAATAAGGTCAGAATGAGGAGATTTTAAATTTTGTCAATATTCCTTAAAGTTTCTGTGAAAATTTTTGTTTTATAGTTTATAACAATATTTTTGCTTTTGTTTCAAAGATTTATCTCATTTTTAATTATGTCTATTGTATGTATACCTGAGTGTGGGTGCTCAGGGAGGCCAGAGGCATCAGGTGCCCTGGAGCTGGAGTTACAGGTGGTTGTGACCCGCCCAATCGGCAAGAGCAGGATGTGCTCTTAGCTGCTGAACCATCTTTCCAGCCCCAAAATTTGTATTTTAATCTTTTAACTAAAACATAATGGCTCACCCATTTTATTTAATGAATCTATTATTTGGCTGTCTTTCTTTTTCTTCCTTCCCTCATTCCTTCTTCCCTCCTTCCTTCTTTCCTCCTTCCTTCTTTCCTTTTTTCCTTCCTTCCTTCTCCTTTTTATTTATTTTTCTTTTATGTGTATGAGTGTGTTCTGCAGAGGGGAGGGAGTTTATTTTGAGAGAAATAATCTTTGATTAGACAAATCATTCTCCATTTATCTTTGTAGAATTAAAATGAAGGGAACCAAAGAAGTGTAGTAATGAAAATGAGGCACTGGCGTGAAAATCCCTCACAACCATTTTGGAAGAACATATTTGGTGTTTTTAAAGGGTTTAAAGCTTTATGGGAAAATATTGTAAATAATTATAAAAATCACTCTACATTTCATCAGAAAGCAAGCATGGGTGTCTGCACTCCTTAAACGTAAGAAAGACCTAAGCATATAACACACATTAAAAAAGAAATCACTCACTAAATTATTTTCTGTAGCTCTTTCATTTATTTGTTGTTAGTCAAGACACTGTACTTTGAAAGAATGGAAATTTGAGTTGCCTGAGAAATTAATTTGGCCAACAGTCATGGTAAACGATTTAACAAAGCAAAACAACAAAAAAGTTCTGTTAGAAACATATACTTGCCTTTGTGTGCTTTCCAAATAGTGTTGGGCTCTGTGTTTATTCTTCCTCTGCTTTCCTGGAACCTTTTGTAAGTTCTTGAGAAACCTGAATTCTCCATCATGTAGTATGATGCCTGGTACATAGGTATGGTCACCGGAGCTTGTCATCTGACTGAAATTACATTATTAGAAGAGCCAGGTGGAAGATGACTTGTTTACCATCCAAAAACTTCAAGTTAAAGGACCAATATTTGCCACACTGTTTAGTTTAGTCCTGAGGTTGTGTTACCTGTTCAAAATTGATGGAATATCAGAGATGTCAACAAACAGGAATCTCTCTCTTTCTTCGCTCTGTTGCACTGTCATGAAATTATTCTTATTATTTCTTCCATCTTCTTTTATAGCAAAGATTTGGTGCACAATTGATAGCCAAACAAATACAGTGGCAAATAGTGCATGTCAGAAGGTTATGGTTCTTTCTAGAACATTACAGTTGCTGTAGCTCTGTATATCTTCTTTATTGCCCAAGTACTGTTTAAGACTCCATTCAATTTTTTTTCAGTACAGAGGATTGGACCTAGGGCCTTGAGCATGCTAGACAAAGACTCTACCACTGAGATACTTCCCTTTCCCTCTTTGTGTTTTATATTTTGAGATATAGTCGCATTAAGTTGTCTAGGCTGCCTTGAACTCACTTTGTAACCCAGGGAGGCCTTGAACTTTGAATTCTCTTGCCTTAGCCTCCCAAGTATCTAGGATTCCAGGCCTCAGCACCAGACCTGGCTCACCCATTTTATTTAATGAATCTATTATTTGGCTGTCTTTCTTTTTCTTCCTTCCCTCATTCCTTCTTCCCTCCTTCCTTCTTTCCTCCTTCCTTCTTTCCTTTTTACCTTCCTTCCTTCTCCTTTTTATTTATTTTTCTTTTATGTGTATGAGTGTTTTGCCTGCATGTAAGCACACCCATGTTGTGCAATGCCAGGGGAAGCCAGAAGAGGATGTTGGATCCCCTGGAACTGTAGTTATGGACAGTTGTTAGCCATCATGTGGATGCTGGGAACTGGACCCAAGTCCTCTGGAAGAGTAGCCAGTGCTCTTACCTACTGAGTCATCTTTCTAGCCCCTGTATTTCTTTATTTAATCAGATACCCATTTTGTCCCTCTTTAATTCTTCTAGTGAGAAAGTTGAAATATTCTGAACCAAGATAAGAAATGCTTATGGTAAACAGCATCTGCAATTATGTGCTGCAATAAAGTGACAATATCTCAGATAAGCGGTCTCACCCAGGTTCAGCATGAAGTTTTGTGACCTTACTGAGAACGTACCGTGTACATAGGTTCAGTTGGACTTGGCACCATGCATCAATTATTTTTGAGTGAGTCATTTTCTCTTTACTCTGCAAGGGAAGTGAGCCAATAGCAACAGGACTTGTAAATGGAATGATGCAATTCAAAGACAGTGATCAGCTCAGGGGAAAAGTGGGACTTTGCCCACAAAGTATACGTTTGAAGAGTTCACATAAATATTAGGCCAGATAAACTACTTTAAGCATTAGAGTAGAATGGCAGGTTTCTTGTCATCCATCTAAATGCTCTTCATGTTGTAATACTGTTAATAGGTAATAAAGAAGTAATAGTAAGACTACATTTTTTCCAGGTATTTTAAGTCAATTTCCTTCTAATTCGTGTGATATGAACTAACCAATTTCAGATATTAATGGGTCAAATCTCTCAGTGATTCAGAATTCTTTACATTCACTCTGTAAATTACATAGTTTTATGTATGTAATATAGCAAACAGCAACACCAAGTTTATGTCACCTTTCAGTTACATTTTGTGCTAAGAATTTTAAAATTTATTCTTTCATTTATTTATATTTTTATGTGTATAAGTGTTTTGCTTGAATTTGTGTAAGCATACCCATGACATGCAATGCCCGAGATGGCCAGAAGAGGGCGTTGAATCCCCTGGGACTGGAGTTACAGTCGTTGCTAGCTGTCATGTGGGTGCTAGGAACTAAACCTGGGTCCTCTGCAAGAGCAACCAGTGCTTTTAACTGCTGAGCCATCTCTCCAGGCCCCTGTGCTAAGAATTTTTTAAGCTCAGATATTGAAAGAGCTTCTAGGTTCGTCAACTCACATCCCCTTAACATTTGTTTTATGATTGATGTAGTGTCATTAAAAAAAATATGCTTATGTAGTGCAGAGAAGTCCCTGAAGTGGAGGACATCTGAATTGTGCTGTTAAATACTGTTTTTCATGACTCGAGGATCCCAATGGTTCAGACCTGGATTGTATATTTGTATAAATCAATGTTATTGTTATCATGTGCCAGGTTATCTAATGGATCATAATTTTAGAGTTACAATGTTTAAAATATATGTAATAGATTTATGGCAGGATTTTAAAATACTTTATAAGAAAATCATGGTTTTTTTTTTCATGTAAATATAGTATTCTGCTCAGCAGAGGCCAACAGATCTTCAGTTTTGGACAGTGCATATTTTCTACTAATTATGAAAAGATACTGATATGTCACTAAAAAGAAAACATGTTATTATCTATATACACAAACAAAATCCATGCAAATATATTTTTAGTATATATTAGTCTTAGGTTATGCAGTGTCTATAAATTAAATATTCATGCTTTGTTGCAATGTTAAAAAGCTTGCCACAAATGGAAATAAAATTTAATGATAGAATGTATGTAGAGAAGATTAATATATTGTTTAGAAACTGTTTGGAAGTGAGCAGTGAATGTACCGCAATTGAATTGTGATGTTAATCATCCTGGAGCTCTGGGGCAGGGCAATGATCTGTACCAGAGGGATGAATTTTCTCTTTAGTTCTTAGTCCTTCTGATCATAATTTTCTTGATATTGCATAAGTGCCTATTATTAGTGCAGAAATCATGCAATCAAATGGATGTTACTTTGATGCAAAGGCAGTAATAATCATGACTATATCGATATTCACTGCTTCCCATGAGTGGCACCTTCCACGGGCTTTATAGGAAGAGCTGATTCAGTTCTTAAATCAGTCCTGTAATGTAGGTACATTTATTATCTTGTGTTAGGCCGTATCCCTCCAGAACCTTACTCTGAGTCAAGGACTTGGGACAGGTTGTGATTTAGAAGTTGCTCCTGGAAGCATGAATAGGGCGAAGTGAGACAACATTTTTAGTTGTTTGCACAGCAGGAGGCTGAGACTCATCCTACTGGGACCCTGTGGAAACTGTGTTGAACACACCTGAGAACTGGACCACGGAAGGCTGGAGTGCCTATAGGATTTAAGCAGCAAAGTCACCCCTTATTAGTTCATGATCACGCCTTAGAAGCTTATGCTTAGAACCTCCAGCAAGCCTTGTGTGTGAGCACATACAGCTCTGTGGCTGATGATGCTGTCTGAAAGAGAGAAAAGGAAGCCCTTTGTGTTGCAGACACAATCTGCTGATGGCTCTTAGCACTTCAGATATAATCTGCTGACGACTCCAAGGTAGGACAGGAGTGGCATAGGCAGAGAGGCCATAGCATCTGGCACATCCTCCTTTTACAGATGAAAAGTCCTAGAGAGGCTGTGGGACTTGCCCAAATGAGACACAGCATGCAGCCCACCTTTCAGAGCAATTTATTTATTTATTTATTTATTTATTTATTTATTTATTTATTTATTGGCAGGGCCTCAGGCTACCATGGAACTTGCTCTGTGGCCCAGACTGGCCTCAGACTTGCCTTAGCCTCTAAAATGTTGGGATTAGAGGCTGGAGACTCCATGCTCAGCTTAGAGTACACATTCTTAATGGTTCAGAGTAGTAGAAACCCTGAAGTATTTTATAACTTGAAGCATTTTGTCAGAAAGTTTTGATAAGTTTACCTCATTTTTCACCTTCTCTATCACTATTCAGAGTCTTGATGGCGGGATGCTTGCCCTGGGAGGACCACCTGGACCCTGTTTCATATCCCTTGCTGTCAGCACCTAGCCTTTCCTTCTCTCTGGAAGCATAAGATTCAGCATAATTGGGGTAGAATTGTCTAAGAAAGAAAAAAATATTTTTTAAAGGCTACTGCAAAAGATGTGCACGTATGTTCCAAATACTTCTGAGTGTGTGAAGGCCATTGTGAGTGTACTTAATAGAATTTTTCTGGACTGTGTAGCTAGAGGAAGTGTAGTCATTAAAGCTTAAACTGGCTTAATCTAATTAATATCCTATGTGAACCAGGCTTATTTACTTCCCCTTAAAGGGATGGAAGGTAAACTAATACATAGATGGTAATGGAAGAAACAAAGGGATCCTGGAGGTTTAGTTTATGCTTCCCCTTTCTCACGCCTACATAGATTGTTTCTCTGCCTCACAGAATGAAACAAGAGGGGAAAAGATGGTCTCTTCTTCATTCCTCCCCCATCCAGCTTGAAATTTTTCTTCTGGTAACCTTCTCCAAAGTTGGGAAAAATAAGAGGTTACAGAGGAAAGCCCAGAAAAGTCATAGTGCAGAAGAAGCTTTGAGAGGAGTCTTTGTGGGGCCAGGTATTCTCTAAGCAACTCTGAATCTCAGAATCCTTACAGACTTTATATTTGGAGTTAAACGTAAGTTAAAGGTGTTCATTCTTTGCTTCTGTTTGCTCAAGTGTGAAATAACTGGTAGACCATGTTAAACTTATTACGTTGGGGAGCAACCCCAGAATCTTTTCCTACAAACTGATCTTGCAGCCCCTGCCCACATGGATGTTTAGCAAAGACCAGGGAAACCCGTTTGCATCCCTGCACTGAAAGCTCACTGAACACAGGCCAACATTAACTATTATAATTGCTGTTATCTTCCATGGAACTGGCATATCAGACACTCCAAGAGTAAATCTTGCCTAGCTGATGTATGTTGTCTTACCAAAATAAAGTCCTATGTACAAGGCTATTGGAGGAGATAAGATTTAAACACATGGGAGGAGACGAGAATTAATTTTATAGCCAAGTTCCAGTGACATTATGTACATTATAAATGCAGAGAAAATTCAAGGGAAGAAATAACTTCTGTTCTGTCTTCTGGACTACTGATCACACAGGAACTTGCTCTCTGGTTTGCTTGAAGAGGGATATAGAGATCCATCTTCACTTTATAGTTTTTAAATCTAAGATATAAGATTTGATGAGGGGGCAGGAATGTAGCTCAATTAGCAGAGTGCTTGCCTAGCATGCACAAATTCCCAGGTTCCATCCTCTAGCACAGCATGTACTGGGCGTGTTAGTGCCCAACTGTAATCTCAGCACTTGGGAAGATCAGAAGTTTAAGTTATCCTTGACTACATAGTGAATTTGAGGCCAGCCTGGGATACAGGAGAGTCTGTCTTATGTAAATAAACAAAATTTAAAGGATTTGACAAGGCATACTATCTTTTTTTCCAATATGTATTTTTTTAAATATATATTTTGTGTACTTTATACAATTTGTCTTGATTATATTTAGATCCCCTCCCCTATCTAGGGCATACTATCTTGACATACAGTCTTCTTAGTGAAATCATTAGATCAAGATATGAATAAATAGGGGCTGGAGAGATGGCTCAGTGCTCAAGAGCACTGACTACTCTTACAGAAGACCCAGGTTTGGTTCCCAGCACCCACATGGTGGCTGACAACCATATGTAGCTCCAGTTCTAGAGGATCTGACACCCTCATCTGGCTCCAGCAGACATTGCACAGTATGGGTGCACTTATATACATGCAGACAAAACACTCACACAAAGTGAAAATAATAAATAAATAAATGATATGAACAAATAATGTGAAAGTTTAAGATCACAAGAAGACATATAGTCAGAAGTTCATGGTAAAATCATTATAAAAAGGATTCCAGCTGGGTGTTATAATCCTAGCAGTTGGGTGGCTAAGGAAGGAGGCTGCAAGCCAGACAGGGCTACATAGTAAAGACCCTATCTCAAAAAATATATATTCAAGTAGGGATATACAGGGCTATATAAAAGAGAGAATGAGCCGGGCATGGTGGTGCATGCCTTTAACCTCACTCTCAGAAGGCAGGGGCAGGTGGATCCTTGTGAGTTCAAGGCCAGCCTCATCTACATAGTGAGTTCCAGGCCAGCTAGGGCTACAGGGAGACCTGTCTCAAAAAGGCCAAAATAAAATAAGAGAGAGGGGGCTGGAGAGATGGCTCAGTGGTTAACAGCACTGACCGCTCTTGCAGAGGGCCGGGGTTCGATTCCCAGCACCCACATGGTGGCTATGAACCGTCCTTAACTCCAGTTCCAGGGGAATCGGAAGCCCTCTTCTGACCTCCATGGCATTGCACGACATGGGTGCACTCACATACATGCAGGCAATACACTCATACACATAAAATAAAAATAAAAAATATTTTTTTTAAAAAGAGAGAAAGGAAGAGAGGACAGAGAGAGAGAGAGAGAGAGAGAGAGAGAGAGAGAGAGAGACTTTGACCAGGTAACATTTAATGATACATGTATAAGGTGAAGGATGGAGGACCTAGTTTTTGTTGTGTCCTCATAATGTACCAGTAACATTAACTATTTCTTCATATGAATTATTTTGCTTAATAATCATAGTAATTGTGATATTCACCATTGCCTCATTTTAAATGTAGAAGTAAGATCACAGAGCCTCACACAGTGTTCATTCTAGCTTATTCTGTCTGATCCTGCTGAACAAGGTTTGTGTCAAGAGGCAAGGCAGCTGTACATAGGAATTAGGAAAGCCAAAGGCTAATGTTGGTGTCCATTCAAGCACTGGTCAGACAGAGATTCCAAAGTGGGTTTGACATCTTACAGAAGAATGCTTAGTGATGTTCAGAAAAGGCAGATGGCTCCAAATCTTTACCTGAGATTTACTTTGGAACAACTTCCAGGCCGTGAACATCAGAGATACTTGACTGAGCTGCCCTGATGATGGCAGTGAATGAACAGTCTGGCAACACTGATGCCCCTGAGCTCAAATCATGTCAAACCAGCTTAGGAAAGCTCTGCAAGTATAGTAGTCTTCAATAGGATGAGACATCAGAGACCCTAGGCTGTGCTCAGACATCAACATTCCTTTTTCTAAATGTTCTGATATGCAGCCAGGGAAAACAGCTACCCAAGTTTAATAAGTTGGCCTTCTGATTCATGGCACTGCAAAAGAAAAGAAAATGCTAGCCTTCTGGTTCATGCATTTTATTTTCCATGTTATAAAATTTGCTTGTAATTTTTCATGTAGTAACTGTGAATCTGCTTTTCAATGACAGTGACTTATGGCTTAGCTTCTTGGGATTCTGGCTCACTGTATCAAACTCTCATATACTGATACTAGAGCAATACTGAAAATTAGACCAACATCCCAAGTTTCTCAAACATTTTCTGAACTTTCCAGAATATCACAGTCCATGTAGCTTCTTCAAGATATATGCCATCATTTCAATTTGATCTAAATTAATTTAAATTAAATGCAATTTTAAATAGGGCCAGTCATACTACTAACCACACTCTGTGATCAGTCATGAAAGATGTGCTCAGCTGTGGAGCAGTGAGTCCTTGTGGACTGCCCTGTGCTAGATCAGTCACTAAACCTCTCATAGATGCTCCGGTTCACTTCATCCCTTTATCCAAACATGTCTTATGCTTTCCTCACTCTAACACACCTCTCCCCACAGCTTAATATGGCAAACTCCCCTGTATGGTTTGCCAATAAAGGAAGAGTACTTAAGAGTATTATAGAGGTGGGGAAGCACACAGTAGAGTGGAGAACAGATGTTGGGCTCTTCGGCTCAAATGAGAGGCAATTGCTGAAGGATGCCACAGCCCTTCGTTGGAAGTCCCTGTGTTTATTTCTCTGTCAGTCTTCCCTATTATCAAATATTTGTCTTGCCTAAGGTACAACATGTTTTGTAGCAAGTAAATACACTGGAACATCAAGGACTCACTTCACTTTTATAATTGGTGTATATGCTAGCGATCTACTGATTAGTTTTCATTTAGGGGAAGGAACACAGACACCAAAATTATGGAGGATTAAAATGTTCTGTCCTGGAACTGGAGAGATTACTCTGATATTGTGAAAGTAGAAAGCCATGCTTACTAAAATGACTGAGAAGAATGAGATGCCTCATTTTCTACCAAAGCAGCCCTCAGCGGGAATGAGAGGGCTTGGGATCTACAATCCTCCATTAGTATTTATGTTCAAAGCAGGGATCCTCACCTTTCTGAGCCTCATTTTCTGAACCTGTTAGACTGCAGTTGTCATGATACTGGTCTACCTGCCCGACTTTCAAAATTCTGATGAGAAACAAGTGAGACCTTTGTTGAGAATGCCCTTGGAATGTAACACCATCTTGGAATGTCCATGTGTCGAGTGATCTGGAGTTCTCATTTCTGTTGTTCTTCCTCATCTCAGGGACCATCTCCCTTTTTCTATGGTGTGCTTCAAAAACTACCTGTCAATTGGGCCAACATCTTGTCTGTATAAAGTTAATTTAGAAAAAGTTCATATTGAAACAAGCACAAATGGAAATGATAGAAATTCATATCCCAAATAGGTGGGTTTGGCAGAGAGGTTAAAAACACATAAAGGAATAAAAACAGATCCATAGCCGCTGAGAACTAAAGAGTAAGAGAGTCGGGACATTGTTTCCTGACTGTGATCCTTCTAACAAATTTTAATGTAGAGCTAAAGTTTAAAAGAAAATATCACCTTGACTCATGTAGGAGAAAAAAATCCACCAGTGGTAGCCATGGTGACGAGACATTCTGAAGCAGGGAATTGTGCATCTGAAGCTGGGATGCTTTACTTGTTATTATTTATTATTATTTTTTAAATTTATTGTTTTTTAAATTTTTATGTGTATGAGTGTATTGCCTGCATATGTGTAAGTGCTCCTGTATCCTGTTAGGACTGTGGAGGTCAGAAGAAGGTGTTGGATTCCCTGGAACTGGAGTGATACGTGTTTGTTAGCTGCCATGTAGGTGCTGGAAATTGAACCCAGGTCCTTTGTAAGAGCAGTCAGTGCTCTTAACTGCTGAGCCATCTCTCCAGCCCTACTTGTTATTATTTAATATAAAAATCTTCTCACTTATTTGGAACTGAGCTCTTGATGAAGGGAAAGAGGAGCAGCAGAAAAGATGGTAGATTCAGGTAGAGAACAAAACTGTATTTCTATTAATATCTAACCCCTTGAATGTAAGGGCAGTACCTTGTGTTGTTAAACATTTATTAACCGAACAGAGAAGAAATGACAAGCATATTTCTATTTTCTGTTCAGAACATATATATTACAACAGAGCATCTGTGATCTTAGGAACTACTTAATTCCTCCCTGCAGACTTAAGGCTGCCAGGCTACTCAGGGCAGATGTCTAAGTCTTTGGGTTAACTAATGCTCCTTTGATCCCATGCTTTAGGACAGTTAGGATCCAGTAAGAATAGTTACTTCGCTTTGACGAATTGAGTGGCCTGAGATGTCCAACGTGGATCGCAAATTAAAATGAAATGATAATTTCTCCATTTGCACTAAGTACAGACCTACTCTATTCTGGGAGGAAAAATCCTACAAAACAAAACAAGACTTTTTTTGTGTGTGGTAAAATTTGCTAATAGCTCTGTTTATTAAAGAAATAAATAGGTTTATACTGTCTAGAATGCCAATTCCAGGGAGGGTCTAGATCCAATGCCCTCTTCTGGTTTCTTTGGGCATTGCATGCATGGGTGCACTTATACACAGACAAAACACCCCTACACATAACAATAAAAATAAATAAATCAAAAAATGTTCTTAAAAGAAATATGTTTATTACTCAATTTTGGGAAATAACAATAAAAGAGAAAAAAAATTCAACCTAAGTTCTACCATTTAGAAAGAAAGCAAATTCCTTCTACATTTTAATGTTCTCATTTACATATTGCTGTTTTATGAGTTCATATTACAGATACTGCTTTTCAGTCTAAATTTTTACTTGAAATACTAAGAATATTTTCCTTACCATAAAATAATTAGTATTTATTATTTTTTTATGTGCAATGCCCACAGAGGTCAGAAGAGGGTGTCAGATCCCCTAGAACTGGAGTTACAGACAATTGTTAGCCACCGTGTGGGTGCTGGGATTCAAGCCGGGTCCTCTGCAAGAGCAACTAGAGCTCTTAGCCACCGAATCATTTCTCCAGCCCCCACCATAAAATAATTTTTGAAAATTAGGGTATCTGGTATTCTGACCTCTGTGGGCATTGCATGACACATGTGCATTTGCATGCAGGCAACACACTCATATACATAAACTAAAAATAATAAAATATTTTTAAAATTTAGGCTATATTGGGGCTGGAGAGATGGCTCAGCAGTTAAGAGTGCTGGCTGCCCTGCAGAGGACCTGGGTTTGATTCCCAGTACTCACATGGCAGCTAACAACTGTATATAACTCCAGTTCCAAGAGATCCAATGCCCTCTTTTGGGCTCTGCAGAGACTACACACATGTGATACACTTACATACATGCAGACAAAAACACTCACCATACACATAAAATAATAAATAAAATATTTAAAAAAATAAGTAAAATTTAGGGTATGTATAGTTTCCCATTATGTGCATTTAAAATAATTATCTTTTGCATTTCAGACATTGAATGGTTTTCTTTTTTTATTTTGTTTTTGTTTTGTTTTGTTTCTGAGACAGGGTCTCTATGTAGCCCTAGCTCACCTGGAACTTTTTATGTAGACCAAGCTGGCCTTGATCTCACAGATATCTGCTTGCCTCTGCCTCCCAAGTGCTAGGATTAAAAGTGTGCATCACCACACCTGGCCTAGTTTGCTCTTTTTAGTAAAATACATTTTCATGAAAATTAAGTATTTCTTGTATAAATTTTAATTTTTTCTTTAGAGTAAGCTATTATAATGGAATTATTGGGTTAAATAATTGGCATGTTTTAAAGCTTTTGGTTAGCTACTGCTAAATCACTTTCTAGTGTTTTTTGTCTCATCAGAGAGTGAGTGGTAGATTGTTGATCTTTGCCATTTGGCCTAGTTATTTATATTTAAAAAAAATTCTTGGGGCTGGAGAGATGGCTCAGTGGTTAAGAACACTGGCTGTTCTTGCAGAAGACCTGGGTTTGAATCCCAGTACCCATATGGCAGCTAACAACTGTCTGTAACTCCAGTTCCAGGGGATCCGACAGCCTCTTCTGACCTCCACGGGCATTGCACAACACGGGTGCACTTACATGCAGGCAATACATGCATACACATAAAATAAAAATAACAAATAAAATGTTTTTTAAAAAATTCTTGGGGCAGGATCTTATGTATCCCAGATTGGCCTTGACCTCACTAAGTAGCTGAACATGACCTTGGGCTTCTGATCCTACTACTTCCACCTCCTGATTATAAGTGTGTGCCACCATGCCCGGCTTTATGCAGTGCTGAGGATCGGACCCAGGGCTTCATGCAAGCCAGACAAGTGCTCCACCAACTGAGTACCATCCCCAGCCTACTATGTAGACTTTGATGGGCTGTTTGCCCACACAATGCTCTGCTGTAGTGAAAGAATTTCTCTGTCTTGGACTTTAATGGCCTCAGCATAGGCAGACTCAGAAGGAAAGGAGACAAGAGACAGGAACAGAGAAAGACAAAAACAAGCTCTGTGCAGTGGGAAGCAGCATACCATAATCCCTATGAATAGATGGTGTCTCACTGCCAGCACCGGGATAATCTGAATGAGAGAACTAAAAATGGTTCCATGCGATCTGTGCAGAGATAATGCTAAATGAATCAGTGAAGACCTGTGGAAATATCTGCCGAGGAAGAACAACGTAGTAGTTAATATGTTCTCTGGGGCCAGAGCTCAAACTCTGTTCACCACTTTCAGCAGCGTGATCTTGAGCAAGGTGCTTAGCTCTCCTTCTCCTCCTCC
>NW_008333659.1:117738-124739 GCF_000622305.1 Nannospalax galili
GTAAAATAAAGTGAATAAAATAAAGGGATAAATAACAGTGCAAACTCCTAGGGTTGTGACAGCAAAATGACTGAATAAATGTAGAGTCCTCAGAGAGGTGTCCAGTGTATCATGAGATGTAAGCATCTGTTAAGCCAAAATTCAAAAAGTACTTGGCATTGCACATAATGGCTGAATACATGTAATACCTAATGAAAAATGCATAAGCCAACTCCATCCAATACATGTGGTACACAAGACGGGTACAGATGTTTAAGGGTAATTTTCCAAAGAAGTAAAATCATGATTCTCATATGAATATAAAAAGACTGATGACAAAGATTATAGTGAACTCAATCATTAGGTAGGGAACCAATAAGATATGATAAAGAAAAAACCAAACTACATGCGTGAGCAGTAGTATTGAAATGAATTTACTAATAGATGTCAAGGCAGCCTCTTACACAGGACAGATATGATTTTTATTGAGACCAGACAAAATCCTGTGTTTCTCTATGAGCAAAAATCATTTGATGCCATCCATTTTCTACAGACCTAGAATACAGATCAAGGGGAAAGTACAGACCCCCACAACACCAGATCACTGGAGGGGTCCCCTGAACACCATCTATGGTGTAGCATCAGATCATTGGTGGGGTCCTCTGAAAACCATCTATGGAATGAATCTTTTTTGCCCATTTCAAAAACTTGGCTGGTTTGCCTTGACTTGGAGACGTGTGTAACCAATTATTTTGAGTCACCAAAAGGATGGTAAAGGAATGTGGGTGGGAATCTTAGCCTCAACACTTGACCTGTTCTATGAAATCTAATTCTTGGAGCTCTGAGACGACAAAATTACCTGTGCCTAAAGTTCCTGACACAGTGCATGACTCATAGCCATCCAATGAGCAGGGGCTATTATGTCTTAATTATAATTAACTAAGCCAGCCAAATAATTTCTGAGCTTTGCTGGTGCCATACCCAGCCATGGATGAAAGTCCCAACTAGTATGAGGAAAAGCCCAGGGAGCAGAAAACAGGCATCTATCCGCTGGGGTCACGGAGGATGGATCCTGATGAGAAAAAGAAGGTACTAGGGGAAGAACACAGAGAACTAGCTCAGGGTGGGTCTTAGGATCCACACAGCGAGGCTTGGCTCTAGATGGTAAGCCCTCAGCTCTGAATCATCTGGAATGCAATTTCAAGCCTATCTTACACCTGTTGACTTAGCTCACAGCTGGCAGCTGTAATCTGTCATGTTACCCAGGTGCTGGTTGAGCACATTGAAGTTTAAGAACCATTGCTGCAGAATAAGTAAAAATGTTTTTATTTTAATTTATTTTTATTTTATGTGCATGAGTGTTTTGCCTGAATGAATGTAAGTGCACATGTATGCAATGTCCATAGAGGCCAGAAAAGGGTGTTGGATTCGCTGGAACTGGAGTTACAGATTGTTGCTGGCTGCCATGCAGGTGCTGAACTGAACCCCAGTTCTCTGCAAGAGCAGCCAGTGCTCTTAACCTCTGAGCTATCTCTCCAGCTGCTCTTTTTGGGGGTGGGGGAAGGTCACTGTGGCTCTTGATATGGCTCAGTGATTAAGAGTACACACTGCTTTTGCAGAGTACTAGAACTTGGTTTCCAGCACCCATGCAGGGTAGATCACAACTGCCTATAACTCCAGCTCCCAGGGCCCAATGCCTCTGGCCTCCCAGGGTGCACTTACCCAAACATAGGCACACACACATACACATAATTAAAAATAAAATAAAACTTTAAATGCTGAGTGAGATAGTGCATGTCTTAATCCCAACACTCAGGAGGGAAGCAGAGGTAAGTGGATCTCTGTAAGTTCCAGGCCAGTATGGTCTACAAGGCGAGTTCCAGACTAGCCAGAGCTACATAGTGAGACCCTGTCTCAAAACAATAAAACAAACCCCAAATCTATAGTCGCTGTGCTTGCATTCAGCCTCCAAAACTTACACATCTTGTGACTGAAAGTTTGGACCCTATGACCAACATCTCATTCCACCAGGCCCAATCTCAGGACACCACTATCCTACTCCCTATTTCTAAGAGCTCACAGACTTCGGATTCCATCTGAATGAGATCATGCAGTATCTTTGCTTCTGTGTCCGGCTTATTTCACTTAGCAGAATGTCCTCTAGGTTCATATATGTTTCAAAAGTCAAGATTTCCTGGTCAAGTCACATTAAAAAACGTTTTACTCATTATTTTTATTTTGTGTGTATTAGTGTATTGCCTGCATGTGTGTAAGTGCACCCATGTCATGCAATGCCCGAGGAGGTCAGAAGGTGTCAGGTCCTCCTGAAATGGAAGTTAGGATGGTTATCTGCTGTGTGGGTGCTGGGAATCAAACCCAGGCCCTCTGTAAGAGTAGCCAGTGCTCTTAACTGCTAAGTTATCTCTCCAGCCCCTCAAATCACATTTTTAAAACACAGGAGTGATATGAAGCAAGGGTCTTTCAGCTAGGGTGACAGCTTCAGGTGAAAAGATCAGGGGAGGCTGGAGGCAGTGGGGGTTGGCTGTGCAACTGTGACACAAGGCAAGAAGGATGGGCATTCATTAGAGTCTGTGCTAGAGTTAGAAATCAATGACCCTAACCACGACCATAAAAAGGAGCATTTAGCGACTCGGTGGAGGGGAGGATTTAGAGTCCAGAAAGGGTTTGGAGATATACTGACAGAACAGAGAAGAAATGAGAATGGCCAGTTTGGAATACGTTAGGTGATGGTGAGGTCTTAAATAGATGCTTACAGGAAGTAGTAGCTTTCTTTTGACAGCTCCAAGCTTGAAAACCAGGTCTGAGTTGGAACAATAGAACATTTTTTTGGAACACCTTCAAATAAAGTTCCTTTGTTTTCTTACCCCTTTCCATTGTAAAACATATGCTATTTCAGACACAAAGAAGTAAACCGGCCGATGCTAACCACTCAGCTAACTGAAAATGGGAATGTTTTACATTTCTGCTCCGTCTTGCCTGTAATAAAAAGGAAAAGCTGTGCCAGCAGTTTATTTCAAAGATTAAAATGCATAGGGCAGTTGATCAAGTGTTGTAGGTCGATTGTTTTGTTCTTTCTAGGCAGGGTGTAAAGTCCTTAAGGGATGGGCAAGGTGTTTGGAAACTCATTTATGTTCCCTAGTGAGGTACTTCTTCATAAATGCTTAGTCGTTCAATTGAATCTTAAAATGATCCTTAGAGATATGTGACCATAAACCACTGTCCTCTACTCTGAAGTTAGCCCTGTTTTCAAAAAGTTGTGCTGGTTCAATTCTCAACTGTGATACAGTCCTTTGAGAGACTAATTAAGATACCAGGCTAATGTTAGAATTGTTGTCTGAAAATTAAAAGTTAAAGTACACCCCAGATCCCAGATATGGTTAGCCCAATGGGAGATTGCCCAGTGTTAGTTATGCCCTTAACCAGAACTGTTTATTCTCAATTGCTGTCTTGGTTGGAAGCAGAATTACAAAGGGTAGGTCTGGAGACCTTAGTTGTTCTTAGAAGCTATAATTGCTTTTATGAAAGTATACATGTTTTTCAAAAAAGTTTTTGGTTTTGAATATTTAATTTTTGGTATGACCCAACTTTTAGCAAAAAAGAAACACTATGACAGCCATGTAGCTTGTATACTAATTAAAGTGTTTTATTGATCTCTATATAAGCAAAAAGATGTCATGTTCTTAGGTCATAAGTTCTCTGCTGCATTTTCAAACTTGAGACTGTAACATACTCATGAAAGGTTTATGTACATTTCCACTGCTTGATATTTAGCAATGGATATTTTCATGTGGTATTGATATTACGAGGGCCCTTTTTACTATAAAGAATGTTGTTTGCTGGGTGTGGTGGCACACGCGTTTAATCCCAGCACTCGGGAGGCAGAGGCAGGTGGATCTCTGTGAGTTCAAGGCCAGCCTGGTGTACATGGTGAGTTCCAGGGCAGCTAGGGCTAAAAAGACAAAGAAAAAAAAGAAAACAAACAAACAAACAAACAAAGAATGTTGTTCAAGGGATTTATTATTATTGTTATTAAATGTTTGTTGGATCTAAATGAATACCTCTGTCTCTTTTCTGAATTTAAATTTAAATTGATATTATAAAAATCACATTATTTAGGGCCTGAAGAGATGATTCAGCAGATAAGAGTATTGACTACTCTTGCAGAGGACCCAGGTTTGGTTCCCAGCACCCACACGGTGGCTAACAACCATCTGTAACTCCAGTTCCAAGGGGTTCCAATAGCTTCTTCTGACCTCTGTAGGCATTGCATGACATGGATGCACCTGTCTAAATGGAGGCAATACACTCATACACATTAAATAAAAAGTAAAATAAAATCACATTATTTAGAATGTTTACATTTTATTTCTGTTCTATGACATTTGTCACTTAATGAATTAATTATACTTTTTTTTTGGTCTTTTTGAGACAGGGTCTCCTTGTAGCCCCAGCTGACCTGGAACTCATTATATAAATCAGGCTGGCCTTGAACTCACAGATCTGCCTGCCTCTGCCTTCCAAATGCTGGGATTAAAGGCATGCACCACCACACCCAGATAATTATACTTTTTAAAAAGTATTTATTAATTATTTTTATTTTATATGTATTGCTGGTAAGTATTTAAATGCACCCGTGTTATGCAATGCCCGAGGAGGTCAGAAGAGAGTATCAGATCCCCTTGGAACTGGAGTTATGGATGGTTGTTAGCCACCATGTGGGTGCTGGGAATCAAACCCAGGTCCTCTGCAAGAGCAGCTATGCTCTTAACTGCTGAGCTATCTCTCCAGCCCCTTAATTACATTTCTTATACATATTTTATGACTCTAATATAAACAAATTCAAAGCAGATTCAAGTGAATTTTCTTCCAAACACTTTTCTTGAAATTTTGGATTGCATCACACATCCAAAGAACAGATAAAAATATTTTTTCATTCAGGTGACACATACTTCTTGAATATACTGGACATGGGCTGTGTCCCAGACTCTTCTAAATGTCAGTGGTAGAGCATAAAACAATTATGGTGACAAATACAACTTGTACTAGTGCTGGAGGTGCGATGGTATGTGACTGAAATCCCAGAACTGAGGAGGTGGAGGGACAAGGACAGAAAGTTTGAGTCCAGCCTAGGATACATAGGAAGACCCCTCTCCCCCAAAGAACAAACTGTGCTTCATCTATATTATAAATGTCAATAACAGTAATATTTGCCCTAGCTACATTTCTTGTTGCTATAACAAAATACTGACAAAGCCAGCTTAAGGAAGGAAGGAAGGGTTTATTTTAGCTCACAGTCTGAAGTACACCCCATGATGGTGGGAAAGTTGTGGTGGCAGGAGCTTGAGGTGGTTGGTCACATTGTATGTGCAGTCAGGAAGCAGAGAGTAATGAATGCTGGTGCTCAGCTCACCTTCTCCTTTTCATGCAGCTCAGAACCCCAGCCCAGGAGATGGTGCCTCCCACATTTAGGGTGGGTCTTCCCTTGAAGAGTTTAGCCTAATCTAGATATCCCTCAAAGGCATGCCCAGAGACCTGTCTCCTAGGTGATTCTAGATTTCCATCGAGTTGACAGTTGAAATTAACCATCACAATATTTATCCTCAAAACAGTGATCTTAGTTCAAGTAACAATGAATTGATAAAAACTCAGATTATTTCTGTAAGCAGAGGCCACAGAAAAAATTCTGTATTGGAACTGAATTTAAGAACTCATTCCTGTTACTTAAAAATAAAAATACAAATGTCCTATATTTTCCCATGGGATTTGGCTTTCTTGGAAGTTCACATCACCAGCAGACTCGTCATTTGTTTACTTAATGCCTGATTTGACCCATGGGAGGTAAGAGGCCTGCAATGTTGTATGAGTTGTTAAGTGTATAAGCCTGGTGACTAATTGCATATGTTTTATAATTCACATCTTTACAAATGGTTCATTATTTTTAAAATTCTACATTCTGTAATGACATGACTTGTTTCCTTCTTCACCTTTTCCCACATATTTATAAAATGGTTCATTATTTTAAAAATTCTACATCCTTTAGTGACATGGCTTTTTTTCTTCACCTTTTCCCAGGTTTTAGGCAAGAAGCCAGCTCTTCCAGATGGAGACAATGATGAGGACACCATTGCAGATATTAACAACCGGAAGATGGCGAAGCTCTACATGGTGAGTCTGCTGGCTGGTGTTTTGTGGTCCCACCACCGCCGGTTGTGGTCCTGAGCCTGGACTGGACAGATTTCCATTACTATAGTAGACACTCCTTTTGCCCTCATAGAAAAATGTGTAGGTAGTTCTTCATTCTTGTATGTGTTAAAATGACCATTTCTATAGCTTTTTGGTTATTTTCATTAAAAATAACAAAGTTACTGCTGCAACTTATATAATATTATATATATTACCCTATTGGTTTATTTTGATATATTACAGTCAATAAACTGTTTCCTTTATAGAATAAAACAATTTTTATATAAATTCTTGATAAGGTTGTAAAATCTTTATCTCCTTTATAACAACCTTTTAGTCATAATAAAAGATATCTTTGTTCCTGGAGGGTGAGTCAGCTGGAAAGAAACAGTGGAATCGGCTCTGTACTGGGCCTGGCTGATCCAGTGCCATGTCAATTCTGTGCTGAATGACTGTGCAGGACATAACTATCTGAGTCTCATTTTTCTAATCTGAAAGGGAGGGAGAAGGAGGAGAGAGTGGATAAGGAAGAGGAGGGAAGAAAAGTGATTATATCAGATGATTATTCAGGTTTATTCCAGCTATATAATTTTGATTTTATTACTGGTAAGAGTAATAAAGCCACAGATACGGCATTGATGGAGATTGCTACAAGATTCTTCAAGTGTCCCCTCCCATTACAACTTCCTAAACACGTGATTTGGAACAGGTGGTAATCTCCCTACTTAATTTAGTAGTTTTCTCATCTGTAAGAAGAAGAAACTATAACGTGCTCTTTGAGGGATTTCTAGCTCACAGATTCCATAGTTTTTTTTTTT